>NC_092333.1:210490000-211090000 GCF_046630445.1 Rutidosis leptorrhynchoides
TATCTATTTACACATAATTGTACGTGAATCATCGAGAACAATCGAAGGGTAAATGAGTACATGAATACAGTTCAAAAGTTTTTGAGACTTCAACATTTCAGTCTTTGCTTATCGTGTCAGAAACATTAAATCATATAAAGATTAAGTTTAAATTTGCTCGGAAATTTCCGGGTCATCACATTATCACTCTGACTCACAAATGATCGAAGATATTCACAGCCTCTTCGTTCTATTGGAAATAGATAATTTTGAGAGCACACCAGACAGGCTTGTGATATATGTGACGATTGATCACCGCGTTGATCTGATTATCAAGGAATTACGAGACGTAGTAGCAGAAGAAGGAAGACGCGACAATTCGTTCTCACATCTGGAACCAGACCGAATCAACATTGCCACCTTTGTTACAAAGCAGTTAGCACGTATCTTCCACGAATCCACGGATCCTAGTTTCAGATTCAAAGCTGGATGTCAGGAGATATATTCCATGATGGTGACATTAATGCTTGGGTCACTATTGCTTTTCACTTCTTTCCAGCTTCAACTCTTAACAGATTTGTGCAAAGCTACAGACTCCTACTGTGGAGACCACCGTTCAGAACATTTTGAGATACTGAATATACAATTTCTGACACTATTTGAAGACCTCCGAAATGAACATCCCGTCAGAGAAACAATCACTACAAGCACTGCCTTGATGATTGATATTCATGGATCAATCAGCAGAGCCGTAAACCATGTTCTCATCGGAAATACCGGATATCATACCACTCTTGGTCCAGCATTTTCTCCGAATATGTCCACCGAGACTCACGTTTCCTCAAGAAAACTACGATTACAACTACCAGAGGGGAATGTCTGCTTTTTAGGCATCATTATGGTCGAGCTAACGACCCTAAACAAAAGCGCTTCTCGGGAGGCAACCCGTACAATAAAGTAGAGTAGAAGAATAAAGGATGTCAAATGAGCCGATCAATAAAGGGCGTAACTTCCAAGATTGCTGAAACAACCTGTCTTTACAAGCCAGCCAATTTCTTCACAAGCAACCACGACAATCTGATGGGGGCGTACTCGTTACTAGCTCAAATTTAAATTATGCCACATCCTAGCTTATCACTAAGTGTGAGATTCCAATCCAAATACACACTAGACAAATATTCCCAAAAATCTTTAACTCCTAAGTGTGGGATAAACTAGGAACATTGGGGACAATGTTCGTTTAAATGCGGGATGTTGGTATAATCCTTTTTATGCTGTATTAAAATAACCCCACTACAAAGATTCTGAGTTCTTAAGCCAAATTTCAGAATTTTTAAGCAAACGAAAGCCTTTTCGAAAAAGTACTTTCGAAAACCAAAAACGTTTGTAAATAAAAATTAAGGCTTAAGTAAGATAAGAAATCTTTTTGGGACAAACCGAATCTCTAATAGAGCATTACATGACTAGGCATTATCGACCTAAATTGATTATGGTGAGGCACCCAAATAAGACCATATAAGCGTTCATCTTTAATGCTTCACTAATTTCTGGTGAGAGCGCCGATGTCTGTACTCAGAATCAGAACTTGCTCTAGATCTGCATTTTCAAGTAATGAAATGTGATTCGTGTATAATCAGGAGAAGCCATTTGTCAAAGAAACCCTTCACACCTTCCACCACCTCTACCACATCAAACCACCATTCACATCATCTTTACTATCACTCGAAAAATCAAGAAAATGAGAATCATTCCGAAAACCCAATGTTATAAACTTCTCAAGTATCACGGTAAAGGTCTTGCAAAAAGTTAACCGGCTGAAAGTTTCTCGAGATAAAATCTTCAAAAAAAAAAATGTTGTTTCAAAGTTCTGAAAAAAAGGAGCAGAACTTATAAAGAGAAACGCAAAAGAAGAACTCGATCGAAAAATTCCTATCACTCCAAAAGGAGAAAAGTTCACAAGTGCTTCTCAAAAATATCAGTACTCATATCTATCTTTCGTTTCCAAAATTCAGAATAAAAGTCTTTAAAAGGACTATTTTACCCTTTCACACCCCTTAAAACAACTTCACCACCACTCCAAAATTCCTGTCCTTCCAAACTGACAAATGACCTAGAAGCTATAGTTATTACCATTTTCACATTAGTAGCAATGATTTGAGTCTTTATCATGCCTATGACGATGGGTGCAACATGACTGGCTATGAGTGAATTCATTTCTTAGATATATAGGAAACCCTAAACACTTATGTGATTTGAGTGACCCGTGAAAGCTAGCCTAAGTTATATAACCTCCCCGCATGCTTGCAGAGATAGTTTCAACCCTAACATAGATGACTTACCTTATTTTTCACTCTTATAATAAAAAGCAAACCGCTTAGGCCAATAGAAAGGAAACTCCGAATAGATTTCTTTAAGTTAAAAACGAAGTTTACTTGAGGACACGCAAAGTCTAAGTGTGGGATATTTGATATCAGCTAAAAAGTCACATTTTCACTCCGATATTGAGGCCCAAAAACAATAAAGTTCAAAGCTTTATCGCCAAAATACTCGCTTCGTCGGTTAAAAGTGAAGATTAAGTAATTATGAAGCCGGTACAAAAAGAATCAAGAGAATTGGAGCTAAAACGAAGATTCTAGAGCGAAAACGGTGAGAGCTAGTCAAGTTACGACCCCGGAAACTAAGTTACAATCCAAGGAACAAGAAAAATGATCTAAGCAAAACAGAAAACCAGGGCAGCCATACAGCCTGCCATACGACTTGCCATATCAGAAACGGCCTGCCACGCAAACGGGCCAAGAAAACGGCTTGCCTAGTCATACGGCCTGGCCATACGGCCTGCCAGCCGTATGACAGTAAAAATCAAGCTTATTTAAAGGGCATTTGTCATTCATTTTTACACACACTTTAATTCACTTATCTCTCTCTCTCTCTCTCTCTCTCTCTCTTGTCACACCCCCAGTTAGGGCCTGGGTGAATGTGACATTAATATCAAAAATACCAACATATTATATAAATGAGAACGACACTATATGATAAAAACAAACTTTATTGAGTACGCAGCGGAATGAAATAGAATGTTGTTACAAGAATTGAAATTACAAGAATGTAAATAAATGCATAAATAATAAATGTGACTCAAATGTGACTCTTTCTTCAAGTCCTAGAGTCTAAGTAGCATCACATAGATAAGAGTAAGCTGATCAATCGTAACTTGAGACAAAACATGCTAAAGTGTCAACCAAAAAGGTTGAGTGAAGTTCATAGGTTTAACAAAATAGTTGACCGTTGTTTAGACCACAAGATTTTTTATTTATAAAAGTAGATCTCGCAGGGATCTAAAAGTTGTGCCAAGTTTGTGATATTTAGACTAAACAGCTTTAAAGTTTGCCCCGTGACAAGTTGTACTGTCCTTGTCAGTTTGAATCATTATTAAGTAATACAATGACTTGGTCAAATGTATCGGGAACGTTACTCCCGATAGGCCTACCCCCAATAACTAAGCATACGTTATGTAAAAGCAATTAAAAATATCACAGTGGGGACTTGCAGGACATAGCCAGGTATAGCACAGTTTAGTAGTTGGTACTTATGTCTAAGTTGTAAATATTAAAAGAAGCATGTGTCTCACCCCAGTAGGTTAAATAAGTTGTGTACAATATAAACTGGGGCTATAAAGTTCACCTTAGTAAGTAGGAGAAGAGTCTGTTATTCCTCGGAATAGAAGAGTTGGATGAATGTGAGCAGAAAGTCAACCTAATGACATTTAAGAGTAGTTAAATGTTTGCCCAAGTTTAAGTTTAAGTATGCAAGTGTTTAAGTGTAGTTCGTTTTACGAAGTTCCTATTTTTAGTAAGTTTCCACTTTTAGTAAGTTTCCATGTTTAGTAAGTTAGTGTTGAACACTAGTGAGTTGTCCTTAATAAATCCACCACTTACTAAGTGTGCAAGTGACCAAGTGTTGTTCACTTAGTGAGTGTATGATTACTATAGTCGGGTTTGATATTGTACACCATACCCAAACATCTATGCCACCGCCGAGTCACTTGAATGATCTATTGTTACCGGTTGGCCCAGGATCTCTTGACCAGAATCTAAGTCTTGGCATTCGAGATCCACAAGCGTCTCATAATGGTACCAAGGATCACCCTAGGCCTTAAGTAGCGTTGACGTTTGAGTAATCTCACATTATCGTGTATGTTATAATCTTATAATATAAGTATTATAATATAAGTAGTACATCATAAGTGTTAGTAATAGTAGTATTAGGGTTTAGTAGTAAGTAGTATTAATTAGGTAGGTTTAAATTAGGGTTTTAATTAATTAGAGTAGTATTAAATGTTTTAAAAAGTATTTAAGTAGTATTAGGTTTAGGGTTTAGTAAAGTAATGATTAGATTTAATGACTAAATGATTAGGTAATGATTATTATATAATTAGGGCTATATAATTAATGTTTTGGGTTAAGTAGTATTAGGGTTTTATATTAGTGTAGTGTATGTGTATGTATAAGTCGCGTGTATATGTATATTTATATTTATTTATATCCGTGTATATATATATATATATATATATATATATATAAATTATGTATATATATATAGATCGTATATGTATATATATTATGTATATATATTTGTTTCCCTTTTTAACCATTAACAAATCTTTGGTAAATCTTTTAAGGTTTTTAAGATTCAACAAAAATTTTTTTTTTTTGTATGTAGCCGTATATGTATATGTATTATATATATATATATATTTTTATAATCAATAAACATGAGTAATAACCTAAACATGATTAGGTTTTAGGGTTTTGAAGATCTAAACATTTTCCTTTTTTTTAGCCATAGGTATGTATATGTTTATTTTTTTATATGTATATGTATACGTGGTGTATGTATATGTATAGATGTTGTATAATTTAACAAGATCATGAGTATGAATGAACAAGATCAAGAACATGAATGAATTAAATTATGAATTGAAAGAAAGATTTAAAAGTTTTAAGATCTTGGATCATACCTTGTTTATGACGATGAAGATTAACAAGGAAACAAGAAGAAAACTTGAAGATGAAGATCAAAGCACTTGAAAATCAAGAACACGTTTGAAGATCACGAAGAACATGATGAACACGCTTGAAGATCGCTTGAAGATCACTTAAAGATTACCCGAAATCAAGAAGAAAATAACCAAAACTTTGAAAAGGTGGTAGTGGTGTTCGGTTATGTTGAAAACCGTGGGTAGTGGTGTGGTGGTGAAGGTGGCCAAAATCCAACAAGGAGAGGGAGAGGGTTTGATTGTTTTTGTGAAGTGATTATGAATGAGAGAAAGGGATGAGAAAAATGGTTAGCAAGCACCTCTATTTATAGTTAAGCATAGAAGGATCTAGACCTAGGGTTTAATCGGAATACTTGGAGTAAAAGTTAAACTTTAGGATTAGGTTTATGGTGGTGGTTTTGGCCGTGATTTTGGGGGGGCAAAATAGTCTTTTTGCCTTGCCCAAAATCAGCTAGGGTTAGTGGAAAGGATATAGAACTTTTTCGTTTTAGACCTTGTACTTTTGGTTAGTTAAAATGGCTCATTAAATGTTCTAGTTTAATTGTTTGAATGCAATAAGTTTTTGAGTATTACATTTTGTTCACGAAAGTTAATTAGCTTATTATTTTCATCTTTTATTAACTTGTCAATTATTACTCAAAGTTAATTTATTATGTTTTTATAATTCTTAATACTTAACAATTGTTGATTAAGGTTTAATCATTAAGTTTTAATTATATTGTTTGGGCATTTAATATTGGAAAAATATAGAATGGGAAAATGAGGGTCATTATATCTCTCTACCTCTCTCTCTCTCTCTCTCTCTCTCTCTCTCTCTCTCTCTCTCTCTCTCTCTCTCTTTCTACAATATTAGTCTTACTTTCAAGGTCTTCGACTCCGTGCGGGAAACCTAGTACCCAGAGAAGAACGCCGAAGATTGTATTAGGAGCGGTTTGGAGTTTGAAGTTGTCAGTTTTGTATTCGGAACTTGTTTAATCTACTGGTACTTCTATCCTTTGTCTTTATATAATGCCTTTCATTATTATGATTTATGATATTGTTACCATGATTAGCTAGTAGTTATCTTTAATGTATGCTATGATGTAGTTAGTTATAATGCCGAAATAACATTATGGTTTGTGTATGTTATCGAGATGCTTTTCGATTTTGCTTTAAACTCAATCGCTTTTCCAGCTAATAGAACATATTTATCGGTTCTGCTATTGGGAAGTTACGAACCCCGATTCAGAGTACACTATCTGTGTCACCCCTTGGTATGAGAAGTCTATCGGATACAATGTAAGTTTAAATGAGGCACACCTGTTGTAGTAAGTCCACCGAGCCTTGGATTCCGACTGAGGACTCTTTCGTAGTGAAACATCTAACTAGGCTCATAGTACATTGTCGGTCCTAGACCATGCTAGTGTAGTCACCAAGCATATAAACTTCGTACGTACACTCTGAAGCATAACGGTTGTTGTAAGCTGTACCTCTGCTAAGTAAGGCCATGAAACCCGGTCAGTGCTCATTAGTACACTTCCCCATAACGCGGTCTCAAGCATTACACCCAGCTCGAGGGATTCTTAGTTAATTAAGGAACTGTTTGTTTAAACACGTAAAGGATTGGACCGTTAGGATAACCGAAGTGCTCATTTAAGTCAAACCGACTTGGCCATGGTGTTCTTTATGGTTGAACTCTTTTTAAGGGCCTAACTATCTTTTTAAACCCAATCGTTAATGAAAGCATTGAAACACATCACATCTCTCGGATTTGGCATACCTTGTACTTCATTATGCTTAAGAAAGTTTAGACCTTTGTGGAATGTTAATACGTCACCTAACCGAGTCACTCAATTGGATGAGCCATTTGAACATGTATGCCTGTAGTCAGACTGCACAGGCGTCGGGGGTAAGGGACGTTGCTGTCTATTTAGAATCCTCAAACCTAACGCATTACCCAGTGACATGTCTTATGATAGGGGCGTTAGGACCAATGTAGTGAATACAAAGTCACTACCTATTCATGCGCCAGCATTCCATAATCTCGGTAAAGTAACTAACAAAATCATAGTATGCACTTGCTTTAACTTTATCTAAATTTCAAATTTTATCGCATTTACTTTATCTTATAAACTATAAAACCCAAAATTAGGTAATATACCACCACTCTTTAACCTTAGGATTATCATAAGTTATAGCTATAGGTTCGATTCTACTGATATCTTAAAAATTCAACCCTAGGTCATACTTCCCTTACTCACCATAATAAGTAGTAGTACGATTTAGGCCTTACTAAATATAAATTTAAAAATTTTGCTTCCTCTCCTGATAGCTGATTCTAACGCCTTGTGACCTAACGATACCGCATAAATAAAACTGTTCGTTTCGGCCATATCTAGGAACTAGGGAGTTGTTCATATTTCCATTGGGAAATTGATGCTTGTCTAAGGTGAAGACGAGTGTAATCTAGGAGTAATGTTGGTGCGGATTATTGAAGATCATTTGGTGTAAACGGATCCCCACCGGGTTTGGAGAAATGCTTAGTGAAGATAACTCTCAATCAGTGAATCGGGTAGTGGATTAAGGAGGATTAGTTAACATCCTCCCGAACTACTATAAATTCTTGTGTTTGTGCGCTTACATTCTTTACATACTTGCATTAACAAACACAAACGCTTCCAAATTTAAAACTTGTGTTTTGATTGTTAAAGATTTTGAAAAAGTTTTATCAAACCAGTAAGTAACTATCCCCCCCCTACCTCTAGTGTACACAATATAAGCACCTTAAAACTTTCTATGAAACTTAGGTCAATGCAATGTATGTGATAATTCAAATTACTTGTGCTTTGAATCCTTGCATGAAAAATGACATGTGTTATTACTTGATGTATGCTTGATTAATTGATCTTACATGCTAGAATACGTTTGTTGTCACACATCTTAGAGCCTTAAGTGATAGACATAATATCTAAGATTAGACTTTAAGCATCTTAATAAGCATTCTCGAAACCCATATAGTCAAACAAAAGGTTACTTATGGGTAATAATAATTTGAAACTAAAATCACTAGCTTATGACTATAACAAGAAAAAGAATTACCTTTCTTCAAAAATGACAAAAAGTGGTGATATAGTAAAATTGATTGTTAAAGATACCAAATGAAAGACACCTCGAGTAAACCTATCACAATCTTTTGAAAAACACACTTCATAAAACTCAACATAGTGCCAAACTTGTAGGCGTTCGAACCTACGATCGACCGTGGATCGACCGCATAGGCTCTGATCAAAATGTGCTTTCGCAATTTTAAGATCGGTTGTGGTTTAACACTTTTAGATGTTGAGTCATTTTAAAATGATTATAATACTAGTTTTACATTGTTTATTGGCAAGATTTAAACATGTTCTAATGTAAAGCTAATTATCGTCATTAAAAGACACTTGTTTAGATGTCAAGTTTTTAACCCATAAGTGATAGTGATTCTCAAACAACTATAAGTGTACATGATAAATTATTCTCACTCAAGACATGAACTTGGTTTATCAAATCTTATAATATGAACATGTCTAAATGGATAAACTCTAGTGTTTGAGAAAGGTACTAAAATGGGTTAGGGCGAGAGTATTTAATGTTACAACCCCGGACCCAACAAACATTGGGTACCACATTTTGTGTCTCTAATAAGTTGTAGGTGGAAGACAATGTAATCACAAGTACTCAAAACACATGTCCATGATAAATATGTCACACCGAGAACAAAGAACATGATGACGTGATGTATTGTTTGATGGACATATTTGAAGGACCATTATTGGTAGAGGTAACATTTCTTGCAAATAAATGTGCTACTTGAATTCTAGCTTGCTATGTGCATATATCTTAACATGCTAGTTAGGTCACAACTTATTTGAAAGTAGAAACATGTTATGCATATAATTGGGTAGAATGTCTTATGTGCTTGCTAGTAAATTTAGAAATAAGATAAAAATATTTCATGCTTTGCATCAATACATATTCTTATTAAATCTTGCAAACATAAAACTAATCACCCAATACATATTCAAGTAGTTTGACAGTTTTGTTAAGTGTTTTATTTTCATGCTTTAGATCATCACAAGTAAGACATTCGTGTGAGTTGGTTATTCTTTCCTTTAGCCTAGACATTTCTAACTTAAGTGAGTTATTTTCTTCTTTTAAGTTAGTATTACTAGTGCTAACTCTACTAATTAGATCACAAAGCTTAGTGAAATTATTAATATTAAATTCAAAAGTGTTTGGAAAAACCTCATTGTCGATTTGTCCGACTACGCAAGCTTCATCATCTCTTTCCAAGCTTGGTGCTTCAACAACCATGAGACATGTTTCCTTTCCTTCTTCTTGTATCTCATTCTCTTCATCGTCCCATGCACCTCCAAGAAATTTCTTATCGTTATTTATTTTAGGACATCCGCTTATTAAATGATTTGGATCACCACATACAATATATTTCCTTACGAACTTCTTCAATCAAAAGGTGCCTTCTTTGAGTCAATTGGAGGTTGGACATGATTCCCGGGTCTTCGGTAGAATTTCTTGAATGATTGAACAATAAATTCAAGTTGTTCATCATCGTTTAGAATATCATCTTCATCCTCTTCGTATTCGCCTTTTTCACTTGCTTTGGCCTTCAAAGCAATTGACTTATTCTTTTCTTTCTTGACTTTGTCCACTTTTTCATCTTTGTCTAGGATGACCTCATGGACTTTGAGATTTCCAATGCATCAAGAGACAATTTTTCCAAGTCCTTTGACTCATCTATTGCCGTTACTTTAGGTCTCCATTTTGAGGGTAATGCTCTTAAGAATTTCCGAACATATTGCTTGTTCGTGTAGATACTACCTAAAGCTTTCAAACTTAAACAAATATTGTTAAATATAGAATAAGCGATATCAATTTTCTCATCATCCGATATAACAAATTGTTCATATTGAGCTACTAGTAGTTCAATTTTATTTTCAATGATTTGCACATTTCCTTGATGAGTAACTAATAAACTATCCCATATTTCCTTTGCACTCTTAAGCATAAAGACCATATTCTTTTCTAGGAAAAGCGTTAAATATGACTAGTTTAGCTTGATAGTTTATACCTACATCTGTTTTATTTTCTTTGGACCAATTATCTTCGGGTATAATTATTCTAGTTTTCCTATCCTCAGTAAGTGCGAATGGAACATAATCACCCTTATATCTTTAGTGCGGACATATGTTTCAAATCTTTTTTTCCAATAGCAAAATCATTCACTCTCAAGTAGTGGAGGTCTTTGCATAGAGGAACCTTCACTATAGCTCAAGTTCTCAAATTTTTGTTCCATGATCTTTAACTCAAAAGTTTGCAAAAATTAACTTTTATCTTAAAAATAACAATTTTAGCAAAATGTTTAGAGCAACCGCTCTGATACCAATTGTAAGTAACTAGAGGGTTTAAATAGTTACTTAGTGTGAATTTAAAACTTTTTCAATTTAGATCATGAGATTACTATAGTGTGATTTGATTAGTTTGTTCACAAGTAAAGTAAATGCAAAGATAAGGAATAAGAGAACAAACACAGAGATTTATAGTGGTTCGGGTAGATATTAACAATCTTCCTTAATCCACTCCTCTATTCTAACGAATTGAGAGTTAGTTTCACTATGATGCTCCAAACTCGTTGGAGTGTCCGGATACAATACTAGCTCCTCGATAAGCCGCAACTTATGAACCCTTACGTCCCTTTAAAGAATTCACAATCACCAAATGCTCTTACGACAAGATCCTAATGCTTCCACTAAGTGAAACCTCGCCTATCTTCTAGATCCCATTAAGAAGATAGTTTACAAGTAAACTCACAACTAAGTTTACAATCACTCTTGCTTGAATCACTCTAAATAGTTTACAATAATATTTGAATAATATCAGTAAATGTATGGAAATGTAAGTGCAAGAGGTGAGTCTTCAAGTGCTGCAAGGTTTGGCTTTTATAAGAAAGAGAAATTCAAACCCGGCTGTCTGTGGCTCACCTCATGGTCGACCGTGGGTCGACCGTGCAGGTCTCTGGCCTCTAAAATTGTAGCCATTTAAGATCTTTAACTTTGTCATTTTCCCTTATTGGATGTCTACAATTAAATGCCAAAAACATCTGAAAAGACCTGCATTACCCCTTTTATCTTGGATGTATTTTTTGAGGTTGACCTTGGCTTAAAAGAAGAAAGTCCCATTGTACTAGTGGTGTGTCATTGATTTCCCTTTAAGGCAAATGCAGAATTTTAATCCCATGACAACCACAAGCTTCCAAACTTCAAGTCACAAGTCTTCAAGCCTTTTGTCAATATTAGTTTTGCAAGTATATGTATTCATCGGTTACTTGCAACCTTCCAAATTAGACCAACATGTTTTTACATGAAGACTTTTGGGAGTTTACACTAAACTCTTATTAAGCATGTAAGTAATGCTTAATCGTTAATCAAGTGAACAACATCTCTTTAACTGGGACTTTAATGACCATATTAAAAATTTCATTACTTTTAATTTTAATTTAAAAAGATGACTTTTGAAAAAGAACTTTTAGCCATACTTGTGTGTTTAGCATTAATCATAAGATAAAAGTGTCATTAAGACGTCATTAAATGTCATTTTCATTTTCAGATTATTTTATTTATTCTTCTTTTCTTTATCTTTATTTATTTATGGTCGGAGGTCCTTACGGAAGCAATCTCTCTATCCTGGAATAGAGAGGGATGACTTTCTCTTCTGGTGGGTGAAGATTTTTCTCAACTCGTGGGTAGAGAGATGACTTCTCTTCTATTCTAGGGTAGAGGAATGATTGTCTACAGCTCACCTCCTCTATACCTCGTATGTGTCGGATTGGGTATTGTTGTGTGTGTGTATATATATATATATATATATATATATATATATATATATATATATATATATATATATATATATATATATATATATATATATATATATATATATGGTCATAATCAAGAGGAAAGCACTTTTGGAGGGGAAGGGGGAAGTAATTTTTTTTTCTTTTTTCTTTTTTTCAAATTTTTATTTTCTCAACATTAAGAGCACACGAAAATATGAACATGTAAAAAAGACACTTTGTGATGAATGTTATTATTTTGGCGGGAAACGCTCAAAGAGAAAATTGATAACATGCATCATGTGTAATGTTATTTTTTGAGCGTTTTTTTCCATCACATGTGAGGTTTTTTTTCAAGATTTAGCCCGATTTAGACTTTAGGGTTTAAGTTTTGGGGCTTAGGGTTTAAGGTTTTGGGTTTAGTTCCTAAACCCTAAACCCTATATTAAAATGGAGGGAATAGATGGATGGTGGTTCAGTAGTATGTCTGTTAGTTTGATTATCACAGTTCAAGCTGGAGTTTATGTATTATATCATGGGTTATGGGGTGGTTTTCTGGGATGGAGATATAAGGGGAGATATGTAGTGACATCTTCTCTTGTGTGTGATTCCAGAGTGTGTTAAGTACTAAACATCTTAGTACTTGTGTCTTTGTGTGTCTTTGTGTGTGTGTGTGTGTATGTATGTGTGTTTGTGTCATTATGTTCAAAGGTATAAGAGAATTCCATATAGGGTTTTAGGTTAAAAATGATTATGCTGGAGGTTAGCATTAGATATTTAACCCTGATAATTATAAAGTGGTGGTGTGTTTTTTATTTCTCATTTTATTTTACCATTTTCAAATTCTCAAAGCACATCTTTAGGACTTTTGGTAAGTCATGTGTTGAGGTCATTGGAATGGCTAGGGCTATGTTGAAACTGCTTGTTGGAAAGTGTAGTAGAAGAGCTTTCAACAATTCTTTGTTGTTTTGGCAAGGGTTGAAGATGCATAGCCTTGAGTGCATTCACTTTAAATGGGTCATCAATTGCCCATTGTGTGTGTGTCTGGTTATTTGGCTAAAGGTCTTTGTCAAATTATGGGATATTAGAGCTTTTGTACCAAGCTGGGTAGATTCATATATATGGTGGTCATTTTTTATTGTCGAAAGTCCTACTTTTTTACAAAGGCTGGTTTGTATTAGTTCACAAACTAGGTTCTTTCTTTTAAGGGTCATTTAATGACACCATATGCATAGGACTGGAGAAATCGGTACACATGTTGGGTTATAACATGATGCTCTTTTTTAAAGGAGTAATAAGGATGGTTTTATGTCTCTTTTTTTCCTTGTTGCAGTTGTTTATGCTTTTCTTTCTTTTTGGAGGTGAGATAAGAATGTACTTGGTGAAACTGGCATTAATAGGAAGTTGTCGGACCTTCCTTGAAAGTTATTTGGTGTTTAGAATGCAGTTGAGGACCCATGTATATGTCTTAGGCTACCAATTTCATGGTCACTTGCATATAATAAGTGGCAACATGGCACAACTTCTGTTCTGGTGTCATCTTTCATTAGGTTGTGTGTCATGTGTATGTGTTAGTTATTGTTCCACTTGGTGCTTTATGTGTATTGTAAAAGAGTGTTGCTGTAATGGTGGCCCTTTATGTTGATGGTACTATAATTTGAATCAAAGAGTTGATTGGGATCAAGATATCATCATTTTGGGTCTTTATGGACAATATCTCATGGAGCTAGGTCAATTCTGGCATTTTGTAGGGTTTTTTAATCATTTTGATCATTACCATGGTTATTATGAAGTCTTGGATTGTATTTGTGCTTCTAGAAGAGTTCAGTATGCTTGTTTTATGGAAACGGGTCATCATTGCCAGCCTATAAGGGAAATGGATCAAGATTACTACTTGTGCTAGTGCTGCTGCTATTTTATTGTGGGTATGGATTCTATATTTTTTTATTTCCTTTACTCTGGTTCAGTGGTGCTATTTGTATGAATGTGTGGGTTACTATTATCATTGATGTATGGATTTGAGTTTGTATTACTGCTACTTTGGTTATTTGGGTCATTATTGGGTAGCTGATGTTGTTATGGGTCAATGTTGCCGCTGTTCTATTGTTATGGGTCAACATTACTACCTTTTGGGCTATATAAGATCAACTGATGGTGAAATGGGTGCTACTATTATTGTAATGGTTACATGTACTTGTCATATGTGTCCTTTGTGCTATAGTGATGATATGGGTATTATCTTGGTTGGTTCAGTTTTGGTGTTGTATTGCTGGTTGATATGTTGTATTAGTACTGTGGGTAGGGGTTACTACTATTGTGTTGTAATGGATCGGCACTGCTCCTTTGGAATGATAATGGGTTTAATGTGTTATTGTATGGATGAGGTGGGGTATAGATGTCTGCTTTCTGTTAGGTTGGAACTTGTTTGTTGTTGTAACAATGAATTGGGAGTTTATGGGTGTAACATCGGCCATTTTATTATAACACTGCGGAAGACATTTGATTACCAAACACGACATCATTATTAATAATTACAGAAAACCACATAATTAAGTTTAACTTTCACAAACAGTGTTACGTTATTACAAACACGGTTACAATTGTCCACATCAGAGTTACTAGTCAAACATGTCTTCAACCTTACAGCCCGATCCCATCATCAGTACCTAAAACCTGCAGGGGGAGGAATGTGGGGAATTTGCGCACCGCTAAGTGAATGGAATCTATCTACAGATTAAGCTTAAGCAATCCATCATACAATAATCAGCTAACATGCTTACAACCAACAAGCATACAAACAAAGACAATATGAGGATCGGCGGCTTGTACGGGCATACGACCCTAGCTGATCGGGCTAGGATCTACCGATAGCCCTTCCTACCAAGTCTCTGAATAACTATCCAAACGCAACACATGCGTTTTTCTATTCTATACTATACAGACTGTAGGACTTGGACTCAACCTTTCCTAGCCTCGGTTGACCTTGCCTAGCCTCGGTTGACCTTGCCTAGCCTCGGTTGACCTTACCTAGCATCGGTGAGTTCCTAACTTTTCCTAGCCTCAGTTGGGGTCAACACAGCACGCATGTACCACATATAAATCACATAGCATGCAACTATCTACTAGCATGGAAATCACTATACTACGCAAGGTAATCAGAGTAATCCACAGTAGCATGATTTGCTACTTAAACTCTATCCGAAGATAGACCCACTCACCAATTACCAGCAACGGCTCAGATTCTGACTACTAAGCTTTCTCCTTATCTTTTTCGCCTGAGAATAGACATAACACAGTCAGTAATCATGTCTTGATAAAAATCCAACAACAAGACAACAACACTATAGATTAACGCTTAAACACTTAACAGCTGGTCTGCCAAACCGTACGAGTAACACCCTCACTCGCACATTTGAGAACACACAACCGTGTGGTTGACAACTTACTCGTACGTTTGATCTATGACTGAACACCCATTAATGAACCAACTGATTCGTACGGTTCACCTCACGAGTGACCAGTGACTCGTACGAGTCACATCTCAACCGTACGTATCATCTTAACCAAAACAATAGCTCTCCTTAACCACTCACTCGCACTGTTCATAACACGGTTGACCACCCTAACCATACGAGTGAAGGCTCACTCGTGCGAGTGAAGAAGAACAGTAGCATCAATTGTTTAGACGGGTTTCAACCCAAAATGCACGAAATCAAACATCAATACATACTATAAATTAACACATACAATCATGTATTCACTATATGATAAGTCTACATCATAAATTCAATCATTAACGACACTCACATGTGTGCAAAACAAGGCATACACCCTAAAACCCCTTTTTTCAAACAGAATAAAGTTTGATCCAGCTTCTTAAAACCTTATCATTGGAAAGTATACCTCAAGACGATTCCAACAATAGTTTATTCATCAAAAACGGAGTTACGGTTTGAAAGTTATGCCCTTTTAAATTTTACCAAAAGCTGACCAGTGCTCAACCGCGTGGTTGAGCCCTCAACCGTATGGTTGAGCCCTCAACCTCGTGGTTGAGCCCTAAAAAGTGTACTCAACCGTATGGTTGAGCTGTCAAAAGTGTGGGAGCTGATGAACAGCTCCAGCTCGCTGTTTTTCGCGTTTTTGACCCAAAATCATGATTTTTTGCTTGTTCTGGTCACAAAACTCACTTAAAAACTTCATATAACAACTATATAACATATATCTAACATAAATTAAGTATAACTAATACAAATCATGAGAATTCAAGCTTAAAAATACATAAAACCCATTTTACACCCAAAACCCAATTCTTAAGAATTAAAACACGAATTCAAGCATGCTAACCTGGATAAATGCTTACAAGGATGATATGATTCAGTTCCTAAAGCCTCTCGATTCAATTTCTTACTTGGATTAGATTAGGGTTTGTGAAGGGGATGAACAAGTACGGGTTCTATTTTGAGATATTTCTATTGTGTTAAAATATAATACCCCATTACACACGAGTATTTATCAGTTATCTAATATCTTTCGTACTTAATTTGGCAACCCTAACAGAGTCCAAACTTAACAAACGAACCTGTTCTGTGACCCTTGTCACAAACTGGTCTTAACTACATAGCAAATTAATAATAAACATATTATTAAAATAAAAGCATATAATCAAGCACACTTAAACCTAAGGGCAAAATAGTCTTCTTACATCTAGCCCAGGCTTCAGTCTGTTACAATGGGCATACATTATTGGACTTAGCTTGGTACTACATATGAATTTTTATGCATTTTAGCCATGGAGCAGAAAGTGTGAAGCTGAATGATGGTTTGAAGAGCAAGAGTGTGTTAAAGTTCGTTTTGTTTTTAGTTATGATTGTATTGTAAATATTGGTTCCTTTGTAGTTTTATTTTTAGTAGGCTTAGTATTAGTAGTTTATGTTTGTGATGTGCATTAAAAATCCCTTTGTATGCCTACTAAAATTTAGGAACGATTATTTGTAATTTCTATTATTTTAATGAACTTTGCCGGGTATTGGGCTCTTTACCAGGAAAAAACTCTAAACACTAAACTCTAGACCGTTCGTGTTAAAAATTCAATCTAAACCTAATTTCTAAACACTAAACCATAATTTCTAAAACCAAAATCCTAATTTCTAAACCCTAATAGCTAAACCATAATTCTTAACCCTAGTATCTAAACCCTAATTTTTAAACCCAAAAAAAAAATACTCAGAAGCAAAACATTCATTGTAATGAATGTTATCATTTATTTCTTCGAGCGTTTTCCCGTCAAAATAATGACATTCATCACGAAGTGTCTTTTTTAAATATTCATATTTTCATGTGATTTTAATGCCTGAAAAAGAAAATTTTTTAAAAATAAAATACTTTCCCCCACTTCCTCCCAAAAAAGTGTTTCCCTCTTGATTAAAACAATATATATATATATATATATATATATATATATATATATATATATATATATAAATTCGACTAAGATTTATTAAAATCCTTTGAAGTTTTTTCTTCAAGTATTATCCTAAAATAGCCTTGACTGAACCCTGAAGTATTAGAATCTTATTCCAAATTAAATTGAGACTTTTTCTCCAAGAAATATCATAAACTATAAGAATATTATCCTAACATAATCATGACTTAACCTCCAAGAAACCAAAATCCAAACCCAAACCCTAACCCTAACACTATAAATATGACCCCAACCCTCACCATTATTCATTCATTCACTACACAAAAACCTCTCTCCATGTTGCTGCTCTCGTCGACTTCCCAAACCACCACATCATCGACTTTAAGTCGACCACCACCCAAAACCGAAACCCCATGGCATTTGCTGCTGTTCGACGAGCCCCAACAAACCCCGTGAAGTCGACTTTGGTCGACTACTTGCTGCTAATGTTGTTGTTTTTGTTGCCAAAGCCGCGACCACACTCGATCACTCGTCTCTTTCGTTTTAATCCCAAGATATAAACAAAAATCTAAGCTTTTTGATTTAATCTTTAAATACTTTATTATACTATAAATATAAACAAAAGATTTTATAAGTATTATGACTTGGTTAAAACATATAAAAGAATTCATTATTGATATTACCTAATCGAATCGTGTACAAACTGGCCAAAAAGTTTTTGACGTCTGCACGTTGGGCGCAGCGCGCAACCTTTCGGCGGGAGCGCAACCATGAAGGCCGAACCATGCATGCATGCTTGTATGTACGTACGTGTGTATACTTATAAAATTTATTTAAACTATGATCATACTCTTGGATACATATAACGACTCTTTTATTGTTGAATTCTAATACGACTATATTTTATTTCAACTCTTATAAATACATGAATATTCAAACGTATCATATATAAATATTATATATGGGTGTGTTTGGCACAACAGCTTATTGGAGCTTATGAGAGCTTATAGGAGCTTGAGCTTATGATTTTAATAAGCTCCAAACAATAAGCTTCGTTTGGTTGACATAAAAAGTAGAGCTTATGAAAATCATAAGCTCTTAAAAAATAAGCTACTTCTAGTAGCTTATGAAAAAAAGTAGAGCTTATGAATTGAAAAATAAATTCCAGCTAGTTCACCAAACACTTATAGAAAATAATAAGCTCCAACTACCAACTTCAAAAATAAGATCCAACTCCAGCTCTAGTCCATAAGCTCCAACTCCAGCTCCAGCTAGTTTCATAAAGTAATATATTATAATACTACATTTTTTTATATGTGTATCAATATATAAATAACTCTTAGTTATATATATATATATATATATATATATATATATATATATATATATATATATATATATATATATATATATATATATATATAACTAAGAATTATTTATATATTGATACACATATAAAAAAATGTAGTATTATAATATATTACTTTTATCATTATGTACATACTTAATACATACTTAATACTTTTTTTTAGCATACGATATATATATATATATATATATATATAGGGGCAGGATCAATGGGGAAGTAACCAATCGGGGAAAAGTGGGGGGAAGCAAAAAAAAAAAATTTTTTTTTTAAATTTTTTTTTCCGGTATCAAGATTGCACGGAAATATGAACATTTAGAAGAGACACTTTCGAGCGTTTTTCCGCCAAAATAAAAACATTTATCACAAAGTGTCTCTACTAAATGTTCATATTTTCATCTCATCTATAATGTTCCTGAACAAAGTTTTTTCAAAAAATGAAAAATAAAAATAAAAATTTGCTTCTCCCCGCTTCTCCCCGATTGGTTACTTCCCTCTTGATCCTACCCATATATATATATATATGTATATATATATATATATATATATATATATATATATATATATATATATATATATATATATATATATATATATATATATATATATATATAACACCTATAACTTATAACATTTGATTACCCTTTTTATATGCGCTAACGTTCGCTCCTGACCTATGTAAATTGTTGCAATTCAATCAATAAATTTCATTGCTATTTACGATCAAGTAGATGGTGTCTATGATTGACTGTGACATCCCGTTTTTCCCGTACATATTTAAAGGTACAAACTAAATTATTAGCACGATTATACATGTTCGTTTATGTGATTAAATGAGCCAAGGTGTTAGTTTTTGAGTAAATGTATAATTATATTTATATACGAGAATGCGTGCGTATGAGTATTTATAATGTGTCGAGATGGAGTTGAGTCGTGCGAGACTTAAGGTTGAAGCTAGGCGTGCATAGGAAGTGTGAATGAGGTGTGCTAGCTGTTTAAACCATCGTTTTGTGTTAAATGGTCGAAGTGACCAGGCTCAGGCAAACGCCGCGCCACGGCAAATGGGTCCGTGCCGCGGCATATCAAGCGAACCAGGATCAGGAAGTGAGTTAAGGAGGGCCTATTTTCCCTTTATGTGTCGCGCCGCGACGATTAAGTCAGCGCCGCGACAGTTCTGCTGAACTGGTGTCGGACTTAGCTCAAATTAAGGGATTTTAAGGGGCAAAATTGTAAATTGACATGTGGATCTGATGGGAGCATTAACTCTCCACCACATATTCATTTAATTCATTTCTTTTTCTCTTTTCTCTCCATTTTCTCTCCCAAAACTTAAAACCCATTTGATTTAAAAGTGAGATTTGAGAGTGAAGGATTGAGGGTTGATCTTTGGAGCAAGAATTAAAGTTGTTCCTTGTGTCTCTAGCTACGCGTTGATAGTCTCGGTAAGTTCTAACTCTAAGTTTTGAGTTTTAATTGGTTAATGACTAGGGTTTCGGTTACTAGAGATTTGTAAGACCCATTTGGTGGTAAAATGGGTGAGTTTGGGTTATGTTGTTGTAATGAAACCCTAATAGCCACAATCTAGGGTTTTGGCCTTGTGATTTGAGGTTGTAAGTGTCAATTGATGTTGTTAGTTACTAATGCACTTTAAGATTTATGAAAGAAGTGTTAATGAGTAAGTTTGACTTAATTGTGAGTCTAAGTATTATAAAATGGGTCAAAATGTACTAGTTGACCTAATTAGATGAAATGGGTATGGATTACCCTAAGTTTTGTGTTAATTGATGTTAATAGACTTTAATTCACTAGTCTTAGTGATTAAAGTCGAGTCTTGGCCATTTATGGGCGGTTGCGAGTAGTTGAGTAATTTAATGCAAATTGGGTCATTAAATGCTCAAGTGGGAGTATTTTGGTTAATCCCACTAGTTGTGAAATTGAATGTGCACTTAATGATTTAGGTACATTGCGTTGAAGCTCGAAAGTGCTAAATCATCATCCTTGTGACAAGGTGAGTGGAATAAGTATACATGTACGTATATGATGTGTTTACTTGTAGAAATGGATATGTGTTGTCCAAGTTAGTGATATATGCGTTGTACGCTAACGGTTTTAAGAACGGATATATGTTGTCCAATCTAGTGTTATATGTGTTGTACACTAATGATTTATGAATGGATATGTGTTGTCCGATTTAGTGTTATATGTGTTGTACACTAACGATTTTATAAACGGATATGTGTTGTCCAAGGGTTAGTGATATATGTGTTGTGCACTAACGGTTGTTATGAACACCAAATGGGAAATTAGAGTACCATTCCTTTTACGATTGGTTAACCATGGTTGTATGAATTGTGCATTATCATACTTAAATACGAACTATATGCTTTTTTATTGCTAGCTCAATGTGAATTGCGGTTATTGGTATATGCATAATGTTTTGCATGATTGTTGAATTGCTAGCTTGAGTACGGTATTGTGTAAGTGTTTGCAAGTAGATATATTATATATGTGTATGTATAATTATTGCATTCACTAAGCATTAGCTTACCCCTCTCGTTGTTTATCTTTTTAGTTGCAGGTGCGGATAAGGGCAAAGGGGTTATCGGGCACTAGGTGGCCTTTGATGATGTTTTGTTGAAGTTTGAAAGTTGGCCTAACGTTTTGGGTAGTTTATTCCCAAAACCATGCTCAAAGGGTCGTTTGGATTATAAACTATCGTTGTAGTGGGTCAAACTTGTATTTAACTTAATTAATGGCCTTCATGCCTCTTGTAAACATTTAAATTGTTGAACGTTTAAATGGAACTTGTGGATTGGTTTACATATTTTATTGGCGAGTAAATGTGTATCATTACAAAAAAAAAAAAAATTATCGTATGGAATACGGGTTGGGTTGTTTCAAGTGGTATCAGAGCATGGTCTAAGGGATTTAGGCGACTTGAGATAGGTGCCTAGACTTAGACTTTATTGTGTATGCGCTTTTATGCTGGACTTGTAGGACTTTGGGTCAAATCGGGAATTGTTAGTACTTTGGTTTATGTGAACTAACCTCGTGCTAATTGAATTGTGTTGTGTTTAGAAATCATCAAGCGAGATGGACGTTGTACTAGCGAGTTAATGCGACGTGTTCGCGTAACAATGATTAGCTACCATTGTTACGGGTGCAAATCGTGTCAAACAAGTAATGTACGACGATTGTTGAGTAAGATGGAGTAGTGTGGGGTATACGTATATGCATACGTGTTATGTCCTTTTGTTCGTTCGTTGTTTAATCTTTTCCGTTTTATAGAATGAAGATGAGAAACGGAGACGACACCGAAAATGGGGGTACGAGTGAGGACGTTGAGTTCACGGCCAAAGTTGAGGCCATCTTTAAACGTCAAAAGGCGGAGTTCCTCGAGGATGTTAAGAAAATGTTTCTAGATACGATTGACGAGCAATTAGTCAATGTAGTCAAGGAGCAAGTGAAGGCCGTTCATCAAGAGGATAATTTGGGGAGACGGGACTTCTTTTATAAGAATTTTAAGGATTCTCAACCTCCCACCTTTGAAGGTGAACGAGACCCTCTCAAGAGTGCCCGATGGATCTCCGATATGGAGGGGGCTTTCCGTACTTGTGAATGTCCTCTTGATAAGAAGACAAGGTATGGTTGTAGCATGTTAAGGGGTGACGCTAAGCTATGGTGGGATGCGAAAATCCAAGTTTATGGTGAAGAACAATGCATGGATTTTACTTGGGATGAATTCAAGGTAGAGTTTTTCGATGAGTACCGAACTTCGGTCGATCTAACTAAGCTTAAGGACGAGTTACGTTCCTTGAGGCAAGGGTCGAGGGATTTGATCACTCTCAAATCTGTGTTTTTGTCCAAGACCCAATTTTGCCCGGAGTATGTCGGGAACGACAAGATGTTGAAGGAAGATTTTTATAGGATCTTGAATGATAATTATCAAGAGAAAATTAGTGTGAACGTGGTGAAGAGCTTTGATGAATTGTTCAATATGGCGAAGGGTTTTGAAGCGCTCGTGTTGAGAAAGAATAGTTTTACTTTTGGAAAGAGGAAGTTCGAGAATTCGAGTCAATCGAGCTTTTCCAATAAAAGGAGCAAGAAGGGCTCCGAAAATGTTAACAGTGTGAAGAAAGGGGGCTCCGGTGGTCATGTACTCACTTGCTATACTTGTGGGCAAAAAGGTCACATCTCTCGTGATTGCCCCAACTCACCTTCCACGCCCAAATTTACTTGTTTCAATTGTGGTAAAGAAGGGCACAAGAGGCCCGAGTGTCACGAGTTGCGCAATGATAATGATAAGCGGTTAGAAAAGGCGGCGGGTACGGCTAGAGGTTGAAATTATTTGATGACCAATGATGAAGCCAAACAATCGAACGAAGTTGTCTTAGGTACTTTCATGGTTAACTCTAATCTGGCAAGGATTCTATTTGATAGTGGTGCAAATTTGTCTTTTGTGTCACCTCGATTTGTACCTAAACTTAATAAGCTATTGGCTAAGTTAAGTCGTCCGGTAGAAGTCGAAATAGCGGACGGCAAGACGGTGCTAGTGGTTGACGCATGTAAAAATTGTGATGTTGTGTTTGGTGCCGAAAACTTTAAAATTGATCTCATTCCTATGACTTTGGGCGATTTTGATATCGTTGTGGGTATGGATTGGCTCGATCATAATAGAGCCGATATTGCATGTCACGAAAAATTTATTCGTGTAAAGGCCCCAAGTGGGGGAGAGTTAATTATTCACGGTGATAAACAAAGAAGACTTGTGCCGATATGTTCTTTTGCACGGGCACATCGCTTTCTTGTTAGTGGTGGCATGGCTTATCTTGCCCATGTTGTGGATACTCGTGATGAGCCACCACCCATTCGTGAAATTCCGGTGGTTAGTATATTCGAAGACGTTTTTCCGGACGAGTTACCGGGTGTTCCGGCGGAAAGACAAGTAGAATTTCGCATTGAGTTGGTCCCGGGGGCTACCCCCATTGCTAAAACTCCTTATCGTTTAGCACCGACGGAAATGCAAGAGTTGTTAAATCAAACCCAAGAGTTTCTTGAAAAGGGTTTCATTCGACCGAGCTCCTCGCCATGGGGTGCTCCGGTTTTATTCGTGAAGAAGAAGGATGGTAGTATGCGGATGTGCATCGACTACAGGGAGTTGAATAAAGTGACAATCAAAAATCATTATCCACTGCCTAGGATCAACGATTTGTTCGATCAACTCCAAGGTGCGATGTATTTATCTAAGATCGACCTACGGTCCGGCTATCACCAAATGCGGGTCCATGAGGAAGATATTGAGAAAACGGCTTTTCGAACGCGTTATGGGCATTTTGAGTTCGTAGTTATGCCTTTTGGTCTTACGAATGCACCGACGGCATTCATGGATCTTATGAACCGAGTGTGCCAACCTATGTTGGACAAGTCGGTGATTGTGTTCATTGACGACATACTAGTCTACTCGAAAAGTATGAACGAGCATGAACGTCATTTTCGTGAAGTATTGAAGACGTTACGAAAAGAGAAGTTGTATGCTAAGTTCTCCAAATGTGAATTTTGGCTAAGGGAGGTTCAATTCCTTGGTCACATTGTGAACAAATACGGCATTCAAGTAGATCCGGGGAAGATAGAGACGATGAAGAGTTGGAGACAACCGACTACGCCTACGGAGGTCCGAAGTTTTCTCGGATTGGCCAGTTATTATCGTCGATTTATACAAGACTTTTCTAAGATCGCTTTTTCATTGACGAAATTGACGAGGAAGAACATGAGGTTTGTTTGAGAGAACTAGCAAGAAATTGCTTTTCAATTGTTAAAGGAGAAGTTATGTCAAGCTCCGGTGTTAGTTTTGCCGGAAGGGGTGGAAGACATGACGGTTTATTGTGATGCCTCGTTAAATGGACTCGGGTGTGTTCTAATGCAAAGAGGTAAAGTCATCGCTTATGCCTCTCGACAATTAAAGGAACACTAGACGAGATATTCGACTCATGATCTTGAGTTGGCGGCGGTTGTGCATGCGTTGAAAATTTGGCGCCATTACTTGTATGGTGTCAAGTGTACGATTTATTTGGATCATAAGAGTTTGAAACACCTCTTTAATCAACGAGATTTGAATTATCGTCAACGTAGGTGGATGGATGTGGTGAAAGATTATGATTGTGAAATACTTTATCATCCGGGCAAGGCGAATGTGGTCGCGGATGCGTTAAGTCGAAAGAGTCATCACCCGACGTTACGATTGGGATTGTTACGTATGATTATTACTAACGATTTTCTTGAAAAACTCGGTGTGATTCAAATAGAGGCTTACGTTCACAACAAGCATGCGGAGCGAATTGTGGGACAATCGGAGTTCATTACTATGGGCTCGCGTGGTTTGTTGTCTTTTCAAGGAAGAGTGTGGGTGCCTAAGATGGGTGATTATCGACAAGTGCTACTTGATGAAGCACATAAGTCAAAGTATTCCATTCACCCGGGCGCGACGAAAATGTATCTTGATTTAAGGAAAGATTATTGGTGGCCGGGCATGAAACGTGATATTGTGAAGTATGTTGAACAATGTGTCACATGTTTGCAAGTTAAGGCCGAGCACCAAAAGCCGTATGATAAGTTACAACCGTTAGAAATCCCGAAATGGAAATGGGAGCACATTACTATGGATTTCATCACAAAGTTACCTAAAATGGCGAGAACCCAATATGATTCGATTTGGGTTATAGTTGATCGATTGACGAAAAGTTCTTTGTTTCTTCCAATTAAAGAAGCAATATCGTCGGAGACCTTGGCTAAGTTGTTTATCAAGGAAATCGTCTCTCGACACGGTGTTCCTATATCGATTGTTTTGGATCGAGATACTCGTTTTACATCTCGGTTTTGGGAAAAGTTTCATGAAGATATGCGTACGCAATTGAAGTTGAGCACGGCGTATCATCCTCAAACGGACGGTCAAACCGAACGTACAAATCAAACTTTGGAGGATATGTTACGGGCATGTATTATCGATTTTGGTGGTAGTTGGGACGAGCATTTGCCTTTGGTGGAATTCTCGTACAATAATAGTTATCATACTAGTATTAGGATGCCACCTTATGAGATGCTTTATGGGCGTAGATGTCGAACCCCGATTTGTTGGGGTGAAGTGGGACAAAAGGAAATCGAGAGTACCGATTTAGTTTTAGAGACGAATAATAAGATTGATATGATTCGAGAGCATTTGAAGAAGGCTCAAGATAGGCAAAAGTCGTATGCCGAAAAACGTAGACGAACGATCGAATTTCAAGAAGGTGACATGGTGATGCTTAAGGTTTCGCCATGGAAAGGTATTATTTGATTCCGGAAACGAGGAAAGTTAGCTCCTCGGTTTATTGGACCATTTAAGGTTTTAGCTCGTGTTGGTGAAGTCGCATATCGTTTGGAATTACCCGAAGAGCTTGCGGGGATCCATAATACATTTCATGTTTCCCATCTCCGTAAGTGTCTTGCAGATGATTCATCTTGGGTGCCATTAGACGAGATCGAGCTAAACAATAAGTTAGAATATATTGAGGAACCGATTGCCATACTTGATGAGAAGGTCAAAAGGTTGAGACATAAAGAGGTTATGACTTTTAAAGTTCAATGGCGTCGTAGTAAGGGTTCCGAGTTTACTTGGGATCCCGAAGAGTTTGTGTTGGTTTATCTTCCTTCTTGTCATGCGGCTTGGATCGCGAGGACGCGCTCCGATTCAAGTGGGGGAGAGTTGTGACATCCCGTTTTTCCCGTACATATTTAAAGGTACAAACTAAATTATTAGCACGATTATACATGTTAGTTTATGTGATTAAATGAGCCAAGGTGTTAGTTTTTAAGTAAATGTATAATTATATTTGTATACGAGAATGCGTGCGTATGAGTATTTATAATGTGTCGAGATGGAGTTGAGTTGTGCGTGACTTAAGGTTGAAACTAGGCTTGCATAGGAAGTGTGAATGAGGTGTGCTAGCTGTTTGAACCATCGTTTTGTGTTAAATGGTCGAAGTGACCAGGCTCAGGCAAACAGCGCCGCGACAAATGGGTCCGCGCCGCGGCATATCAAGCGAACCAGGATCAGGAAGTGGGTTAACGAGGGCCTATTTTCCCTTTATGTGTCACGCCGCGACGATTAAGTCCGAGCCGCGACAGTTCTGCTGAACTGGTGTCGGACTTAGCTCAAATTAAGGGATTTTAAGGGGCAAAATAGTAAATTGACATGTGGATATGATGGGAGCATTAACTCTCCACCACATATTCATTTAATTCATTTCTTTTTCTGTTTTCTCTCCATTTTCTCTCCCAAAACTTAAAACCCATTTGATTTAAAAGTGAGATTTGAGAGTGAAGGATTGAGGGTTGATCTTTGGAGCAAGAATTAAAGTTGTTCCTTGTGTCTCTAGCTACGCGTTGATAGTCTCGGTAAGTTCTAACTCTAAGTTTTGAGTTTTAATTGGTTAATGACTAGGGTTTCGGTTACTAGAGATTTGTAAGACCCATTTGGTGGTAAAATGGGTGAGTTTGGGTTATGTTGTTGTAATGAAACCCTAATAGCCACAATCTAAGGTTTTGGCCTTGTGATTTGAGGTTGTAAGTGTCAATTGATGTTGTTAGTTACTAATGCACTTTAAGATTTATGAAAGAAGTGTTAATGGGTAAGTTTGACTTGATTGTGAGTCTAAGTATTATAAAATGGGTCAAAATATACTAGTTGACCTAATTAGATGAAATGGGTATGGATTACCCTAAGTTTTGTGTTAATTGATGTTAATAGACTTTAATTCACTAGTCTTAGTGATTAAAGTCGAGTCTTGGCCATTATGGGCGGTTGCGAGTAGTTGAGTAATTTAATGCAAATTGGGTCATTAAATGCTCAAGTGAGAGTATTTTGGTTAATCCCACTAGTTGTGAAATTGAATGTGCACTTAATTATTTAGGTACATTGCGTTGAAGCTCGGAAGTGCTAAATCATCATCCTTGTGACAAGGTGAGTGGAATAAGTATACATGTACGTACATGATGTGTTTACTTGTAGAAATGGATATGTGTTGTCCAAGTTAGTGATATATGCGTTGTACGCTAACGGTTTTAAGAATGGATATATGTTGTCCAATCTAGTGTTATATGTGTTGTACACTAATGATTTATGAATGGATATGTGTTGTCCGATTTAGTGTTATATGTGTTGTACACTAACGATTTTATAAACGGATATGTGTTGTCCAAGGGTTAGTGATATATGTGTTGTGCACTAACGGTTGTTATGAACACCAAATGGGAAATTAGAGTACCATTCCTTTTACGATTGGTTAACCATGGTTGTATGAATTGTGCATTAGCGTACTTAAATACGAACTATATGCTTTTGCTATTGCTAGCTCAATGTGAATTGCGGTTATTGGTATATGCATAATGTTTTGCATGATTGTCGAATTGCTAGCTTGTGTACGGTATTGTGTAAGTGTTTGCAAGTAGATATATTATATATGTGTATGTATAATTATTGCATTCACTAAGCATTAGCTTACCCCTCTCGTTGTTTATCTTTTTAGTTGCAGGTGCGGATAAGGGCAAAGGGGTTATCGGGCACTAGGTGGCCTTTGATGATGTTTTGTTGAAGTTTGAAAGTTGGCCTAACGTTTTGGGTAGTTTAGTCCCAAACCATGCTCAAAGGGTCATTTGGATTATAAACTATCGTTGTAGTGGGTCAAACTTGTATTTAACTTAATTAATGGCCTTCGTGCCTCTTGTAAACATTTAAATTGTTGAACGTTTAAATGGAACTTGTGGATTGGTTTACATATTTTATTGGCGCGTAAATGTGTATCATTACAAAAAAAATATTTATCGTATGGAATACGGGTTGGGTTGTTTCATTGACTATTATGGGATAAGGTTTGTTGAATTTTCCGAACAGTCATGACTTAGTCTTGACCAAAAGGATCCTGGCCCCAAGTCTATCTGGTTGTCTATGGTTTATTTGATAGCTTTGAAATTTGTTGCACAAATTGTACCAATTTCCATAATGGTTAAAAATGAACAAACACGCATACTATTGATTAACTTATAACACATGAACAATTATAACTATGGTGATGAATGACCACTGACAAAACCCTATTACTAGGTTAATCGCTTCAGATTTTATTACTACTTTCGTACACTTACCTGGATTTGCTGTGACCTTAAGGTTTGTTCATAGTCTCAACTTTTTATATTTTGTTTAACTGTTTTTAAACTATGGGATGAGAATACATGCCTTTTACTGTTTTACAACGTAGACACGAGTAACTGAAAACTTGATATGCATGAGTCGAAAACCAAAAAGCCCTTGGCTCGAATATGTTAATTATGCGTGAATCACAAAGGTAGATCTATCGAGGTTTAACAACCCCACCCGCCAACTAAAGGTGTTTGTTACTTCGTAAAACTGTGTGATCACAAAACAAAACTTAAGGGTAAACGAAAGACGTGTGGGATACCATGCGCGGTGTTAAGCGTCGTAGTTCGACTTCTAATGTTATATACACTATTTTTGCAACTGTTTATGAATAACTGAAATATCGTGGTCTATGCATTTATTTATTAAAATAAAGCTATGAATTCACTCAACCTTTGTGTTGACCCTTTTAGCATGTTTATTCTTAGGTAATTAGCTTTAGACTACGCTTTCGCAACTAGAAGTAAAAAGTCGGATTACCGATGAACGCCGTTGACCGAAAAATAAAACACCAATACAGAGGCGTAAGAAGGAATTAAAGAACATGTGTAAAAGAGGCGGTGTCGAAAATGTTTAACCAAAAAAGGCAAGCAGAAAGTAAATCTGATGTAATAAAATCCGATGAGTTTCAAAAAAATTTTGAAGAAACTTAGGGAGTGTGTAACATCCTCGATAGAGGTTTAGGTGAGGTGTGTTGATATTTCTCGAATTACACATATTTTACCTCATAATATCACTCTCGTTTCACTCGTTCTAGTTGTTTATTGAGCCCAAAAGTCGGATATTTGTGCAATTGCATCGGTTCAAGGCTAAAAACTCATATTGGTGCAAAATTGACCAAAATCTATCAAAATTAGTGAACCAAAGTGCAGGGCATGGTTGAAAGTGCAAGGCAAGTGCAAATGTGCAATTTCAAGTGAGAAAACATGAATTCTGGAAGTGCAGTTATAAAGTGCAGTGCACCAAACTCAAGGTGCGACGCACCATTTCAAAGGAAATACAATTTTCAACATCAGACCAGGAAGGAAGATTGTCACGTTATATGGTGCGGCGCACCAGTCTTAAGGTGCGCTGCACCTGTGTCCCACGTTATATGGTGTGGCGCACCATTACATAGTGCGGCGCACCTACGCTGTTTTAGGTGGAGAATTTTTTCAAGTATAAAAATAAAGGGGACAGGGTTTTTAAAAGAGGGTTGTATTCTAGGACCGTTTTGGAACCCTAATTGGGTTCCAATCATGATTCCATCAAGATGAAGGCTAATTCCATGCTCCTAACTCCAATTCCATGAAGATTAGTGATAGATTCACATCATCCATTCTCCATTTTAGTGTTTCTTCTCCATTTTGGTAGTAACTTTTCTCCATTTTAGTTGTAATGATGAATGATTGTTATTTCTTTGATTTATTTCTTGTTTATACAATAATTATAGCTTAGATTACTTGTGTTCACTTGATTTGTAAATTTGATGCTTAGATTTTGCCCTAATCTATGATTTGGGTGTTTGAATAAGTTGATGATTATTGTGCTTGATTGGTGATCCATTGTTATGCATTTGTTTTAGACTTTACTTTGCTTACATAGATTGTCTAGCTTTTTTAAGTGATTTGATTAGTGAAATAATTTGTGTTTCAACACCTTGTGTGATCTAGACAACCAAATTAGAGATTTCAAGTGATTGTGTTCTTGGTTGGGTTGGTTTTCAATTGGTCTTTAGTCAACATAGTGGTGTTTGATTATCCTAAGTGATTTTGATAATTAAAGGATTTTAAGTGATTTTAATCCAAAATCAAGAGTAAATGATTTCGCTCAAAACATAGTTGGATCTTTGAAATGAGTCTACGTGAGTTAACGAATTTCATTTGTGATGTTATGCGAGGTGTATATAAAATAGCTTATAAATTTTAGCAGGAAAATACTATTAAATACGATACAATTTTACACAAGATATTTATTTATTTATAGAATGGATATACTTAAACCTTGCTACAACACTTATAGGCAGTGTACCTAATCGTACAGTAGTGTAGTTTTTAGTAAGTCCGGTTCGTCCACAGGGAATCTTTTAAACAAATCTTAACGCTATATTAGTTTTATTTTATAAAAATACAAATATATATAAGTAATATTATTATTATAAAGGGGGTTTTTACCGTTTAATGACCGGTTTGTCGATTTTTAAAACTTTAGTCGCAGTTAAAACCTAATGTAAAATATTAAATAAATAAAAGACTTAATTTAAAGCGTAAAATAAATAACGATAATGAAATTGCAATAAATAAAAGTGATATAAAATAAAATTGCGATAATTAAAAAGTACGATAATTAAAAGTGCAATACAATAACAATAAATAAAAGTGCGATAATTAGAAGTGCAATTAAATATAATATAAAGGAAATTAAATATGAAATAAAAGAATTATGCTTATTTAAACTTCCGTAATCATGATGTTTGACGTGTTGATTTTAGTTTTATGCCCATGGGTTAATTGTTCTTTGTCCTGGATTATTTAATATGTCCATACGAATTTGTCCATAATAGTCCATCAGTCATAAATATAAAGAGCGAAAGCCTTCGTCAAATTATTCTTATTCCCGAAGTCAAATATTCCAACTAATTGGGGATTCGAATTGTAACAAGGTTTTAATACTTTGTTTAATGAATACACCAGGATATCGACTGCGTGTAACCCAAGGTTCTAATACTTTGTTATCAATTATGCCAAGTGTCCTTGTACATAATTTCACCCCTGTTTTAATAATTCTAGTGACTATTAATCCATTCCCGTGTCCGGTTAAATGAACGATTATTCGTACATATAAATATCCCACCCATCGTGTCCGATTGAGTGTATATGGTTATTTATAGGGACGTCCAATTGTAAATATTTATATTAAAATTAACAAACTATCATTTAGTTAAACAAATATAAAGCCCATTAATAGCCCATAGTCTAATTTCCACAAGTGTCGTTCTTTTGTCCAAACCCCAATTATGGTACAAAGCCCAATTACCCAATTTTAGTAATTAGCCCAACATCATGATTACTTCATTTTAAATAAGCATAATAATAACTTAGCTACGAGATATTAAATTAAAAAGGTTGAACATAACTTACAATGATTAAAAATAGCGTAGCGTTACACGGACAGAATTTCGACTTACACCTTTACAACATTTGCTACATACCCTTATTATTAGAATTAAAATTAAAATTAAAATTAAAATATAAATTATAAATATAAATATTACATATAGATATAGAGAGGATGGATATATGATATTAAAAACGATCAAACTGCGTTGCCTTTTATAGGGATTTGAGTCCAGGGAAGCTCCACGACTCGCGTAATTTTTGCACTGCAAACTTCGCAACTCGCGGAGTTCGTTTTTCCAGCTCACACTAATTTAGAACCTTTCTTGCCGACGATTTTTAAATATATTATAATATATATATAAATTTTAAGAATTAATTATATATTATATTATATTCATGTACATAGTTGACTTGTAATTTTTAGTCTGTTGCGTTGAACGTTGAGAGTTGACTCTTGTCCCGATTCCAGATTTTCGAACGTCCTTGTGTACAATTTAATATCTTGTACTTTGCGTTTTGAATCTTGTACTCTTGTAATTTCGAGACGTTTCTTATCAATAATTGAAACCTCTTTGATTGTATTTTGTACTTTTGAGCTTTTTGGTCGTTTGCGTCTTCAATTCGTCGAATCTGTCTTTTGTCTTCACTTTTTTATTATTTAAACGAATATCACTTGTAAATAGGACAATTGTAACTAAAAGCTTGTCTTTCTTGAGGAATAATGCTATGAAATATATGTTCGTTTTTAGCACTATCAATATTGCCACACTTGAGCGTTGCTTGTCCTCAAGCAATATAGTCTTGAAATACTAGAATCACTTCTTTATTCTTCACACTTTGTACATCAGTGATTTCTTTACGGCGGTATAAACAATGGTAGTAACGATATGGTTTACAGTCCCACATGACTATAAAATTTAGATCCTTTAAGGAAATTGGATCTTTATGAAAACATTTGATCTTTTGAAAATTAAATCTAGTTTTTACCCTAGATAAGTTTTCCAGAATAACCCTTCACCGGTGTTTGCAAAATATTTTTGTGGGATTGGTAGGTTTCATATTTGAAATTTTAGCTCAAAACTTGTGGTTTTGTGTCACCCACTTGCTAACCTTGTATTGGGAAAGCAACACGTCCAGTTTACTTATCCTGTATATTACCTTTCGGTAAACTACCGTCTGGTTGTAAAGGAAAGCGTTGAACAAGCAACTGTTAAGGCAATGTCCCCTGACATGCTTTTAATTATGGTCTATAACGTGTCGGACGCAATTACTATCCTTTGTAGGAGCAATAGTAAAGCTCACCCTTATAATTTTCCGGTCTGGCACAAGGTCCTGTCTTTGACCATGCTATGCAACCACCGTTCTTACAGTTGACACCCGATTTGGTTCAGGTGACCTAATGAATTCCAGGTGAATTCTTAGGATTTTACGTTCAATGGTAATGAACGCATTGAAAATAGGTTTTCAGAAAACAAATCAGTTTGTAATTTTTGATCAAAATATTTTCTCGTTCAAGCTCGAGTTTAGATATCATTGAATTCCATGAGTTTGAATTCTCAATCTTTAAGGTCAATCTCAAGGATTGAGTAATATCAGTCTTAAAAGCTGATTTTTAATCTTTAAGGAGATTATCCTTTCTGGGGATCTGATTCATTAGTCTTATTCAGCTAATTTTCACGGTGTCCTCTCCATTTTACAAGACAGATCCTCTCATGGTTAGGATAAGTCTGACCACTTGGCGACCCTGTTTGATGCTGAGGTCCGTGGATTTCCTGCTGATTTTAGAGATGACTTTTCTAGATTTTTCATCAACCTACAGCTGGTCTGGACGACAACTTCATGACCTAAATCAAGAAGCGCATTTCTTTTTCGGAAGACTTTACTTCCTTTTAATGATGGAATTGATTCATCGTGTAGATCCATCTTTCTTACAGTAAATCGGGTAAAATAGTTAATTATCGTTCAAAACAAAAGTATTTTCAATTATTTGTTACAGAAATATGTGATATATATTTTGAATAACTTGGTAAAAATTTCCCACACTTGGCCTTTATTTTCTTTTCTTTGCCTTTTTATTTTCCTCTATTCCATTCTTAAATGAATTCTAACATTTTAGTTTGTTTCTCAATTTATGTCCTTTCCGAGGTAACAATAATTTCGGTGTTAACACCTAGTTTTATCGTTCATAAATATGTATAAACATGATTTTGAGTTCATTTAATTGAAAATTTTGAAAATTTTTACTAGAATTGGGTAGTCAGTATATAAGACTAGGGATGTTCTTTATTATCAGAGAGCACTAGATTCTAATACAACTACTGCTTTACTAGTATTTCTAATGGTAACCAAGTGTATAAAGTAAAAAAATTTAAAATTCCGAAAGAATTTAACCTCTTCCCACACTTAAGATCTTGCAATGCCCTCATTTGCAAGAAATCAGTAACAATTTAAATTATTGAGGGTGATTAGCGTAGAAAAATGATTAAATTTTACCAAAGTTTCCAAACATATTGGCGTTTGTTTGCTGAATGATAAATGGTGCATATCATTTGTTCATTCCGTCTTGTTGTTACATCACATTTATTTTTCATCTTGTCGTCAAAATTAGTTGCTTTTCTTGAACTTAATGCCAGTCTTTGAAAATGCGTTGTTTTACCCTGTTGTGTAAATAAGATAAACTGCAAAGATATATACATATTTTTGAAGTTTGGTATATTACCCCACATTCAAAAATTATTAAAATCTAATAATAAAAGTTAGAAAATTATAAAAACTATTACAATATTAACATAAGTATTAAATGTATCAACATTACAAATAATAAAATAAATAAAACTAAGTAGACTAGGGTTGTTACTGATACCAGTAGGGGTTCCATGCATAACCGTATGTGTTATAAAATGCTTCAGCTGGGTTATAAGTAGGATACGGTGGTTGCATCTCTATAGACCAGGGAGGAAATATGGGCGATGGAGTAGGAATATAGTTTCTACCTACATGTTGGCAATGAGCTATGATTTGGTTTTGATGAACTTGTCAATCTTCAAATGCTCGATGTCTAGCATTTTCATACTCTTGTGAAGCTATAAATCTTTGCATTTCTGTCATTTCATTTCCCCCTCCCACATTACCTGGCTGTTGATTTCTCTCAACCTGTGGATGTCTTCCATTATATCTTACTGCGGCGTTATTTCGCCTTTTCAAAACCTTTGCACCATGATATACATTTAAACCAATTGTATCGTGCGGTTCTGGTTCTTCGATTAATAATCCCTCCCGACTTATATCCACATTGAGATATTCAGCAATCAAAGTAATAAATATACCACCTCCTATTATACTGTGTAGTCTCATCCCTCTAACCATAGCTGATAAATAATAACCCACACAATAAGGTATACTTACAGCGCTTTGTGGGTCTCGAATACACATGTGGTAAAACAAATCCTGTTCATTTACCTTTTCCTTATTCTTACCTCGTTGTGTAATTGAGTTGGCTAAAAACCTATGGATTACTCTTAATTCAGCTCTATCTATATCCAAATAAGAGTAATTTCCCCATTTAAATCGGTGATGGCTAGTCATTTGACTCCATACACCATGCGTATCAAAATTTTCATCAATTTTCCTATCGTTCAATATCAACCCTCGAAAATCGGCAGATGCTAACTCCTCAGGCGTATATATACGTAAGGCCTGAGCCATGTCTAGTAAAGACATGTGGCGCATCGAACCTCCTAACAAAAATCTAATAAAAGATCGATCGGTTAATCTAGCTACCCGATCATTTACTTCTATACTACACAATAATTCTTCACACCATACTTTATATACAGGTCTACGAATATTGAATAATCGCACCCAATCGTTAAAAGTAGAATTACCATACCTCTGTGCAAGTAATTCCCTAATTGGCTCGACTAATTCTACGGCTTCTAATGGTTCCCATTCTATTACCCTAGGTACTTCAACAGCTTTAGAATGAAGAGTATGCAAGCCCCTTTGGTATTTTGGATAATCTATCCAATGTCTGTCAAATCTCAAGTTCGGGTGCAAATCTTCCAAGTGCATATCTGAAAATGTCATAACTGGATGAGGTATATCTTGTTTGTAATAGCTATCAACATCCTGTTGTTCCGCATTCTCAGGAGGAGCATTGCGAGCTTGGGATGAAGATTCACCCCTTTCAGTCTGCAAAACACATCAAACACAATTTTTGTGCATCAAAATATGCATTAGTGTCAGCAAAATCATCAATCAAAATAATTACAATGACATGTCCAATTTATATCAAACTTATGCTCATTTTCATATTTTTATCAAATCTACACTTTTTCAAATAAGCATATACGAAAATGTTCTCCAAGTTCATAAGCATTCAACTCAAATAACATGTCAAAATAATCATTACTAGCAATTAAACAAGTTTCAAATGGCATTATCTTTCAAAAATCAAGTTCATGAATTTTAGACTTGAAAAAGTCCACTTTAATTCTCAAAAATCATGTTTAGGCTCAAAGTTTGGATCATTTAACTACCTAAACATGTTACACTACTTAATTTAGCAATAATTCATGACAAAAATTGGCCATAACCTGTTTATATCAAAAAGCCCCAAATTTGCTCAAGAACACAAACCCTAGATTACTAAAAATTTGAAGTTTAAGGCTTCTAATCATGTTAAATAGCATCAATCTAGGTTATACAAGCATAATACATAAGCAATTTAAGCATAATTACACTAAAAAGCATCAAAATCGAATTGGGTAAAAAATTGCTCAAGAACACTAATTTTCGAATTAAATGGTGTTTAGGTGTAGAAATTTACCGTTTTCCTTGAGTAATTCCTTGATAGCATCCTTCTCAACATGATTTTAGTAAAAAATTTGATGATTTTTGGTGAAAAAATTCGGATTTTAGAGTGTTTTTTTGTGTATTTTTGCAGTATTTTGTGGGTGTTGGGTTGGGGACTGATCAGTTCGTCCCTTATATTTTTTTCTGGATTTTACATTCTCCGCGAGTCGCGGCATATTTACACTACAAACTCTGCGAGTCGCGGTGCTTTTTTTTTTTAATCCTTAACTTATAAAACAAATATAAAATAAATTTAAAATTTTGTTTTTCCTTTGTTTTAGGACGAGGTCGTTTCGGATCGATGTCCTAGTCTGTCCCTCGACAAAATTTTAAAATTTGTCTTTTTGTAGCGATTGTTTTAAAAGCTTAAATTTTTTTTTTTTGGTTTTTTAATGTTTTTGGCATACTTTAATTCAATAAGATTAAAAATAATGATAATAAAAGTTCTCGTCCCTCCCTCGGGTAAAGCAATTTCGGTTCAACGACCTAGTCTTCAACTCACGACGAATTTTAAAAATCATATTTTTAACTTAATGAGAAAAAGTAAATTTTGGTTTTTAAATTCACACAACTTAAATTTAAAATGCATAAAATTCAAAATTCATATTTAAAAATAAAAATTCACACCAAACTTAAATTTAAAATGAATAAAATTAAAAATTAATATTAAAAATTCACACCAAACTTAAATTTAATTTTATTTTTATATATACAAACTTATATTAAAAATATCAATTTTTCAAATATTTACAATTTTAAATATATTAATTTTAAAAATAAAGTAAAAATAAAATTAAAAATATTTTTGGCTTTTATCTCACTTTAATCAATCAAATATTATCAAAAACATGCGCCCCTCTTTTCGGTAAAGTAATTTCGGTTCCATGACCTAATTTAACTCATGACGAATTTTTGAAATATTTTGTGTTGATTGATTAAAGACATTTATACCTTAAGAATAAACGTTAAATTTCGCAGTGATGTAATAAATTTTTGTATGATATCAATAATTTCGGTCGCCAAACCTAATTTTATTCAATACCAATTTAATACTTTATAGCTAACAAATTAGCGTTTATTATCAAAAGGTTAAAAATAAAAATAAAAATAAAAATAAAAACTGTACAGACTTACCTGTGAAATATGTTTCTTAGTGATATGCTCTAGCCCACTCATAAGATAGTCAGACTAATTGGTTTTCCATGGCTACATAGGCGTAACCTCGAGCATTTAATGTTTTTTCTTCTAAACATATGAACGGCCCATCTCTGCATAAAGTAACAAATTCGGTATTTGAATAGGTTTGATTATTTGAACATTTACCTTCGTGTGACCATTTTCCGCATTTGTGACATTTTTCAAGGTGTCGTACTCTTCTTTTTGCTGCGGATTTTGATTTTCCTTTACCAAATTATAACTTATTATCTTCGCATCTGGATTCTTTTCTCACTCCGTCCAATTTACCTCTGATTAATGATACTATTTCACTCGGAAGTGTGTCATTATTACATTTAGTAATAAAAGCGTGTAGCATTAGACCATGGTTTAATTTACAGGAAGTCTTCATTTCGTAAAAACCTAAAAATAATAAAAATTCAGAATGGGGGGAGAAGACTAGTTCTTTAGAGTCTGCTAGGGAAAGACCATTCGGGTTCCATTTTCAAGAACTACACGAAAACAGAAAATCTAACTCTAGCAGAAATACATAAACCTTTAAAGACTTGATTCTCCCCACACTTAGTTAGCTGTGGTATCGAAATTGTGATTAACTTAGTTGTCAACTTCCATCGGACCATGTATGTAATGTTTAACTCTCTGACCATTAACCTTAAATTCAATCCCATTTGAATTTATTAATTCTATCGTTCCGTATGGGAAAACTCTTTTGACTATGAATGGTCCAGACCATCTTGATTTCAATTTTCCAGGAAATAGCTTGAATCGTGAATTGAAAAGAAGAACTCTGTCTCCTTCTTTGAATTCTTTTGAACTTCTGATTCTTTTATCATGCCATTTCTTCGTTCTTTCCTTATAGATTAAGGAATTTTCATATGTTTCATGTCTTAATTCTTCTAATTCGTTTAGTTGACTTAATCGTAGACGTCCGGCTTCATGTAAATCAAGATTACATGTCTTCAAAGCCCAAAATGCTTTGTGTTCAATTTCTACTGGAAGATGACAAGCTTTTCCATAAACGAGTCTAAAAGGTGTGGTTCCAATTGGAGTTTTGTAGGCTGTTCTAAAAGCCCAGAGTGCATCCTCCAACTTAATGGACCATTCCTTCGGATTTGATCCTACGGTTTTCTCTAGAATACGTTTTAAAGCTCGGTTGGTATTTTCAACTTGTCCACTTGTTTGTGGATGATATGCAGTAGAGATTTTATGAGTTACTCAATATCTTTTGAGAACTTTCTCAAGTTGATTATTACAGAAATGAGTACCCCAATCACTTATTAAAGCTTTCGGTGTTCCAAACCTTGCAAAAAGACGTTTTAAAAAGTTGACTACAACTCGTGCATCGTTAGTTGGGAGAGCTTGTGCTTCCGCCCATTTAGATACATAATCAATGGCTACGAGAATATATAGATTATTATGAGATTTTGGAAATGGACCCATAAATTCAATACCCCAAATGTCAAATACTTCACATACTTGAATGACATTTTGTGGCATTTTATCACGTTGACTTATTTTTCCGGCCCTTTGACAAGCATCACAGGATTTGCAAAGAAGGTGTGCGTCTTTGTAAATTGTAGGCCAATAGAATCCAGCATCATAAACTTTTCTTGCTGTTAGTTGAGGCCCATAATGTCCTCCTGTTGGTCCTGTGTGACAATAGTTTAAAATTTTACTAGCTTCATCTCCGAATACACATCGGCGTATTATTCCATCTGGACAACTTTTAAATAGATGTGGATCTTTCCAGAAATAGTGTTTTATATCACTAAAGAATTTCTTTCGTTTTTGGTACGATAATCCTTTTTCAAGGAATCCACATACTAAGTAGTTTGCATAGTCTGCAAACTATGGAATTTCATTATAATCTATCTTCAATAGATATTCATCAGGAAAGTTGTCTTGTATGGCCGATTCATTTAGAACTTCTAATTCGGGATTTTCAAGACGAGAAAGATGATCAGCGGTGAGATTTTCTGCTCCTCTTTTATCTCGGATTTCAATATCGAACTCTTGTAAGAGTAAGATCCAACGGATTAATCTTGGTTTGGCATCTTGTTTTGAAAATAGGTATCTAAGAGCAGAATGGTCGGTATAGACCACCGTTTTAGCTAGAACGAGATATGAACGAAATTTGTCAAAAGCAAAGACAATAGCAAGGAGTTCTTTTTCAGTAGTTGTGTAATTCGTTTGTGCTCCTTGTAACGTCTTACTAGCATAATATATAGGTTGAAATCATTTTTCAATCCTTTGTCCTAAAACGGCTCCCATTGCAAAATCACTTGCATCGCACATAAGTTCAAACGGTAGATTCCAGTTTGGTGTTATCATGATCGGCGCATTAGTGAGTTTTTCTTTAAGAATATTAAAAGATTTGATGCATTCATCTGAAAAGATGAATGGAGCATCCTTTTCTAGGAGTTTATTCATAGGAGTGGCAATTTTAGAAAAATCTTTTGTGAAACGTCGGTAAAAACCGGCATGCCCTAGAAAACTCCTAACTCCTCTAACATTGGTGGGATGTGGAAGTTTAGCAATTACATCTACTTTAGCTCTATCCACTTCAATTCCTTCTTTTGAAATTTTATATCCAAGAACGATGCCTTCTTTAACCATGAAATGGCATTTCTCCCAATTAAGAACTAGATTTGATTATTCACATCTAATAAGCATTCGTTCTAGATTAACTAGACATGATTCAAATGTATCACCGAAGACTGAAAAGTCATCCATGAAAACTTCCATGCATTCTTCTATCATGTCGTGAAAAATCGCCATCATGCACCTTTGAAAGGTTGCAGGGGCGTTGGAAAGTCCAAATGGCATGCGTTTGTAAGCAAAAGTACCATAAGGGCACATGAATGTGGTTTTCTCTTGGTCCTCGGGTGCTATTGGAATTTGAAAATATCCGGAAAATTCATCAAGAAAACAATAGTAACTATTTCCGGCTAATCTTTCCAACATTTGATCAATAAAAGGTAAGGGAAAGTGATCTTTTCTGGTGGCGTCATTTAATTTTCTATAATCAATACACACACGCCATCCTGTTACAGTCCTAGTAGGAATAAGCTCATTTTTCTCATTTGTGATAACAGTCATGCCACCCTTCTTAGGTACGCATTGAACTAGGCTTACCCATGGACTATCAGAAATTGGATAAATTAAACCTGCATCAAGCAGTTTAATAATTTATTTTTTAACTACATCTTGCATATTAGGATTTAGTCTTCGTTGGCGTTGCACATACGTTTTATGACCTTCTTCCATAAGGATTTTATGTGTGCAATACGAAGGACTTATTCCTTTAATATCATGAATCTTCCATGCAATGGCTGGTTTATGAGCTTTCAACACAGAAATGAGTTGAGATTTTTCATTTTCAGTAAGAGAAGACGATATTATTACAGGTAATTCAGATTCACCATGTAAATAAGCGTATTCCAAATGGTTTGGAAGTGGCTTTAACTCTAATGTCGGTGGTTCTTCTATCGATGATTTATATCGATATCTGTCTTCTTCTTTTAGCATTTGAATTTCTTCTGTTGTTGGTTCATATCCATTAGCTATTAGTGTAGCTAACATTTCAGCTTCATCAATTGGTTCAGTTCCTTCTCCTAAAGAACATTCTCCCATTCCTTGTAATTCTGGAAATTCTTCTAATGATTCTGCATGTGAATCTATAGTTTGAATATAATAACATGTATCATCTGCAGATTGCGGTTGTTGCATTGCTCTATCAACTGAAAAGGTAACACTCACATCCTCTATACTTAGGGTCAATTTCTTACCAAACACGTCTATCATTGCTTTAGCCGTGTTTAAGAATGGTCTTCCTAATATGAGAGGAACTTGAGAATCTTCTTCCATGTCCAGAACAACAAAATCTACTGGAAATACTAAAGTACCAACTTTAACTAGCATGTTCTCCATTATCCCTCTAGGATATTTTATTGATCGATCGGCTAGTTGTATGCTTATTCTTGTTGGTTTCAATTCTCCAAGGTCTAGTTTAGTGTATAGTGAATACAGCATTAGATTTATACTAGCACCTAAGTCTGCCAATGCTTCTATTGAACTAAGACTACCCAGAAAACATGGAATTGTGAAACTTCCTGGTTCAGATAATTTTTCTGGTATCTTATTCAACAGTACTGCAGAACAATTAGCATTCATAGTAACAGCCGAGAGTTCTTCCATTTTCTTTCTATTTGATATTAGATCTTTCAAGAATTTAGCATATCTAGGCATTCCTGAAATCACATCAATGAAAGGAAGATTTACATTTATCTGTTTAAACATATCCAAGAATTTGGATTGCTCGGCTTCAAGTTTCTCTTTTTTCATTTTACTTGGGTAAGGAAGTGGTGGTTAGTATGGTATAACATAAGGTTTAGCCTTAACTATGTTATCTTCATTAACCTTTTCAACTGCCGGTTCTTTTTCCTTATCTTGATCAGGTTGTGGTTCTTGTGGATTAGGAATAGTTTCATCAGAAGTTCCAGGTATTTCAGGTGGTTTAAGTGTTGTACCACTTCTTGTGGTAATGGCTTTAGCTGTTTCATTCCGGGGGTTAGCATTTGTATCACTAGGTAAACTTCCCGGTTTTCTTTCACCTATTAACCTTGCTAGGTTACTTACTTCTTGTTCCAGATTTTGAATAGAAGCTTGTTAATTTCTAAATGCTTGAGCATTTTGTTCATTCGTTTGTTTCTGAGATATGAACAACTGCGTTTGAGTTTCAACTAGCTTCGTCATCATATCTTCTAAATTTGGCTTTTTATCATCGGTTTGTTGTGGTTTGTTTTGAAAATTAGGTCTTTGCTGATTGTAAGTATTGTTGGATACTTGTTGATTGCTAGGACCTTGTTGGTTGTTGTATGGAATATTTCGATTTTAATTCTGGTTTTGATTGTAAATTGGTCTTGGCGGTTGATAATTATTCTGATAATTATTTCCAGGCCTTTGGTTTAGATATGAAACATTCTCTCTTTGTTCCATTGTTAATTCAATACTGAGACAATCTTTTGTCAAATGTGGTCCTCCACACTGCTCACAACTAATTCGTATTGAGTGAATATCTTTAGTCATCTTTTCCATTCGTCTCTCAACAGCATCTATCTTTGCTGAAATGGAATCTAAGTCATGGCTAGAATCGGCTCTAGCTGCTTTAGATGATCTAACGATATCTTTTTCTTGGTGCCACTCATGAGAGTGGGAAGCAGTGTTATCAATAATTTTATAAGCATCAGTTTAGGTTTTCTTCATAATAGAACCACCAGCTGCAATATCTATGTCTTTTCTTGTAGTGATGTCGCATCCTTGGTAGAATATTTGTACTATTTGACAGGTGTCTAAACCATGTTGCGGACATCCTCTTAATAACTTTCCAAATCTAGTCCACACCTCATATAGAGTTTCATTTGGTTTCTGTGTGAACGTAACAATTTCTCCTTGAAGTCTTACGGCTTTAGATGCCGGAAAGAATTGTTTAAGAAATTTTTCAACTAAAACATCCCATGTATCGATCGCCCCTTCAGGTAACGATTCCAACCAATCTTTGGCTTCTCCCTTTAAAGTCCAGGGAAATAACATGAGATATATCTGTTCTTCTTCAACTTCTCTTATTTTAAATAGTGTGCAGATCCTATTAAAGGTACGAAGATGTTCATTTGGATCTTCCTTCGGCGTACCACTAAATTGGCATTGATTAGTTACCATATGTAGAATTTGTCCTTTGATTTCATAATCTGGGGCATTTGTCTGGATGAGTAATTGCGTGACCTTGGCCAGTGCGTTTAGCTCTCATTCGGTCTTCCATACTTAAAGGTTCTGTTACTTCCATAATTGATTTTGTTGAATCTGAATCACTAGAGGATTCTGATTTAATGGTTCGTTCCTCAACAATCTCTGTTTGAATGATTGGTGGTTCCGGAGGAAAAATTAATGGTTCAGGATCTATGAATCGTCCCTGAATATTCTCCGGATTCTCAATTGTGAGGTCGGGTTCAAAAAATGGATTATCGGAAATTTGAATTGGAGTACTTGGTCGACTGGATGACGATTCTAAAGAAAAATCAACGACGGTAATATTTGATAAATGTCTCGATCTAGTTACAGGTGGTGAACGTACAAAAGGTGGTGAACGTCTTGCTCAGTGCATTCACTGAATATCCTATTAGTTTTTAAAAGGAAAGAAAAATTATATAAGTTATCCAATTGATAAACTTTTCTGATTTTGTCCACGTTTCGAATAGCCAAAAGATGCAGCAGAGGGGCAGGATTCGTTTGGTCTCAATATAATTGAGGACTGTTTGGCTCCAATAACCCGGTCCACTTACAAATCCAACTATTACTACGAACCAGAAAATTTTGATGTCTATCAATTTAACCACTTAAAATAAATTTTCGTAATTTTAAGAAATTTAGATAAGAAGTAGAATAAAAATCTATGTCCTAAAACTAGAATAGCGAGAAATAAGAAAGAAAAAGAGCGCATCGAAAAAGAAAAAAAAATTGAAAAATAAAAGGCGTCGAAAAATAAGAAAGAAAAAGAGTGACTATAAAACTTAAAAACACTCGACTAACCCAACCTTATTACTATCACTAACTTAAAATTATAAGCAAATTGAGATTACTAATTGGAGTGATAATTGATACATAGGTAAAAGGCGTCGAGAAATAAGAAAATAGCGCGTCTAAACTTAAAAAGGAACTAAAAACTAAAAGTTGCGTCTAAAAATATTAAAGCTTACAAGTAAAACTATATCCCAAATGGCAATATCTTAAAAAGGTACTAAAACTTAAAAAGGCGTCGCAAAATTCTAAAGCACCTAAATCTTAGTCTAAAGAAAAAGCACTTAAGGGATTTTACGGCAAAGCCTAAAAATCTAAAAGTAAAAATAACTATGGCAAAAACTATATTTAAAACTAATTATGAGAGAAAAATACAAAAATTACGCTAAAACAAATAAAAAGGGACAAAATATAAAAATATACTAAAAGTTGTAAAAAGTACAATTTTTATAAAAATATTATTTTTATATTATTTATTTTATAAAACTATTAATTTTATAAACTAATTAAACTAATTAAAATTTAAAATATAATTTATTTTAAAAATTTAAAACTAATTATAATAATAATTAAGTAATTAGGGTTAATAATAATAAATAAATAATAATTACTCCGTAATAAATGCTTTTTAGGGTTTCTGGTCACCCGTGTCAGACGGCTCCGCGAGTCGCGGTGCCTCGTGGCTACAAACGCCGCAAGTCGCGGGGTTTGGAATTTCAGTTTTGGTGGGTTCGTTTGACAGGTTTCGGTTTTACTTTTTTATATATATTTATTTTTTATTTTTTTGTTTTAATATTTATATAAAATATTTATATAATTTAAATAAAAACTTATATTTAAAAACTAAAATAAAAATAAAATACTTTATAATTTTCTAAATAACAATCTAAAAAAATAGATTTATATATATTTATTTTTTTCGGTTTTTTTTTATTGTTTTAAATAAAAATAAAATATTTAAATAAAACTTATATTTTTATAAAATAAAAATAAAGAAACTTTATAAAACTTAAATATTTAACAAACTCTTAAAAATATTTATATTTTTCTTTTTCTTTTTATATTTTTGAATATTTAAAACGTATTTTTACAAAAGCGTATTTTTTTTTATAAAAGTAAACTAAAAATAAATTTTTTTTCTTATATATTAGCATTGCGCTTCCGGCGTTTAAGCTAGATTTTAAGTTCCCCGTCAGCGGCGCCAAAAATACTTGATGTTATGCGAGGTGTATATAAAATAGCTTATAAATTTTAGCAGGAAAATACTATTAAATACAATTTTACACAAGATATTTATTTATTTATAGAATGGATATACTTAAATCTTGCTACAACACTTATAGGCAGTGTACCTAATCGTACAGCAGTGTAGTTTTTAGTAAGTCCGGTTCGTCCACAGGGAATCTTTTAAACAAAGCTTAACGCTATATTAGTTTTATTTTATAAAAATACAAATATATATAAGTAATATTATTATTATAAAGGGGGGTTTTTACCGTTTAATGACCGGTTTGTCGATTTTTAAAACTTTAGTCGCAATTAAAACCTAATGTAAAAAATTAAATAAATAAAAGACTTAATTTAATGCGTAAAATAAATAACGATAATGAAATTGAAATAAATAAAAGTGCGATAAAATAAAATTGCGATAATTAAAAAGTACGATAATTAAAAGTGCAATACTGATTGTTAAAGCTAAGGGGTATAAAATACTATTAATTTTTACAAGAAAATACTATTAAATACGATACAATTTTACACAAGATATTTATTTATTTATAGAATGGATATACTTAAACCTTGCTACAACACTTATAGGCAGTGTACCTAATCGTACAGTAGTGTAGTTTTTAGTAAGTCCGGTTCGTTCCACAGGGAATCTTTTTCACAAAGCTTAACGCTATATTAGTTTAAATTTATAAAAATACAAATATATATATAAGTAATATTATTATTATAAAGGGGGGTTTTTACCGTTTAATGACCGGTTTGTCGATTTTAAAACTTTAGTCGCAGTTAAAACCAAATGTAAAATAATAAATAAATACAAGACTTAATTTAAAGCGTAAAGTAAATAACGATAATGAAATTGCGAATAATAAAAGTGCGATAAAATAAACTTGCGATAATTAAAAAGTACGATAATTAAAAGTGGAATTAAATATAATAACAATAAATAAAAGTGCTATAATTAGAAGTGCAATTAAATATAAAATAAAGGAAATTAAATATGAAATAAAAGAATTATGCTTATTTAAACTTCCGTAATCATGATGTTTGACGTGTTGATTTTTAGTTTTATGCCCATGGGTTAATTGTCCTTTGTCCTGGATTATTTAATATGTCCATACGGATTTGTCCATAATAGTCCATCGGTCATAAATATAAAGAGCGAAAGCCTTCGTCAAATTATTCTTATTCCCGAACTCAAATATTCCAACTAATTGGGGATTCGAATTGTAACAAGGTTTTAATACTTTGTTTAATGAATACACCAGGTTATCGACTGCGTGTAAACCAAGGTTTTACTACTTTGTTAACAATTACACCAATTACCCTTGAATGTAATTCACCCCTGTTTCAACAAGTCTATTAACTATTAATCCAGTTCCATGTCCGGTAAAATGAATAATTATTGGTATTTATAGATATCACGCCCACCGTACCCAGTCAAGCGTATGTGGTTATATATAAATACGTCGAATTATAAGTTTATATATTAAATTAACAAGGTATTGTTTAGTTAATATAAAACCCATTAATAGCCCATAGTCTAATTTCCACAAGTGTCGTTCTTTTATCCAAACCCCAATTATGGTACAAAGCCCAACTACCCAATTTTAGTAATTAGCCCAACATCATGATTACTTCAGATTAAATAAGCATAATAATAACTTAGCTACGAGACATTAAATTACAAAGGTTGAACATAACTTACAATGATTAAAAATAGCGTAGCGTTACACGGACAGAATTTCGACTTACACCCTTACAACTTTCGCTAACATACCCTTATTATTAGGATTAAAATTAAAATCAAAATTAAAATTAAAATATAAATATAAATATATACGTTTAGATAGATGGATGGATATATATTATGTGTTTTTGCGATCAGAATTCGTTTGCTTTTATAGGGAGTTTCAGTTTTTGGGGCTCCGCGACTCGCGGCCCATTCCTTCTTCAAACTCCGCGAGTCGCGGAGTTTGTTTTTACAGCTCACCCACATTTGGCTCTTTGTTTGCCGACGATTTATTTTATAAATATAATATATATATAATTAATATAATTAATTATATATTATATTATATTTATATACATAGTTAACTTGTAATTTTTAGTCCGTTGCGTCGAGCGTTGAGAGTTGACTCTGGTCCCGGTTCCGGATTTTCGAACGTCCTTGCGTACAATTTAATATCTTGTACTTTGCGTTTTGAATCTTGTACTCTTGTAATTTCGAGACGTTTCTTATCAATAATTGGAACCTCTTTGATTGTATTTTGTACTTTTGAGCTTTTTGGTCGTTTGCGTCTTCAATTCGTCGAATCTGTCTTTTGTCTTCACCTTTTATTATTTAAACGAATATCACTTTTAAATAGAACAATTGCAACTAAAAGCTTGTCTTTCTTGAGGAATAATGCTATGAAATATATGTTCGTTTTTAGCATTATCAAATACAATAACAATAAATAAAAGTGCGATAATTAGAAGTGCAATTAAATAAAAGGAAATTAAATATGAAATAAAAGAATTATGCTTATTTAAACTTCCGTAATCATGATGTTTGACGTGTTGATTTTAGTTTTATGCCCATGGGTTAATTGTTCTTTGTCCTGGATTATTTAATATGTCCATACAGATTTGTCTATAATAGTCCATCAGTCATAAATATAAAGAGCGAAAGCCTTCGTCAAATTATTCTTATTCCCGAAGTCAAATATTCCAACTAATTGGGGATTCGAATTGTAACAAGGTTTTAATACTTTGTTTAATGAATACACCAGGATATCGACTGCGTGTAACCCAAGGTTTTAATACTTTGTTATCAATTATGCCAAGTGTCCTTGTACATAATTTCACCCCTGTTTTAATAATTCTAGTGACTATTAATCCATTCCCGTATCCGGTTAAATGAACGATTATTCGTACATATAAATATCCCGCCCATCGTGTCCGATTGAGTGTATATGGTTATTTACAGGGACGTCCAATTGTAAATCTTTATATTAAAATTAACAAACTATCATTTAGTTAAACAAATATAAAGCCCATTAATAGCCCATAGTCTAATTTCCACAAGTGTCGTTCTTTTGTTCAAACCCCAATTATGGTACAAAACCCAATTACCCAATTTTAGTAATTATCCCAACATCATGATTACTTCGTTTTAAATAAGCATAATAATAACTTAGCTACGAGACATTAAATTAAAAAGGTTGAACATAACTTACAATGATTAAAAATAGCGTAGCGTTACATGGACAGAATTTCGACTTACACCCTTACAACATTTGCTAACATACCCTTATTATTAGAATTAAAATTAAAATTAAAATTAAAATTAAAATTAAAATATAAATTATAAATATAAATATTACTTATAGATATAGAGAGGATGGATATATGATATTAAAAACGATCAAACTGCGTTGCCTTTTATAGGGATTTGAGTCCAGGGAAGCTCCGCGACTCGCGTAATTTTTGCACTGCAAACTCCGCAACTCGCGGAGTTCGTTTTTCCAGCTCACACTAATTTGGAACCTTTATTGCCTACGATTTTTAAATATATTATAATATATATATAAATTTTAAGAATTAATTATATATTATATTATATTCATGTGCATAGTTGACTTGTAATTTTTAGTCTGTTGCGTCGAGCGTTGAGAGTTGACTCTTGTCCCGATTCCGGATTTTCGAACGTCCTTGTGTACAATTTAATATCTTGTACTTTGCGTTTTGAATCTTGTACTCTTGTAATTTCGAGACGTTTCTTATCAATAATTGGAACCTCTTTGATTGTATTTTGTACTTTTGAGCTTTTTGGTCGTTTGCGTCTTCAATTCGTCGAATCTGTCTTTTGTCTTCACTTTTTTATTATTTAAACGAATATCACTTGTAAATAGGACAATTGCAACTAAAAGCTTGTCTTTCTTGAGGAATAATGCTATGAAATATATGTTCGTTTTTAGCACTATCAATTTGATTGAGGTTTTATGGAAGTTGACGAATGAAAATGAAACTATATGTTTAAACATTTTGTGTAATGAATGAGTTAGGTAAACCATGACAAAAGGTGGATAAATCAAGTGGATACGTTTTTCTCTTATTTGTTAATCTATTTTAGGTTTAATATTTAGGTTAATCATAATTCTATCAAAACCCCCAATCAACTTAGGATAATTACTAGTGTTTTGAGATTCATATAAATTACTCCATGTGGAACGAACCTTGCTTGAGTACTTGCTAGTTGCTATAATGATCGGGTAATTGTTGCCCGGGCGTTTGTGTTAATTAGTTAAGTTATTTGATCATAGTTTTTATTATTTATAAGTTAAACACGAAACGTCGCAATAATGTGTGTTTTTATAGCATTTTAATAACTTATGTTTCGGAAAATTATTTCATTGTTAAATGTTATATATTTGATGGATTTGATTTTGTGATGAGGGTAACAAAACATAATTTTTTGTCTAATTTTGGCCACGTTTGGTCTGCCTAATGTAGGCATTATATTTCAAAATAACAAGTAAATTATATGTGTGTTGTGTGGGTGTAAGTTTCCTTCAAGGGCGAGAAACCTGTATAATATATGCTCCTGATCTGTTTCATTTCTTCTTTTTGAAACTTAAAAAAAAGAGAACCATACACACCCTTATTCTCACATTAGAAAACCTCTGATTCTCTAAATTGTGTGTCAAATTTGTGTTGTTAACTTGTGTACTAAATGTAAACAAACACACAGTAATTAATGTTTGATTTTATAAGCTTTTAAGATGTTTAAATTAGTGTTTTTGTTACAAAATGGTTTTCAAGCCCAAATCTTTCTTAAATGTGTTTATGAGTCAAAGCTGGTGTTTGGTATAGTTTTATATGGTTTATACGAAGTTTCTCAATGGTTTTTCTGCCAAAACATGTCAAAAATGAGATTTGAGGGTTTAAACCACAAACTCAGTTGATGTCACTAATGAACTTGATCCATACGGATCAGTTTTGTAATCGTAAGATTATGTATCAAATCTGTACGTATGTAAAAATCATTCGTACGTATGAATTTTGCCTACCATGCATTTGTGTGGTCCAACCGTATGAGTAGACTGAACCGTATACTGTGAACTCATCTATATGCACCAGTAATACATCCGTACATATGTGAACGGATATGTATGTTTGTGTTTTTATCCGTACGTATCAGTATCACATTCGTACGTATGAGAACACACCCGTACGTATGTGTGTTGACAATGTGTGGGTTAGGTGGAATTCTAACCTAGTGTCGAAATCTTGATGTTTTGACTGTATATTGTTTGTATTGCTATATTATGATTGGAACTGTGTTTGTGACTTATGTTATCTTAGGTGATAAGGGAAACGAAAAGACTCGGTAATATTAGACCACTGAGTTCTTACCGATATCAGGTGAGTGGTAATATCCCTAAGGGTATTATTGAATAGTAACAAGTTTAGTTAATTTATGCTGGTATGAGTAGTATAGATTATGATAATCTATTGATTAATCTTAATTGCAGATATGTGATTAAATGTGAACTATTATGATATTGTGTGGACGGAACTGACACGGTGTGGACGGAAGAGGTCATCCTCTTATTGGGAGGTTGGGTCCAAGGGTTTCTCATGTTGGACAATATAGTTCAAAATACGCATATGTTGTTTCAGGAGAATGTGATATTAGTACCGGACTATCGATAAGCCTAGTCTAATCCACTAGTAATGCATACCTGATAGGGTACCCGATCCTCTTTAACTGACTATTTCTTGATATGTTGGATTGATACTAGGCTTGCAATATTTGATTGTATCTATTGGGTTTCTCATTTAATTAGGTCCATGTTAATCCCCCACATTCTCTCTACTACAGGTTAGCTTGAATGTATGCTTAAAGTGGTAGACATGATTCTTGGGAAAGTTATGTTTGACAAGCCTCGCACTCTGATATGTGTTTTAAGCGAGCCTTGTTGTATTTTAAGTAACACTAATTATGTTTGTAAGAACATTTTAAATATGTAATATAAGTAGTATGTGTTTATCATTGTTTTAAGCAATGATAGACTTTCGTTGTATATTCAAAAATAAAATGCCTAGAAAATAGTGTAGTGTTATAAAGCGTATGTGAGATGTACCAAGGGCGAAAACAAGTCACTTTTTTATAGTTGAGTGAATTTATTTTTTAGTAAATGAAGACTAGTACATGAAGAGTATTAAATGAGAGCAATAAAGGAACTAGGGAGTTAAATTTAAACTATTACTATTATTAGTTTGCCCCTAAACGCACTCGTAATCATCAATGTAACATGATCGGTTATTGCCGATTTATATGGTGAAGTTATAGTTATCGCTAGCGCTTCCTCCTCTTTGGGTAATTTGTGTTCCTTTTCGTATTTATTAAATCGGTGAACGTGAAACATATACACGATTCAGTTGCAGTTGATTTAGAAGTCGAAGACTCAGTTTGTTTAAAGTGTAACTCTTGGGTGTCCGAAGTCTCAAATATCAATGTGATGCCTCGCCTATTTAACGATGTTTAGAAAAGAACTTGATGGCTGCAACAAATAGATTTGTATTGGTCTCTTCTTCGAATGGTTTGGACAATAACGAAAGGATTGATGGGACGAAATCAGAGGTTGGGAACAAGATGGTTTATTCTTCACAAGATGATATGTATCTTAATCGGGTTAATGTGCAAGCGGTCCCTAATTTTCCCAACAAGTGTGTTCTTACGAAGACCATTGATGTAAATGTTGAAGAGACATCGTGCACAAAGTCTTATCTTGTTCATTTCAGATTCAGTTCTATCGGCAATAGTTGTAACAGACTGAAACCCGGGCTAGTTGTAAGTGGACTATTTTGCCCTTAGGGTTTTATTATGTGTTTTATATGCTTTTATTTTAATTATGTGAATAGTGTTATTTTATTAATTGGTTAAGACTAGTTTGTGGCAAGGGTTACAGAACAGGTTTGTTTATTTAATTTGGACCTCGTTAGGGTACTTTACCAGTTGTGTTAAGTTGTTAGATAACTGGTAAATACACGTGTGTTGTACAGTGTGGGATTTAAACCCAATTAAGTGACTAGTGTACTTCTTTTTTTTCCCATTTCTAGAAAATTCACTACAACACCATACCTTCATCCCTCCCACCTAACCAAACCCTAATCCTTAAACATTGATCTTGAGCTCAAATTGGTGTTAGAATCGTATTTGTTATCGTTTACTGAGTCTATCAAGGTAAGTAACATGTGTTTTTGTGTTCATTTCGTTGTTAAATTCATGGTTTTGTGTGAGTTTTGTAAAAAGCTTGAATTTGTGTCAAAACAAGTGATTTAAGTGTTGTTATGGTCAAATTGTTGTGGGTTTTGAGTCTATAACAAGTAGTGAACAAGTTGTGGTTGATTTTGGTGTTTAAAACGAGCTCTAGATCGAGATTTGAGGATTTCATCGTGAAGTCCGTAGCCTTTGTTCAGTTTCTGAGGAAGATGAACACAGTCGGCCGACTGTCGGTCGACAGTCGACCGACTGAGGGTGAATCGACCGGTTGTTGAGTGAACCGACCGACTGAGTTTGACTTTCGGCCGGTTGTGGATATATCAAATAAGTCGACCGATTGGGAAAGTCAGTCGACCGGTTGTGTCAACAGTCGACCTACTGTCTATGTCAGTCGACCGATTGAGGAGTCAGTCGACCGACTGTGTGTCCAGGGCAGAATGTTTTACCAAAGTGCCTTTTTCTAGCCGTGTTTGTATTTTGGTGTTCAGGATGTAAATTTTAAATTTTGAAAGTGCATAAGTGTTAAGCATGAAAATTTTAGCGGACGCATTTTTTACTAATTTGCTATAATTCGCTGTCAGTGTGTCTATTCTTGATGGGAACACTATTCTAACTTGGTTTTGCTATTCTCAGGAGATAAGGACAAGGATGAAGCTCAGAAATAATAACTGAGCAGTTGCTGGTAATTGGTGAGTGGGTCTATCTACGGATAGAGTTTAAGTAGCATATCATGCTACTGTGGTTGACTCTTTTACCATGCATAGTGTAGGAATTGCTATGATAGAATAATATCGTTTGCCCGATGTTGTATGTGAATTATGTGTACACTGTGTGAATGGCACCAGTCGGGCCTAGGGAGACTGGGGACTCGAGACCGTGCCTAGGAGAGATCAAAGTCCGTATGAGGTCAACCGTGCCTAGGGGAGGTTGGGTCCATAGGCTACTGATTGTGGAGTATAGTGTGAATGATGCATCCCCTGCATCTGGATAGCTATACTGTGAATTGAGTAGCAGGGACTATCGGTAGACACAGGCCCGATCAACTGAGAGTCGTGTGCTCGTACAAGCCGCTGATCCTCGTATTGTCTTATTGTATGCTAGTTGGTAGTTAACAAGTGTTGTTGTTAGCATATAGCTTGTGTGTGGCTTAAGCTATTTCTGTTAGATAGATTCCATTCACTTAGCGGTGAGCTAATCCCCCACATGTTTTCCCCTTTGCAGGTTTAGGTACTGCTAGTCGGGATGGGTATTGATGCAGAAGACATGTTTGACAACCCTACTCTGATGTGGACTTTTGTTTAAATAATGTTTTCTAATAACGTAACACTGTTGTGTAAGCTTAAACTTAATTATACGGTTTAATGTAATGACGTGACTTATATTGTGTTTATTATTAAAGTCTTCCGCTGTGTATTAAAAAAAAAATGGCCGGTGTTACAATAGTGATCTCCAAGTGACAAAGATGGTGTTGATTTTGGAGGCACGAATGGATCCTCAGATTTTGTTTCTCTTGGATCACTGAAACGATGTAACAAAGCTTCCGGGTTTGTGTCTTTTGGTACATTGGAACAAAGCAACAAACTAAGGGTTTTGAACTTGGATGGGATGGTGGATGGGCCCAAGTCAGGGATGTTTGCTCTGGATGATGGGCCCATTAATAGAAAAGTGTTGAGCCGCAGTTTAAGTGGCGAATATGTACCAAGGATAGGGTTGTGATTATTAACAGTTTTGTTAATAATGGGCCAACTAGTGGGCCTGTTGCGGGCTGGGATGATGACACAATGCTTGTTGATGGTTTAGGCCCTACGGTTTCAAATTCCTCTTTTGTTGAAAGATTGGAAAAACTAAAACGGAGAAAAAGTTTGAGAATGAAGGATTTAGGGTATATGTAACGAAGACAAGGACGAAAAAAAAGCCTATCCTAATTTTGATTGGACAATGCGGGAAAAAATATTGTGAATGTGAGGCGCCCTCGTGTGAAGGTTTTTGTAAATCTTGGTATGCCTTGAATAGACATATTTCAAAAGTTCAAGGAAGTGGCGTAGGATGAGGAAGAAGGTGAAAGAGACATCTACTTCGGGTTCATATAAGCTCAAAGATTATGATGAACATTTGGATTGCGGATAAGCAATTCGAAATTTGTATATGGCTTCTCAAGACTGTAACAAGGTTGTCTGATCGGGTGTAGTTCAAGGAGCATCAAATAAAGGTTTCTTCCAAAATTTGACGGATCTTTGATTAATTCCTCCTTCTTCGGACACCTTGATTGGTGACGGTTCGTCTATTGTTCTTTCCTTTAAGATTGAAAACCACCCCGATAAAAATATCCATCAGGAGATTTTAGACGGTAAGTTAAAAAAGGTTGAGCCTTAGATTCGATGCTTGTTGCGTGTTGTAGCATTTTCACTCGATCATGTAGTTTGGTGTTAGGCTGATGATTGTTTTGTTTTTTGGTTCATTACCTTGTAATGTATTGGGGTCACTTTGTTTGTTTAATTGTAGGTGAGACTCGATATATATTGTTAGTTTTTGTAAATCGCTTTCTAGGTACGAGCCTCACCGAATAATTTTTTGTATCCTTTGGTTGAAGGCGTTTTGTTTTCGAAAACATTATCGTTTTATAAATTTTCGTTATTTTTGCTTTAAAAAAAACACGAGGATCGAACATTTTAGAAGAAGGGGTGTTTGCAAACTTAAACATATGAATTTATTATTAAGTCCAAAAAAATTTGCACTATACATTCCATGTCTCATCCAACTAGGCCAAAAAGATATTGAAGTAGTATGTTTAACGTGCATTTGAAATAACGGGTTTTAGTGGATTGTTGGAAACTTGATATTTGGTACAAATGCCTAGTGTTCGCTAATGCTGCCATGCTTGAGGTACAATTTTAATTACAAAATAAATACTTCATAGTACATACGGAATAATATTGTTTAATCAGTCTTCTCTATTATAGATCAAAACTTAGGAAATTCAAGTAACGTACTTTTCAAGTAAAAAAAGTCAGAACATCGTTCCTATGGGTTTGAAGCTTAATTGTTCGAGTCGTCCCTATCCCTGTATCCCTATATGTACTTTTCAATTCCTTAATTTCCACTATGTGTATTTGTACCGACATTACATTTTTTCATATGAAAATTTGATTCTATCATTTTCATGACGTCTTAATTTTATTTTTAATATTTTACTACTTTTAAAATAAATAAAAAAATTATACTTATTGGTCGGAGATCCACTCAGAAACAATCTCTTTATCCGTCGAATAGAGAGGGGGATGACTTTCTCTACTTTTGAGTGTTTCACTCTGGGTGGAGAAATAACTTGTTTTTATTCTTGGATAGGGGAAGAATTATCTACACTCACCTCTGCCATACAGAACTCATGTGGTATTGAGTTTTATTGTTGTTGTTGTATTACATTTTTCATATTATTTATAAGATTAACTAAATATAATATTTAGGGACAGATGTTTTAAAAGTTGGGAAGAAATATAATATTGAGGGGCGGATGTTTAAAGGTCAGGGAGGGGCAACCACCCTCACTTAATCTCGAGTAATTAATAGAATTTGTAGCCCTTTGAATTACGAAAATTTAACCTTTTGAATCAACTAAATCGGAGTACGTCTGAGAGAGATATCACCAAAATGATGAATGTTCGCTCAATTCAAATTTATAAAGAATTTACTTTTCTTTTTCATATCATTCGATAATATTTTAACTCAAATCAATTTTTTGCTAAATTTTTTTTTTTTTTTTTTGAAAAGCAAAAACAATTTTATTAACCATTTACGATTATACAAGAGGATAATATGATCCATTAAAGTATGGATCATCTATACAAGAACACGAGCATCTACTTTATACAACCACATGAGCACTTTAACACGACAATAACAGACACGAGCAAGCATATGACTAGCATTCTGAGACGCAAAATCAGCAGCCCAGAATTTCAGATTATGCTTGCGTAAGTTGCACGTTTGGATTAGATAACCACGTATGCCAATCAAGATTTCTTCCTCTCACTCTATTTGAAATCCATTCGAACGATTGATTTGTATCTCATTGAGAGCTACCGGAGCATTCCAACTTTTGCCTCGGAACACCATATTATTCATGTTTTTCTAAATGAAATATGCACCAATCCATTTCAATGTTAACCACATTGAATTCCCAAAGCTCGACATTGCGAAGGAGATGTTATTTTCACCAAGAATTTCGAGTAGACTGAGATTGGTAAAGCTACCCATGTTCCACCATTTATAAATACGGTCCCACACATCAATCACTTGTTCACAGAGAACGAGTGGATGTTCCACATATTTCAAGTCGTCATCACAAAACGGCAACGTACACTATGAAGGTCAATTCCATGTTTATCAAGTTCTATTCTCACGAGTAATCTACTCTTTAAGGCTCTCTATACGAAGATTTCTAATTTCTTTGGTACAAAGTTGTTACAGATACTACCTTGCTGCGAATTAAATGCTCCATGAATTTGATTGTCGATTGGTAAAGCTAGAACTTTGACTTTTAATATTTCGTTTGAAGACATAGACCCGTTCCACTTATCCTTGTTCCTGTGATCAAGAGAAGAGGTTGATAGTAGGTTAATTAGTGAATCCAATTCCCCCAAAACACGTCATGTTGGTTCACGCCTCCAATTCCACGCAACAGTTGTAACATCTCGAAAATTTGGGGTATTATTTTATTATATTTTTATATATTAATATAATAATACCAGAAGTGATCGAGATGTTTCGAGATTTGATAAGTGACTTGAAATATTATTATTTTTATGATAATATAGTGTTTGGAGTGTCGGGAGTTAAACATGTAAAGTTGTGGGTATGTCGAGAATGCGCACATTCGCAATTTGGGCCATAACTTTCCCGTACGAACTCGGATTGAGGCAATTCAAAATCTCAGACGACCCAGACTCAAGCCCGAACGTTTTAGTAAAAGTTAAAAGGTGGAAAGGCAAATGGTGTGCCACACCTAGGCATATGTACGTCACACCTGTGCCTGGAAGTGTGTTTTGGGTTGTTTTGTAAAATGCTGAAATTTAAGGACTTGGGTGCAATTTTGCATGGACGGGTTTTTAACTTCAAAACATAACTGGAAACCTTGTTTTCCATCTTTAAGAGTTTGTGAGAGCTCCCATTCTAGTGAGAGAAAGCTTAACCTAGAAAGAGGAAGCTCAAGGTTGAAGAAGGTGTTAATCCTTGCCCAAATAAGTGTGTGATCTTTGTGTACATGCAACTAGGCCTTGTTTTGGTGCTAAGGTAAAACCCTAATTTGAATTTTATTGTTTGATTTCGATTTTAGGTTAGGGTTTGAGTGGGTGGTTGGCCATAAACCCCATTTCCTTTAAAATTTGGGGGTTTTAGTGTAAGTTTGGGGATGTAAACCCTAAATGTTGTGAGTTTTAGGTCTATTGACGAATTTTTTGAGATGGGTCATGATTTTTGGGCGTTAATCACTAAAATACAAGTGTGTTAACAATCTAGATGTTCATATGAACATGTTTGTTAGTCAAAATTAGGTGTTGGCTATGAATTGGTGTCAAATTAGAATTGGGTTAAGTTTTTGTGAAATAAGTACATAAATATTCAATATATGTGTGTTAATTGGTGGGCTGAGACATAATCACTAGCTATTAGTGATTATGGGTTAGTTTCGACTTGGTCAAGGGTGGTCAAGTGCAATTTTGGGCCAAATTGTACTTGTAGGGTTGTGTTGAAAAGTGATTAGTGTATGATCACTATCTTGTTAGAAATCGTGGGGATTTACGTGTGTTGGTCTTTGTAGAGTCAAGTACAATAGGTGATAGATTGTACTTATTTGTGTGGGTTAATATTACCACCCGAATTGGTAAATGGATTATGCTCATATAGGTATCTAAATGGGCGGGATTTTGGCTAGCAAGGTGTAATCCCTCGGTTATGGGATTGTGGTGTCAAATTCTCTTATAGATAATGAACTTTATGTATTGTATGCCTATGTGTTATCTAGATGCTTACTTGCTCGAATGCGGTGACAGTGACAGTAATATGCATACATGACTTGTGCGAACGTTCCAAGGTGAGTGAGATAATTATATGTGTGTGTATATAATTTGTTTGCTTGAAAGGTTGATGTGGCGAGTGATATCCGTGCGTGAGGAATTCACTCTTCTTCGGCCACATGTTGTAATGTGGTAAGTGATATCCGAGCGTGAGGATTCACTTTTCGTTGGCCACATTTGCGTTTTGATTTGTGGTAAGTGCTATCCGTGAGAATTCACTTTTCGTTGGCCACATAGGTTTTATGATACGTGGTAAGTGCTATCCTTGAGGATTCACTTTTCGTTGGCTACATGTGATGGGTGGGTGTGATCGATTTATCGATCACTTTAGTTCGCGAGTACGATACCACCTTTGGAGGATAGTGTTATATCATACGATGTATAACATTATTGCATTTATGGTTAACCATATATTGTGTGTTTGTTATTTTAGTGTATTATATTGTGACCATATGCTATTTGCAATGCTAGATTGTTATGCTTGGTTTGTGTAAGTGTATGCAAGTAAGTGGATTAAGTTATTTTACATGTATTTTCCTAGGATCTGTCACTACCCAGATACAAGTTATTCAACACTAAGTTATTTAACTATGCGACCAAGTCCAAATTTACTTTCGTAAACCCCAGGCTACTTTGGTGTCCCGAACCTAGCCACACGACTGTAAGAATTAGATGCAAACCAATCACCAATTATGCTCCCACTTCAGTGTCCCTATGTATTAACACAATTATCTAGATCACTCAAGATGTTAAAGCACAAGCTATGTTTTGTAACTTAACTTCCGTTAATCTACTCACTAATTTATGTGACGGGTTCAAACCGAAAAACCCTATCAATAATGGATATTTTAACTAAGCACACAATCGAAAAACTTTAAATCACCCAAGAATATAATCAAACTTAGGTTGCTTTGGTGTCCCTTTGCAACCTTACAAATATTTTCAGTCAACCAACAATCAAATCCCTTTAAACAATTTTTTTCATTAGTCATTACTCATTTTCTTTATTAGTTTTGATTATCATACATGAATGTTATTCTTCGAGCGTTTTCTGGTCAAAATAATAACATTCATCACAAAATGTCCTTTTTAAATGTTCATATTTTCACATGATCTTAATGTTTGTGAAAAAAAAAATTAAAAAAAATAACTTCTATCCTTCCCTCATAAAATCTCTTGATTATATATATATATATATATATATATATATATATATATATATATATATATATATATATATATATATATATATATATATATATATATGTGTGTGTGTGTGTGTGTGTGTGTGTGTGTGTGTGTGTGTGTGTGTATTATGGGGGGAAAAGGAAATAAATGTTCTTTACAAGTATTAAGATCACGTAAAAATATGAACATTTAAAAAAGACACTTTGTGATAATTGTTATTATTTGGACTAGAAAACGCTCGAAAAAAGTAATACTCATCGATAAATGTTATTCCTTTCATCGTGATGCATGTTATTCTTCGAGCTTTTTTTTGTTTAGAAATTAGGGTTTAGAGATTAGGGTTTAGAAATTAGGTTTTAGAATTTAGGGTTTAGTGTTTAGATTTAGAGTTTAGATTGATTCTTTAACACGAACGGTTTAGAGTTTAAGGTTTAGGGTTTTAAGTTTATGGACTAAACCCAAAACACTAAACTCTAAACTAGAAAGCTAAACTCTAAACCGGGCTAAATTTTGAAAAAAAAAACTTCACTAGAGATAAAAAAAAAAACGTTCGAAGAATAACATGCATCACGAAGAATGTTATCAGGAGTAACATTTATCGATGAATGTTATTTCTTCGGGCATTTTCTGATAAAAATAATAATAAGATGTATCACAATGTGTCTTTATTGATGTTTATATTTTCACCTAATCTTAATGTTTGTTAAAAAAAATTAAAAATGAAAAAAAAAATTACTTTCCCTTTCCCTAAGAAAGTTATTCTCTCTTGATGACACACACACACACACACACACACACACACACACACACACACACACACACACACACACATATATATATATATATATATATATATATATATATATATATATATATATATATATAGAGAGAGAGAGAGAGAGAGAGAGAACTAAGGGTAGGACTGTAGGAGAGAACTCAGAGAACTCACATACGAAACTCAGTTTGTGATGCAGATTGACTCAATCTGTGAACATTAAGATTATGTGAAAATATGAACATTTAAAAAAAGACACTTTGTGATGAATGTTATTATTTTGCTAGAAAAATGCTCGAAGAAATAACTGATAACATGCATCATGAATAATGTTATTCTGATAACATTCATCGTGATGAATGTTATTCTTATAGCATTTTTTTCATCTTATGTGAAGTTTTTTTTTTTTTCAAAACTTAGCACGATGTAGAGTTTAGGGTTTAATGTTTAGGGTTTTGGATTTAGTCCCTAAACCCAAAACCCTAAACCATTCGTGTTAAAAATTCAATCTAAACCCTAATTTTTAAACCCTAAACCCTAATTTATAAACTCTAAAAAGCACTCGAAGAATAACTTTACTCATGTTGCATGTTATCAGTTATTTCTTCGAGCGTTTTTCCGCTAAAATAATAACATTTATCACAAAGTATTTTTTTAATGTTTATATTTTTATGTGATCCTAATGTTTGGAAAAAAAAATTTAAAAAATAAAATTACTTCTCATTCTCCAAACAAGTACTTCCCTCTTGATTAGTTCACTATATATAATGATAATATAGAACAAATCTAACTTAGATTTTACTAACGTGTTTTCATGTGACACGTTTCATAGCAAATTTTCAATGGATTCATATTTTCTCTAAATATTACGTAATATATAATTAAAAAGATATTATTGGTTAGAAATTAAAAAAAAAAATTGTAGATGTCTAACATCTCCCAAAACCACTTTGAAAATTTGTTAACACGACGGGCTCTTAAACTCAAAAAACTTTTTAATATTTGTCAATACCACGAGCTCTTAAACCTTAAAAGAATAATTTTTTGAAACAATCAATTAATTTTGCACGATTACTTATTCACCCGTGCAACACACAGGCTATAACACTTAATTTACTTTAACTATTACATACTTGAATAATATAATCTGTTACTGTTTTGCACCTGTGCAACGCACAAAGATGTAAAACCTAGTGTATATATAAATCAAACCAACGAAGCATTGCTTCTACGGTACCCGGCCCTTGTGATCCCTTGGTCCCACATATGTAAGTGTTGGAAGAATGACGACTACGCAGGCTCGAATCTGGGTGCTGGCATATTGTGGTGATTTATGGGTGAAGGTGTTTCGCTAGGCTCCAGTGGCATACGGGGTGCGATTGGATGAGTTGACAAAGTCAACACAGGGCTTGCATATCCCTGCCGAAACATATGTTTTTTTGGAAGAATATAAATCAAATCAAAAATAAAATGATTTAAAAACTATAATAGAAAATATTAGCAAAGTTTTACTGTTTCTCCCTTTCTGTTTCAATCTCCATTTCTAAAAAGCTAGCTCACGACACACGTACACACTCAGAAATAGCGTGATAGCTTCTTCTATATATATAATGGCGCTCTTGTTCCCCTCAAATTCAACATTCATATTAATTTCCTCTCACATTCTTATACCATAATAAAACTGATACAAATATATACTACTGATACAGCTACCGAATCCAATCAAAATCATTCAAATTCACCTTTTCATCATTTCAAGGTATCCATCTTTTCTTGATTAGTATCATCACATATCTGCGTTTTTTTATTATGCACACAAAGTGTTTGATAAAATGCCTCAATGGGTATGGTATCTTTTATGTTAGTCCATTTATTATCATAACTGTTCAAGATTTTATTTTTATTCATTTTTTTTCCTGGGATTTATTTGATGTGTGAATGTATGCATCCATTGTTTGCTTATTGAATACTTGAAATGTGTAATGAATGCTGCTTGTTTTATGTGATTACCATCATTTACTGCTTAATCAGAATCAGATTACTGAGTTTAGTTTGGGTGATTTTATAAAACTGGGTAGCTAGTTGTAAGATTTCTTCCTTTATAGGTTTATAAGTTTTTGTGTTTGTTAAGTTAGGCCACAGCTCACAACGTTTCAGCTTCTTTGTTTTTATTAGTTGTCACTTCTGGCCAGATATAATGTCAATAAAAATGTTTATTTTTTTCATCTTTTTTTATGGTATAATAATGTTCAAGTACATGTATTTTTACAATATTTCATTTGTGAATAAGATATTGGTTAATTACTTAAAAACTAACGGAATGCGTTAACAGGATACTCGATTCGTTAAGACGCTTTTGGACTTGCATGGGGTTATCATTTTCATGCCCATTCGCAGCATATACAGATTTAGAAGCAGCCCTAAATTCAATTACTTTAAAAAATAATGAAGTTAGAGGTTTGGGGTTATCTTGCAGTTTTAAAATTCAAGATTCTGAGCCAGCAGCAATGCCGTTAATGGGGGCTCAAGTAATGAAACTTGAAAACAAACTAAATAACATCGAAAAGAATGAAATCCAATTTGAAAACGCAAGATCTGATAATGGGTTGGATTGTATTGAACAAGGAAGCCCTAAACATGAAGCAGCAGCCACAAAGCTGCAAAAAGTTTATAAAAGTTTTCGAACACGACGAAAGTTAGCAGACTGTGCAGTTCTGATTGAACAAAGCTGGTATGTGCATGTTTTGATTGAAAACTTCATTTATGTATTTTATTAACATTTTTGTATTTTTTACTGAATTTGCGATGTTTTGTAGGTGGAAGCTTTTGGATTTTGCAGAACTTAAAAGGAGTTCTATATCATTTTTTGATCTTGACAAACAAGAAACGGCTATTTCACGTTGGTCAAGAGCAAGAACCAGGGCTGCCAAGGTAAAGTAACAAACTTTTTAACTAACAATTAATTTGTCAGTGCAAATAACATGATGTATCCTTAATAAATGCAAAAAATTATTGTTGATTTTCCAGGTTGGAAAAGGCTTATCAAAGAACAGCAAAGCCCAGAAGCTGGCGTTGCAACATTGGCTTGAGGCGGTAAGTTCATCACTCTTACGTCTTCCGGATTTTTTATTTAATTTAATTTTATTTATTTATTTATTTTTGTAATCACCCATTATTTTTCCTTTTTTAATTTTGCTTAATCTGCATTACAGATTGATCCAAGACATCGTTATGGGCATAATCTTCATTTCTACTATGGAAAATGGTTGCATTCTCAAAGCAGGGAACCCTTTTTCTATTGGTAATTACATATTTACATGTTATAAGCTCTTGATTCGTATCATGATTATTGTGTACATATCTCCTAAATCTAATTTCTTTTGTATCAAATTATTTAGGTTGGATATAGGAGAGGGGAAAGAAGTGAATCTTGTTGAAAAATGTCCCCGGTCAAAACTTCAACAACAATGCATCAAATATCTTGGCCCTGTATGTCATTTTTCGATATTGTTTCTCTTTAATCATTAACGATTAATGGTAAATGCTTACCAGAACATTATTACTAATTCTGTGTAGATGGAGAGGAAGGAATACGAAGTTATGATTGAAAATGGAAAGCTTTTATACAAACAAACGGGTGAGTATGTGGACACAACCGAAACACAAAAGGGTTCTAAATGGATCTTTGTTCTTAGCACATCTAGAACTTTATACGTTGGCGTAAAAAAGAAAGGCTTGTTTCAACATTCAAGTTTTTTAGCTGGTGGGGCCACGTTGGCTGCCGGGAGATTAGTATCCGAGAATGGTGTCTTAAAGGTAACTATAGTCTTTTTTTTCTTGGTTCAGTTTGTTATATGATTTAAAATAGTTATGTTTATGTTATTTATCTTATTCTGGTTTCTGATTATTTAACAGGCAATTTGGCCTCACAGTGGTCATTATCGACCGACCCAAGAAAATTTTCAAGATTTTGTTTCGTTCCTGCAAGAGAATGACGTCGATACTACTTATGTAAAGGTAAAAACAAGGATCAAAAATGATGATGTAATTGTAATGACTTCTATATTTTATAGAAGATAAATACTTATTAATTTGTATTTTTGTGTCATTAGATGGAATCGGATGAGGATGATATGGAATCTTTAGGCAAACCGGGAAGTAGCATTCATATAAGGACTCATTCTTCAGAAGAAGAAATCGAAGAGGTGCTTGTTGAGGATCATACCTCAAAAATACTGAATATCATGCAAGTTACATGTTTAGCATTGGAATCGCCGAAAAAATCGAGACTATCTCGATCGTCTAGTAGGAAATTAAGCACTCTACGAATACCAAACAAAGAAGACATCTTTATGACCGATAACAATGCAGATGAAACGGGTCATAATTTTCTCACATCAGAAACTATATTAGATGGTTATGAAGCAGCAGAGGGCTCATTTGGCCCGCAACAAATTCATGACATGTCAGATGATGAAGAAAACGAGCCAAAATTGGAGGACTCGGTACCCAAAAAGTCAATCCTGCAAAGGATTAATTCACATAAAGGGACAAGTTCGTTTCAATTGGGGAGACAGCTCTCGTGCAAATGGAGCACGGGAGCTGGCCCCCGGATCGGGTGCCTTAGGGACTACCCATCCGAGCTACAATCGCATGCATTGGAGCAAGAAAATTTGTCTCCAAGAAGTGCACCTTGCAACTTAAAGTATACTAATAGAACCTTTTTTTCGAGAAGTAGCGGACCGTATAGAACATCATCTTCCCCAACCCAAATGGGTAATGACTTTACAGAAATTTTTTGATTATATGTTATTCTTTTTAGGGTGATTAAGAAATTTTGACATAGAAATTTATTCATTCTTTTTGAAGTGCAATTATTCAAACATGTATACAGCTTTAGTTTTCTGCTTTTATTTTTTTTTTCTTGTAGATATACAGATTGAAAAGAGATTTGTAGATGTTACATGTGTATTCATTGATAATACCCTTTTTACAGTTTATTCATGAATGATAGAAAGCTCATTTTTTTAATATATTTTATCTGTCCTTGTATATTATCCAAGAAGGGTTGTACAGTAGTACTTTGTGCAAACACTTGTCATATTTGTTACTCCAGTAATGCATTCAGTAGAATTGCAAGGAACTATGACTTTTGATTAGTCAATGTTTAAAAGATTGGTCCTTTATGACTTTTGATTAGTCAAAGTTTAAAATTGTGGTCGTTTACTTTGAGTTTACTTGGATTTGGTTGTGAAATTGAGGTATTGATTCTTTGTAGAAACCGTGTAAGAAAGTAAGCAGAGTATGAATTACTCTTACAAGTCAACAGAAATAAAGATACAGATAAGTGTAACATGATTTGAAGTCAATGCGGTTGCAATAAAACAATGATCCATAAAAACCAAATATTCTTGAATCTATGTTTAGGTACAGCAATTTTATAAATTTGTTTAATCATAGATTACTGCAACTGGCAGTTGTACTTGTCTGCTGTACCATCTTTTGCAGGCCCCAGATTTCATTTGAGCAGTGGAACATGGTAACTACATGTGATTGAGATGCCCAACCTTCTTTTTTATAATTTTTAGGGATTTGAATTAATTGCAATTCTCATGAATGGATCTTGATGCTTTCACACTATGAATTCAATCAAGAAATTTTGATTCCTAGTTGCATATATATCAAAAGCATTCATATTAAAAGTTAATAGAGTTAATCCCAATGATCATATATTCTCTTCCTAGAGTATAACTTAGAAGTCACAAATATGAATCTAAAACATACTCCAAAACTTTCAATTTTTTATTGTCTCTAAATAGAATGATTTCGCGCTAAATGCATCATTGAGTATATAGTGCGTTTGTTTAAGTGACGAATAGGATGAAAATTCGATAGGGTCCCAAATTGTTTTTCAAAACTAATTATATTTGAAGGGTACTTTAGTGGTTGTTAAAAATAAAAATAATAAAAAAAAAATGAAGTCTATAGCAAAATTTAGTGGTGCTCAATACGATTTGAAGAGTACCTTATTTATATTGTTTTCCTACTAATGGGGGTTCATAGGACCCCACACCATAAGGTGTAGACTCGCCGCTGGTTTGTTTGTTACTTCATAAAGACAAGTAGTGCCGAATGAAAATATGTGCTGAACCATTCAACATTGAAATCAGTAATTAAAGAATAAGTACATTTATTTTTAAATAACATATGAATAGTTGCCAAACAATCATGTTTTTAATTTATTCAATTAAAAGGTTAATACGATAATTTTACATTATTTATGAGTTCATTCCAACCAATTATTAAACGTATTATTGTTAGGTCCAGTTAAAATCTTTGAATCATTCAGATTATAAAATATTTACTGGGTAATTGTTTAATCTTTTGGTTTCATCAAACACACCCATTGTTTTGTTAGATCCCCAAATTTACTATCACGCAGTACATGATAAGAAATGGGTAGTAAGATGTGTTCTATCTGACAGGTGATAACTCAATTAGATGATATACTGTCGGGATCAAATAGTGATATACATGTGCCCAAACCAAAATACGCAAAATCTTTGTTTTTTTTAGGTTTTAAAATTACCACATGATCATTAAGAGAGGTGAAACTTTAGTAATTTGTCCATTTATACTTAATATTAAATGTACAAATTTGAAATCTTTAAATGATTCTTAGTAAATGGCAACCTTTAGTTATGGTTTTATGATAATGTTTTTGTCTTGAGTGTATATCAGGGTTCAAAGAACAGACAATTAAGAAGCTAGATGACGACATAGAACATAAAGGTACTACTATTATTGTTAGTACTTTTAGAGGCTGTTGGTTTATGTCGTTGAGTTCATGCATTTGGTCCAACAAAGATAGATCAATCATAGAGGCATGAACCAACTGATTTCAGTGATGAGTAGGAAGAATCTTATCCTATTCCACACCAAACAGAGCAGTTACGTTTCGGGGTAGTTGATATTTGTTTAAATGATCTTGATTTCAAGCTCAACACGCCAAACATGTTGGTGATCTAATCATATCAAACTCATCTGATTTCAGATTCTTAAAGTATTTATTACAGCATAGCATGCTACGTAGTTTTAAAAATAAGATTTTGCTACAAATCCATATGTTGCTCATTGCTGAAGCATGTAGATAGTGTTATCGATATCTTAAATGGCTAAAGGTTACTTTGGTTTTCGGATTCTTGAAAAGATGTTTGTTTATCAATTTGAGCGTCTTATTCCACTCCCTATCGTGAAAGGATTTAACAGAACTTCTATCTTCCACATCAACACAAAAACTTTAACATTATTTAATTAATCACTTGCTACACTAAAATATTACCCACAATTGACCCCTAAAATATAATATGTACAATTAATTAAACATATGATACAAGCCAAAAAGACGTGGTCCCACTTCAAATCATGAGAGGCTCGTTACAGTAGTAACTTACGAGATGGTGACGAATTGCTCGTTATGCATGTGAGTGGGTGGCGGACCAGATCGCTCTTTCACAAAGCTCTTTAGCGGACCATATGTTGTGTTTTTTTGGCGAAAATAACAAAAACTTTATAAAAGACGGAAAATATTTTCGAAAAGAAAACGAGTTCAACAAGAAGTAGAAAAGAGGACCTCAACGAGACTTGTACCTAGAAAACGACTACCAACCAACTATCTATACCGAGTCTCACCTAACCTAAACCGAATCTAAACAAAATGAACGAAAAAGACACGACATAAAAACATAAGCAAACTATAGTAATAGGTTGTGGTCTTAATACTTTGTTTGTAGTAAATAGTAATAGTAACGACGTAGAGTTAACATGTTTGTAGGCTTTTTTTTTTTTTTTAATATGTAGGTGGTAGTTAAGCTCTAGTTAGCATAGATGAAGCTTGTAAAGCTAGCTAGAAAAAATGAACAGTATTTTGTATTTTAATGTATGTGTTTCTTTATATAAAAGTAGAAGGTAAATATTGAAAACCTCCATATGTTACAATATATTTTTTAATAATATTTACCGAGTAAAATTTTTACCTAAAAAAAATATATATTATTGAGCGTATAATAGAGAATTATTATTTCAAAGGGACATCAAGTATATCTCATATCTGTAAAGTAATCGTATTCTTTCTGTAGTCTAATAAAAGCTACATCAATGTATAAAAAGCATGTGTATAGAGTGATATGTGTAGTGACCCGAACTTTTCCATGTTTATATATATATTAAATGAAATTGTTATTTACATGATTAAGTGTTTCCAACATGTTAAGCAATCAAACTTGTTAAGACTTGATTAATTGAAATAGGTTTCATATAGACAATTGACCACCCAAGTTGACCGGTGATTCACGAACGTTAAAACTTGTAAAAACTATACGATGACATATATATGGTTATATATATAGTTAACATGATTTTATTATAAGTATGTATCTCATTAGGTATTTTAACAATGAGTTATATACATAAAAATGAGACTATTAATTTAAGAAACTCGAAAACGATATATATAACGATTATCGTTATAACAACGTCTACTAGGTACATATGAATCATATTAAGATATTGATACACTTGGTTAATTATGTTAAATGATAAGTAAATATATTATTAAGTGTATTAACAATGAAATACATATGTAAAAATAAGACTACTAACTTAATGATTTCTAAACGAGACATATATGTAACGATTATCGTTGTAACGACATTTAACTGTATATATATCATACTAAGATATATTATATATCATAATATCATGATAATATAACAATTTAACATCTCATTTGTTATAATAAACAATGGGTTAACAACATTCAACAAGATCGTTAACCTAAAGGTTTCAAAACAACATTTACATGTAACGACTAACGATGACTTAACGACTCAGTTAAAATGTATATACATGTAGTGTTTTAATATGTATTCATACACTTTTGAAAAACTTCAAGACACTTATCAAAATACTTCTACTTAACAAAAATGCTTACAATTACATCCTCGTTCAGTTTCATCAACAATTCTACTCGTATGCACCCGTATTCGTACTCGTACAATACACAGCTTTTAGATGTATGTACTATTGGTATATACACTCCAATTATCAGCTCTTAGCAGCCCATGTGAGTCACCTAACACATGTGGGAACCATCATTTAGCAACTAGCATGAAATATCTCATAAAATTACAAAAATATGAGTAATCATTCATGACTTATTTACATGAAAACAAAATTACATATCCTTTATATCTAATCCATACACCAACGACCAAAAACACCTACAAACACTTTCATTCTTCAATTTTCTTCATCTAATTGATCTCTCTCAAGTTCTATATTCAAGTTCTAAGTGTTCTTCATAAATTTCAAAAGTTCTAGTTTCATAAAATCAAGAATACTTCCAAGATTGCAAGTTTACTTCCAAGTTTTCTAAATCCATTCCAAGTAATCATTCAAGATCAAGAAACCTTTGTTACTTACAGTAGGTTATCTTTCTAATACAAGGTAATAATCATATTCAAACTTTAATTCAATTTCTATAACTATAACAATCTTATTTCGAGTGAAAATCTTACTTGAAATTGTTTTCGTGTCATGATTCTACTTCAAGAACTTTCAAGCCATCCAAGGATCCTTTGAAGCTAGATCTATTTTTTCTCATTTCCAGTAGGTTTATCCAAGGAACTTGAGGTAGTAATGATGTTCATAACATCATTCGATTCATACATATAAAGCTATCTTATTTGAAGGTTTAAACTTGTAATCACTAGAACATAGTTTAGTTAATTCTAAACTTGTTCGCAAATAAAAGTTAATCCTTCTAACTTGACTTTTAAAATCAACTAAACACATGTTCTATATCTATATGATATGCTAACTTAATGATTTAAAACCTGGAAGCACGAAAAAACACCGTAAAACCGAATTTACGCCGTCGTAGTAACACCGCGGGCTGTTTTGGGTTAGTTAATTAAAAACTATGATAAACTTTGATTTAAAAGTTGTTATTCTGAGAAAATAATTTTTATTATGAACATGAAACTATATCCAAAAATTGTGGTTAAACTCAAAGTGGAAGTTTGTTTTCTAAAATAGTCATCTAGACGTCGTTCTTTCGACTAAAATGACTACCTTTACAAAAACGACTTGTAACTTATTTTTTTGACTATAAACCTATACTTTTTCTATTTAGATTCATAAAATAGAGTTCAATATGAAACCATAGCAATTTGATTCACTCAAAACGGATTTAAAATGAAGAAGTTATGGGTAAAACAAGATTGGATAATTTTTCTCATTTTAGCTACGTGAAAATTGGTAACAAATCTATTTCAACCATAACTTAATCAACTTGTATTATATATTATGTAATCTTGAGATACCATAAACACGTATACAATGTTTCGACCTATCATGTCGACACATCTATATATATTTCGAAACAACCATAGACACTCTATATGTGAATGTTGGAGTTAGCTATACAGGGTTGAGGTTGATTCCAAAATATATATAGTTTGAGTTGTGATCAATACTGAGATACGTATACACTGGGTCGTGGATTGATTCAAGATAATATTTATCGATTTATTTCTGTACATCTAACTGTGGACAACTAGTTGTAGGTTACTAACGAGGACAGCTGACTTAATAAACTTAAAACATCAAAATATATTAAAAGTGTTGTAAATATATTTTGAACATACTTTGATATATATGTATATATTGTTATAGGTTCGTGAATCAACCAGTGGCCAAGTCTTACTTCCCGATGAAGTAAAAATCTGTGAAAGTGAGTTATAGTCCCACTTTTAAAATCTAATATTTTTGGGATGAGAATACATGCAGGTTTTATAAATGATTTACAAAATAGACACAAGTACGTGAAACTACATTCTATGGTTGAATTATCGAAATCGAATATGCCCCTTTTTATTAAGTCTGGTAATCTAAGAATTAGGGAACAGACACCCTAATTGACGCGAATCCTAAAGATAGATCTATTGGGCCTAACAAACCCCATCCAAAGTACCGGATGCTTTAGTACTTCAAAATTTATATCATATCCGAAGGGTGTCCCGGAATGATGGGGATATTCTTATATATGCATCTTGTTAATGTCGGTTACCAGGTGTTCACCATATGAATGATTTTTATCTCTATGTATGGGATGTGTATTGAAATATGAAATCTTGTGGTCTATTGTTACGATTTGATATATATAGGTTAAACCTATAACTCACCAACATTTTTGTTGACGTTTAAAGCATGTTTATTCTCAGGTGAATACTAAGAGCTTCCGCTGTTGCATACTAAAATAAGGACAAGATTTGGAGTCCATGTTTGTATGATATTGTGTAAAAACTGCATTCAAGAAACTGATTTCGATGTAACATATTTGTATTGTAAACCATTATGTAATGGTCGTGTGTAAACAGGATATTTTAGATTATCATTATTTGATAATCTACGTAAAGCTTTTTAAACCTTTATTTATGAAATAAAGGTTATGGTTTGTTTTAAAAATGAATGCAGTCTTTGAAAAACGTCTCATATAGAGGTCAAACCTCGCAACGAAATCAATTAATATGGAACGTTTTTAATCAATAAGAACGGGACATTTCAATATGAGAGGTTTAGATACTAAGTTCAATCATAAGAGTATCACTCCTTACTATTATATATACTAGAAATAGAAATAGAAAATATATGTATGAATAGATATATATGGTATGGTTATTATGCATTTGTTTGGTTAATATTTTTTCAACAAAACTGACAACCGACTCTGCGACGCCCCGTACAAAATTAACGTGTACGAATCATCAACAACAGGATCATTACAAGGTCAAACACTATATGCTGTTTTAAAATAAGTTTGCATTCATAAGAAAGGGTGACGTCATAACCAACATCAAAAGTTTTACAACCGATAGTAGGCTTCTACGAATAGAAGCAATTAACATAAGTACGAGACCCAATGGTCATTACAAATTCATTGTTTCAAAAATAACATAGTTGTGAATGCAAGGTAAACGTTTCATGCAGAGACATCTCTAACCAAAGCAGCGGGAGTCTACACAGCAAGACTACTACATCGAAAGCATCAAACCTCTAAGCACCTGAGAAAGCATGCTTAAAAACATCAACACGAATGTTGGTGAGCTATAGTTTAAGTATAACAGTAATGTAAGGTAGGCCACGAGATTTCGTATTTCAAAACAGTATGAAAAGTATATGTTCAACCATGGGCACTTGGTAACTAACTTAACGTAATATCACCCCCTAAAAGTACACTTGGAGAGTGCGTAAGTTTACGAAGTATTAAACACCCGTTAAATGCTAGCGCTACTAGCCCGAGTGAGGATGTCAAACCCTATGGATCCATATCAAATATTTGCGTTCACCGGTTCAAAAACCAATGACTAAACGTTACCGAGCTAAGGGGAAAGTTTATGCCGTTGTATAACCCACACATATATAATACTCGTGCCTAGTATGTAAAACGTAAAACGCGCATGTATTCTCAGTTCCCAAAATAGTTAAAGTAAAAAGGGATGCTATAACTCACAGTGAAAAGTAGTAAAGTCGGTACGAGATACGTAAGCAAGTAGTTGGTCCGAAAGGTCCTCAACCTAAGTCAAAAGTTAGTAAGTCAGTAAATCATTCCCAAAGGTTTAAAAGTATGTAAATTAGGTCTTAAGTATCATCATCATCAACAACATAAGTAAAAAGTAAAGTAAGTTTTCAATCAAGAATAGAGATCAAAACAAAGGCTGACTTCGTTCAGCCGCCACGACCTCTATACAAACTGAAATGAGGTGAGACCAGTGGCCATGGCTCCATATATGAGTCCCCTAGTTTCTGACCAATTTTCAGAACCAAACTCCTCTTCGTTTGACCGTGGCGACGGTTTAAGTGCGAGTATGTCAGAAATTTCAGCACAACGTTATAAGGGCGTAGTGACTTTCGGAAGGCTATAAATCCTAAACCGTAAGTCGGATTAAGACGAGTCTTAAACGAAAAGTCATCTAATCGAACTGAAAAATCTGAAAATCAGATTTTTCAGTAGCCTAGGAACCTGATCAGATCCAGAAAACAGTAAGCAAAGTGCTCCAGTGGATTCTTGGTGCTTGATGCTCATCACGGTTCTCATCCTTGATGCTTGTAGCTTCAAGTGTACAACTTGTTGATGTGTTTACATCATATTTACCAAGTTTTGACCATCATGACGCTAGTGTATATCTAAGATATGTAGCACAACTCATTTAAGGGTTGTAAGAAGGTTGATGAACCAAAGTTACATCAAGATCTTAGATCCGACACATACATAAGTTCTAATAGTAATAATAAGCTATAAACTCGAATGTACACTAAATAAACAAGATCTTAAGTTGTAGAACTTAGATCTTAGTTAGATCTTGAAGATCCTAGACTAGAAAGTCTAGATCTAGTGTTCTTAAGTTAAACCCTAAGTTATGGAACTTGGATCTTTACTTTAATAAAACCATAAGTTATGAAACTTAGATTTTTATCTTGTAAAATATATGTAAGCTTATAAGCTTTTATTTTAGACAAAATTGGAAGACCATAAGCTATAGAAACTTAGATCCAACATAAGTGTATGAAGTTATAACTAGAAAGTTTAACTTCCATGTTCTTGAACTTACAAAGTTTAAACTTTAGTTTCAAGAAAAATGAGATCAAGTTTAACTAGTAATACTTGACCAACATATATAAATAACGAAAATAAATAAATAAAATGAAGAACTAAACTAAAGTTACAAGTAATAAGTTCATGTTTGTTTCATACTTAAGAAGATTCAAGTCAAAGCTTGGATCTTAAGAAAGTAAACCTTAAGTTTCCAAAACATGAACACAAGTAAGATCTTAAAGCTTATGAACTTTAGATCCTTATAATATATCAAGTGTAGAACCATAAGCTAATAATCTTAGATCCTTGTTCTTGACTTCTCATCAAACAAAGGATGGAAGGAGCAAGATTCATGAAGATACAAACTAGAAAGTTTGATCTTTAACAACAAACAACAAACTAGAAGTAAGTAAAATGATGATGATGATAGTTTTGATTTTCAAAAGAAGAAAAAGAAGAAAGAAAAAGATATATTACCTACAATTTAGTGAGAAAGTTGAGAGAAAATAAAGTGTAAGTATGATATGTGTGTAAAATGAAGTAAAGAATAGCATATATGTATCAGGAAAAAAAAAATGGAACTCCCTCCTTCTCATGCCAAACCGTCGACCAAGGGTTCCAAAGGGGAAGGTCAAGCTTCAACTTTCTAGTGTGGGAGGATGGTGAATGCTAGGAAGAGGTAATAAGTTAAATACATGGAAAGTTGGTGCTTGCATGCTTGAACATTCTTGTCTCCCACACTTAACTAATTAATATTTGTTTAGCTTAATGTATCACTAGCATGATCATGGGCTCACTAATTAATCCATCAAGTAATGTAGGGTGGGCCTTGATAGTCCAAGTCCATTAATATAGGCCCAAGTATAAGTAAGCAACAAATTAGTAAAAAGCCCAAGTAATTAACTACTTACACTAGTTAATTAGAAATAATTAATAATAATTAATTATGAACGTAAATAATATTCGAAATATTATTCGTGAAAAGCGTGTGTCACAAAGACAAGTCGAGACATGAAAAGTCAAATACGGTAATAAGTAAAATGTATAAGAATACATTTAGTACAACACAAGTATTAATAATAAATATTAATAATATAAGTTGGAAAATCCAGGGTCGTTACATTACCCACCTGTTAAAGAAAATTTCGTCCCGAAATTTTAAGCTAAGGTAGATGGAGGAGTTGGGAAAAGGTGAGGATACTTCTGCATCATTTGATCCTCTCGTTCCCAGGTAAACTCGGGTCCTCGTTTGGAATTCCATCAGACTCGGACGATCGGAATCTTGTTTCGTTTCAAAGTTTTGACCTCACGGTCCATAATTTCGACAGGTTCTTCCACGAAGTGGAGTTTGTCATCAATCATAAGTTCTTCCAGTGGTATGACAAGTTTCGGTTCAGCAAGACACTTCTTCAAATTCGATACGTGGAAGGTAGGATGAACTGAGCTCAATTGAGTCGGAAGATCCAGACGGTAAGCAATTGATCCAACACGCTCCAAGGTTTCGAAAGGACCAATGTATTGCGGGTTAAGCTTCCCACGTTTTCCAAAACGGATCAAACCTTTCCAAGGTGCGACCTTCAACATTACACGGTCACCCACGTTGAATTCGAAGTCTTTATGTTTAAGGTCGGCATAACTCTTTTGGCGATCACGGGCCGTCTTGAGTCTCGCTTGAATTTGGACAATCTTCTCGGTTGTTTCATGGACTAACTCGGGTCCGGTGATTTACTTTTTGCCTACTTCGGCCCAACAAATAGGAGAACGGCATTTACGGCCATACAATGCTTCAAAAGGTGCAGCATTAATACTCGAATGATAACTGTTGTTGTAAGAGAATTCGGCTAGCGGCAAATGCCTTTCCCAAGCCTTTCCGAAATCAATGACACAAGCACGCAACATGTCCTCCAAAGTCAGAATCGTGCGTTCGCTTTGTTCGTCGGTCTGTGGGTGATACGCAGTACTCATGTCGAGACGAGTCCCCAAGGCTTCTTGCAAAGAACGCCAAAATCTGGAAGCAAAACGGGCATCTTGGTCTGAAATAATCGATAAGGGCACACCATGACGAGATACAATTTTCTTTATGTATAGTTGAGCGAGTTTCTCCATCGTATCCGTTTCTTTCATGGCTAAGAAGTGTGCAGATTTGGTAAGACGGTCAACGATAACCCGGATGGTATCATATCCGCCCATCGTCTTTGGTAGTTTCATAATGAAGTCCATCGTTATCCTTTCCCATTTCCATTGCGGTATTTCTGGTTGCTGAAGTAACCCAGAGGGCCTCTGATGTTCGGCCTTAACTTTCGAGCAAGTCAAACACTTCCCAACATAAGTTGCAACGTCCTTATTAAGATTAGGCCACCAATACTGTTCCTTGAGATCGTGGTACATTTTACCGGCTCCTGGATGAATCGAATATCTTGACTTGTGGGCTTCTCTAGAATGAGGCTGAGCAAATCCCCATAACTAGGCACCCAAATTCTTCCGGCGAAGTATCGGTGTCCAGTCTCCTTAACCTCGAATCGAGAGACGAGAATGTTCAAGTGTTCATGAGAAATATTCTCCTCCTTGAGAGCCTCATCTTGGGCTACTCGGATTTGGCTATTGAGATTTGAATGGATGGTGATGTTTAGGGCCCGAACACGAAGATGTGCCATCCTCTCCTTTCGGCTCAAAGCGTCGGCTACAACATTGGCCTTGCCAGGATGGTAACGAAGTTCACAATCATAGTCGTTCAGCATCTCGATCCATCATCGATGTCTCATGTTCAGTTGTTTCTGATCGAATATGTGTTGGAGGCTTTTGTGGTCGGTGAAGATAGTACTTTTAGTTCCATAAAGATAGTGTCTCCATAATTTGAGCACAAAAACAACGGCTCCAAGTTCGAGATCGTGAGTAATGTAGTTTCGCTCGTGAATCTTCAGTTGACGTGAAGCATAAGCAATGACCTTCATTCTTTGCATCAATACGCAACCAAAACTATTTTTCGAGGCATCGCAATACACAACGAAGTCGTCACTGCCTTCAGGAAGGGATAGGATAGGTGCGGTGGTCAATTTTTGCTTCAAGGTTTGAAATGCTGTTTCTTGTTCGGTTTCCCAAACGAACTTCTTCCCTTTGTGAGTCAGCGCGGTCAAAGGACGCGCAATCAGAGAGAAACCTTCAATAAATCTTCGGTAGTAACCGGCGAGACCTAAAAATTGGTGGATATGAGTCGGAGTAGTGGGGGTTTCCCACTTGCTGATAGCTTCGATCTTTGTGGGATCAACTTTGATACCTTAATCGCTCACAATATGACCCAAGAATTGGACTTCCTTCAACCAAAACTCACACTTGGAGAATTTGGCATAAAGTTGCTCTTGTCTCAAGAGTTCAAGCATTAGTCGAAGATGTTGCTCATGTTCTTCTTCGATTTTGGAGTAGATGAGGATATCATCTATGAAGACGATAACGAACTTATCTAAGAATGGCTTGCATACACGATTCATGAGATCCATAAACACGATAGGTGCATTGGTTAAACCGAATGGCATCACGAGAAACTCATATTGACCATAACGGGTTCTGAACGCAGTTTTCATCACATCACTCTCCTTCAGCCTCAGCTGGTGATAACCGGATCGCAAATCCATCTTAGAGTAAACGCTTGATCCTTGCAGCTGATCGAAAAGATCGTCAATTCGGGGAAGGGGATACCGATTCTTGATCGTCAACTTGTTCAGCTCACGATAATCGATACACATGCGGAAAGATCCGTCCTTCTTCTTCACAAATAAAATAGGTGCACCCCAAGGCGAAGAACTTGGTTGAATAAATCCACGGTCTAGCACTAGTAGTTCTTGTAGTTGACTCTGCAACTCTTGCATTTCGGAAGGTGCGAGTCGATAAGGTACGCGAGCTGCAGGTGCAGCTCCTGGCACTAAATCGATCTGAAACTCCACTACCCTCGTTAGCGGTAATCCAGGCAATTCTTCTGGAAAGACATAAGTGTAGTGACCCGAACTTTTCCATGTTTATATATATATTAAATGAAATTTTTATTTACATGATTAAGTGTTTCCAACATATTAAGCAATCAAACTTGTTAAGATTTGATTAATTAAAATAGGTTTCATATAGACAATTGACCACCCAAGTTGACCGGTGATTCACGAACGTTAAAACTTGTAAAAACTATATGATGACATATATATGGTTATATATATAGTTAACATGATATTATGATAAGTAAAAATATCATTAAGTATATTAATAATGAACTACATATGTAAAAACAAGACTACTAACTTAATGATTTTGAAACGAGACATATATGTAACGATTATCGTTGTAACGACATTTAATGTATATATATCATATTAAGAGATATTCGTACATCATAATATCATGATAATATAATAATTTAAAATCTCATTTGATATTATAAACATTGGGTTAACAGCATTTAACAAGATCGTTAACCTAAAGGTTTCAATACAACACTTACATGTAACGACTAACGATGACTTAACGACTCAGTTAAAATGTATATACATGTAGTGTTTTAATATGTATTCATACAATTTTGAAAGACTTCAAGACACTTATCAAAATACTTCTACTTAACAAAAATGCTTACAATTACATCCTCGTTCAGTTTCATCAATAATTCTACTCTTATGCACCCGTATTCGTACTCGTACAATACACAACTTTAGATGTATGTACTATTGGTATATACACTCCAATGATCAGTTCTTAGCAGCCCATGTGAGTCACCTAACACATGTGGGAACCATCATTTGGCAACTAGCATGAAATATCTCATAAAATTACAAAAATATGAGTAATCATTCATGACTTATTTACATGAAAACAAAATTACATATCCTTTATATATAATCCATACACCAACGACCAAAAATACCTACAAACACTTTCATTCTTCAATTTTATTCATCTAATTGATCTCTCTCAAGTTCTATCTTCAAGTTCTAAGTGTTCTTCATAAATTCTACAAGTTCTAGTTTCATAAAATCAAGAATACTTCCAAGTTTGCTAGCTTAGTTCCAATATTGTAGAGTGATCATCCAACCTCAAGAAATCTTTCTTATTTACAGTAAGATATCTTTCTAATAAAAGGTAATACTCATATTCAAACTTTGATTCAATTTCTATAACTATAACAATCTTATTTCGAGTGAAAATCTTACTTGAACTGTTTTCGTGTCATGATTCTGCTTCAAGAACTTTCAAGCCATCCAAGGATCCTTTGAAGCTAGATCCATTTTTCTCATTTCCAGTAGCTTTATCCAGAAAAATTGAGGTAGTAATGATATTCATAACATCATTCGATTCATACATATAAAGCTATCTTATTCGAAGGTTTAAACTTGTAATCACTAGAACATAGTTTAGTTAATTCTAAATTTGTTCGCAAACAAAAGTTAATCCTTCTAACTTGACTTTTAAAATCAACTAAACACATGTTCTATATCTATATGATATGCTAACTTAATGATTTAAAACCTGGAAACACGAAAAACACCGTAAAACCGGATTTACGCCGTCGTAGTAACACCGCGGGCTGTTTTGGGTTAGTTAATTAAAAACTATGATAAACTTTGATTTAAAAGTTGTTATTCTGAGAAAATGATTTTTATTATGAACATGAAACTATATCCAAAAATTATGGTTAAACTCAAAGTGGAAGTTTGTTTTCTAAAATGGTCATCTAGACGTCGTTCTTTCGACTGAAATGACTACCTTTACAAAAACGACTTGTAACTTATATTTCCGACTATAAACCTATACTTTTTCTGTTTAGATTCATAAAATAGAGTTCAATATGAAACCATAGCAATTTGATTCACTCAAAACGGATTTAAAATGAAGAAGTTATGGGTAAAACAAGATTGGATAATTTTTCTTGTTGTAGCAACGTGAAAATTGGTAACAAATCTATATTAATCATATCCTAGCTAACTTATATTGTATTATACATGTATTCTAATATATTATGTAATCTTGGGATACCATAGACACGTATGCAAATGTTTTGACATATCATATCGACCCATGTGTATATATTATTTGGAACAACCATAGACACTCTATATGCAGTAATGTGGGAGTTAGCTATATAGGGTTGAGGTTGATTCCAAAAATATATATACTTTGAGTTGTAATCTAGCCTGAGACGTGTATACACTAGGTCGTGGATTGATTCAAGATAATATATATCAATATTTTTCTGTACATCTAACGTTGGACAACTAGTTGTAGGTTACTAACGAGGACAGCTGACTTAATAAACTTAAAACATCAAAATGTATTAAAAGTGTTGTAAATATATTTTGATATACTTTGATATATATGTACATATTTGTTATAGGTTCGTGAATCGACCAGTGGCCAAGTCTTACTTCCCGACGAAGTAAAAATCTGTGAAAGTGAGTTATAGTCCCACTTTTAAAATCTAATATTTTTGGGATGAGAATACATGCAGGTTTTATAAATGATTTACAAAATAGACACAAGTACGTGAAACTACATTCTATGGTTGAATTATCGAAATCGAATATGCCCCTTTTTATTAAGTCTGGTAATCTAAGAATTAGGGAACAGACACCCTAATTGACGCGAATCCTAAAGATAGATCTATTGGGCCTAACAAACCCCATCCAAAGTACCGGATGCTTTAGTACTTCGAAATTTATATCATATCCGAAGGGTGTCCCGGAATGATGGGGATATTCTTATATATGCATCTTGTTAATTTCGGTTACCAGATGTTCACCATATGAATGATTTTTATCTCTATGTATGGGATGTATATTGAAATATGAAATCTTGTGGTCTATTGTTACGATTTGATATATATAGGTTAAACCTATAACTCACCAACATTTTTGTTGACGTTTAAAGCATGTTTATTCTCAGGTGAATATTAAGAGCTTCCGCTGTTGCATACTAAAATAAGGACAATATTTAGAGTCCATGTTTGTATGATATTATGTAAAAACTGCATTCAAGAAACATATGTCGATGTAATATATTTCTATTGTAAACCATTATGTAATGGTCGTGTGTAAACAATATATTTTAGATTATCATTATTTGATAATCTACGTAATGCTTTTAAAACCTTTATTGATAAAATAAAGGTTATGGTTGTTTTAAAAATGAATGCAGTCTTTGAAAAACGTCTCATATAGAGGTCAAAACCTCGCAACGAAATCAATTAATATGGAACGTTTATAATCAATATGAACGGGACATTTCAGTTGGTATCCGAGCGTTGGTCTTAGAGAACCAGAATTTTGCATTAGTATGTCTTATCGAGTTTGTTAGGATGCATTAGTGAGTCTGGATTTCGACCGTGTTTACTTGAAAAATGATTTGTTAACAAATTTTGTTGGAAACTATATAATTTTAACATGTGAATATTATGTGATATATTAATCTCTTAACGCGTTTGATATTATGTGATATATGTCTACCTCTAGAACAAGTCCCATTGACTCACCTAATAATAATGAAGAGTTAAATGTAAATTGGAATGATTCGTGGACTGATTCACAAGTTCCCGAAGAGGAACCGAAAGAAGAGTCGGAACCGGAAGAAGAATCGGAACCGGAAGAAGAATCGGAACCGGAAGAAGAAATAGAACCAGTGGGGAAAATAATAAAATGGTTAAGTAGAAGAAAATCCTCAACCAACCAACCAAAGTTAATTATGGTCAATGGTGTTTCCGCCAAGAAAGCAAAGTATTGTGAGGATTACCAATTCTCCGATGAATCAGATCCCGACAAGGATTCCGATGATGTTATAGAAATTACCCCAACACAATTTAATAAGGCAAAAGAGAACAATAAGGGAAAGGGCATAAAAATAGAGAAATTTGATTCCAAACCCGATGAACTCTATATGTATCGTCAACACCCGTATTTCTTAAGTTGTGACAATAACCCGGGAACCTCTAAACCACCAGGTTTTTCTAAACCAATGTGGAAAACGACGGCTCGTATTAGGGGAACATCATATATCCCTAGAAACTTGGTAAAACGAACCAAAACCGAAGAAGAAGAAACGAGCGAGTCAGAATAAGATAGTTGTATTCGTGTGGTGTAATATATGTAATATGGTGTGCTTATGCTTTATGACATATGTAAAAATTGCTTGTATTAATAAATATTTTTTTATGAATCTAACTATTGTCTATTTTACAGTATAAAAACACAAAATGGATAGACAACCCAATATTTTAAGAGACCTACCCGGAGACATGATTGATGAAATCTTGTCTAGAGTCGGTTAGAATTCCTCGGCACAGCTATTTAAGGCGAGATCAGTTTGTAAGACATTCGAAGAACGTTCCAAGAATGCCTTGATTTATAAAAGGCTTTCGTTCGAAAGATGGGGGATATCACATTGGGAAATCCATAAGTTATGATGTGTTTACTTTGACGTATATATTGCGGGGAACCCAAATGCTATTTTACGCAACGGGTTAATAAATTATTTTGACTCAATATATCCGAATATAGGACTTCGTGATTTAGAAAAAGCGGCTAACATGCAACATAAAGAAGCATGTTATGCTTATGGGTTAGTAATGTTCGCTTCTCACCAAAGTGAGAACAAGAACATCGGGCTACAACTATTAAACAAAACGTTCCCATAAGTGACGGAGTCGGTAATTGGGGTAAGAAATGAGGTTTTTAAGTTATTACGAGACTGTTGGTCATTACGTAACCTTCATCCTTTTGACGACGTTACAACACATTGTCTTACTATCAGTCACAACGGTTATGTTCCACAAAACCAAGGATGGGAAGTGGTATTAGTAAAACCAGAATGCATGACTTGTTTCTGGACGTATGAATTACGTGTCTTTATTGCCTTTGCTGAACGCCTTATTTATTAACTAGAATTATCTTCGCAACTACTTTGTATCAAAGTTTTATGTTCTATATTTCATGCTATATGTAAAAAAAAAGCGGTATTGTAAGTTTGCAAGTTATTGTATAAAGGTTTGAATATGAATATTTTTTTTTTTTGTGATTAGTTTTTCATATAGAATTGTAGTAGTTGAAATGGTATGTTAGCTACTATGTATGAACTTAACGGGTAGGTACTACCCGAATTAAAGAGTATAAAATGCTAATATGAAGAAAGAGCTTTTATAAATAAGTTCATATTACGCTATAAAATACTATTGACTACTCTTGATATTCTATATGATTAACTCGTTTCATTTGACTATTTTGAAGGAAATGGCACCGACTACTCGACACACCTTGAATATGAGCGAAGAGGAATTTCGTGCCTTTCTTGCTTCAAACATAGCCGCAGTACAGGCTGCGCTACATACCAACAATAACCTTGGATATAGCAGTACAAGAAATCGTGTAGGATGCACCTACAAAGAATTCACTGCCTGCAAACCTTTGGAATTTGATGGAACCGAAGGGCCGATCGGATTGAAACGATGGACCGAGAAGGTCGAATCGGTGTTTGCCATAAGTAAGTGTAATGAAGAGGATAAAGTGAAGTACGCTACGCATACCTTCACAGGTTCTGCGTTAACATGGTGGAATACCTATCTAGAGCAAGTGGGACAAGATGATGCTTACGCACTACCGTGGTCAGCATTCAAGCACTTGATGAACGAGAAGTACCGTCCCAGAACCGAGGTCAATAAGCTCAAGACAGAACTTAGAGGGTTACGAACCCAAGGATTTGATACTACCACGTACGAAAGACGATTCACAGAATTATGCCTATTATGTCCGGGAGCGTTCGAAGATGAGGAAGAGAAGATCGACGCGTTTGTGAAAGGATTACTGGAAAGAATCCAAGAAGATATAAGTTCACACGAGCCCGCCTCCATAAAACAGGCATGTAGAATGGCTCACAAACTAGTGAACCAGATTGAAGAAAGAATTAAAGAACAGACTGCTGAAGAGGCCAATGTGAAGCAAGTCAAAAGAAAGTGGGAGGAAAACGGTGATAAGAATCACCAATACAACAACAACAGCAATTACAACAATAATCGCAACAACTATCCCAACAATCGCAACATCAATCGCAACTACAACAAACGGCCCAACAACAACAACAACAACAACAGCAACTACAACAATCATCCCAACAACAATAATAACTGCAACAACAACAACAATCAGAAGCAGCTATGCCAAAGGTGTGAAAAGTATCACTCGGGGTTCTGCACCAAATTTTGCAACAAGTGTAAAAGAAATGGTCATAGCGTGACGAAGTGTGAGGTCTACGGACCAGGGGTTAACAGAATGAAAGGAACAAATGGTGTCGGAACGAGTAATGGTGGAGCAAGTAGTGTCGGAGCAAGTTATGCCAATGTAGTTTGTTATAAATGTGGAAAACCGGGCCACATTATTAGAAATTTCCCAAACCAGGAGAACACGAATGGACAAGGCCGCGGAAGAGTTTTCAATATTAATGCGGCAGAGGCACATGAAGACCCGGAGCTTGTTACGGGTACGTTTCTTATTGACAATAAATCTGCTTACGTTTTATTTGATTTGGGTGCGGATAGAAGCTATATGAGTATAGATTTTTGTGCTAAATTAAGTTGTCCATTGACGCCTTTAGATAGTAAATTTTTACTCGAATTAGCAAATGGTAAATTAATTTCAGCAGATAATATATGTCGGAATCGAGAAATTAAACTGGTTAGCGAAACATTTAAGATTGACTTGATACCACTAGAGTTAGGGAGTTTTGATGTGATAATCGGTATGGACTGGTTGAAAGAAGTGAAAGCAGAGATCGTTTGTTACAAAAATGTAATTCGCATTATACGAGAAAAAGGAAAACCCTTAATGGTGTACGGAGAAAAGGGCAACACGAAGCTACATCTTATTAGTAATATGAAGGCACAAAAACTAATAAGAAAAGGTTGCTATGCTGTTATAGCACACGTCGAGAAAGTACAAACTGAAGAAAAGAGCATCAATGATGTTCCCGTCGCAAAAGAATTTCCCGATGTATTTTCGAAAGAATTACCGGGATTACCCCCACATCGATCCGTTGAATTTCAAATAGATCTTGTACCAGGTGTGACGACCCGGGAATTTTCGATCAAATTTAAACTTAAATCTTATTTGATTTCGACACGATAAGCAAGGTCTGTAATGGTGAGTCTCGAAAAAAAAAAAATTTAAACTATGTTCATATAACAAATTATCCTCTGACTGTGCCGACGATTCACGAACAAATGTGTATAAATATTTGTGTAAATGTATATATATATATATATATATATATATATATATATATATATATATGTATATGTATATATATATATATATATATATATATATATATATATATATATATAAGTATGTATATATATAATATCTTGAATTAATAAAGTATACACATATCAATTAGAACTAAAAATGTAAAATAACAAATAAAGTAATTAAGTTATTATTTAAAGTGAATATATATAAATAGATATAATCTTATTAAGAATCTATTTTATTAATAACTATTATATTGTAACGTTTATAAAATATTAACTATTCAATGGATATATTCGTATAATATAATATGAATTGTAATATAAATATATTAAATAAAATTACAAGTTTAATTGTGATTATTGTATGAGTTTTATTATATTCATTATTATTATAGTTAATAATAATACTTATACTTAAAGGTTTTTATGAAATTTGGTATATAAGGATTGTTATGTTACTATTATTATTATTATTAATAATATAGTTATCATTGTTAATATCTTAATCAGTAATTATAATTTTTATCATTTTGATAAGTATTAGTATTATTATTGAAAATCATTAATTTTAATAATAATTACTATTATTATAAATTATCATTATCATTTTAATTATTAGAAAATGATACAATTCATTATTATTATTAATTATATTAATCTTATCATTTTTTTTACAACAATACTATTATGAATATTACTAAAATTTTAAGTTTTACAATTATCAATTATTAATATTAAGTAATATTAATACTAAGTGATATATTATATATATGTACGATATATAGATACTGTTATATATGTATACATAGATACAGAGATATAATGATACATATATATAGATAGAAATACAGATATACATAAATATATATATATATATATATATATATATATATATATATATATATATATATATATATATATATATATATATATATATATATATATATTATACAATTAAATATATATATACTGTAATTATATGTACCCTAATACAGGAAGTTTAGTATTCTGCATTCCATCGAGTTAAAACTGTAGGTGATTGATTCTTATTCAATTAAGTCGTATAAAGCAGATTCCTAACACTAGGATAATTACAAATTCAGTTATCAATCTTCTCCCCACTTTATTTATTTATTTATATTTTCTGTACGTATTCAACAATGACTGTCGACTAAGACTTTTGGAATATAACAAACGCATTCATCAGTGTATTATCACAATACATTCATAAACCCATAACAACACACTCAGTACAATTTACCTCAATGCAATTTGGGAATTTAAACAGAAATCAGGGAAGAACACTGGTATTCCCCTGTTTTTACTTCATTTTTTAATCAGGCGATTTTGTAATAAATTTTAAATTGTGTTAATGCAAACTTGTTAGGAAATGCCTACTTAATCTATCTGTAAAATTCCAAGTCTCAACTTTACTTATCGAATTCAAATTTCTGAGTCAAACTTGATATTTCAAAAGTTAAACTTTTTATTCTTGGACAAATTCGTAATCGTGTTGATGTTTTATGTTAAATTGAAGATCCAGAAAGATTATAGGTTTGATTTAGGACTTATTTCATTCAGAAGTCGTAGTCCGAAACACTTTAAAAATTCGAAAATGATTTGGAGTTCAAACGTATGTTCATCAGGTCAGTTTATTTTTTTTTTTCCTTTTCTGTTAAAGCAATCAATCATCCCAGGTCTTGTATACTACGAACGAAGAATGTAAAATGCTTTGTGATTGGTATTTTTTGATTGATAAAAACTTTGGTCGAATAATAGGTCAGAAGAAGGAAGAGGATGAAGGAAAACAGAAAATTTATTAAAAATAAATAATATGGGTGTTTAATAAGAAAGACGTGAATGGATCAGTGGTTAGACGTTTGGATGGGGAACGAGAGGTCACGGGTTCGAGTCCCGGCATGGACAGTTTTTTTTAGAACTCATTTCAATTAAGGTAGTCTTTGTTTTTAGTTATAGTTTTATTATTATTATTATTATTATTATTATATTATTATTATTATTATTATTATTATTATTATTATTATTATTATTATTATTATTATTATTATTATTATTATTATTATTATTATTATTATTATTATTATTATTATTATAGAAATTTATGATATGATTATTATTATTATCATATTAGTTAGTAATGAGTAATATCACTAAATATTATTAGTTTTATTATTAAGTAATAGTATTATTATTATTTGTATTACTATTATCATGTATTGTAAATATCATTTATTATTATTACTATCAATATTACTATTGTTATTATTAGTACTATAATTATTTTATAACTTATTATCATAAACATCAATTATATTATTACTATCATTAAAATTATCAGTATTATTACTATTAGTAATATCAATATCATTATTATTAAAAGTATTATGATTATGAAAATAAAAGTTTTTAAAGATATTATTATTAAGATTATAAGTATATATATATATAAATTTATGGATTTAAAAACTACAGATAAAATTATGATTTAAATGAGTTACTAATTAGTTATATCATTATCATCAATATTATTACTAACACTACCATTAATGATAATTAGTACTATCAATATACTTATCATTTTTATTACTATCAGTATCATTATTGTTAATAAAATAACTATCAGATATATGAAACTATATGTAGTACACATAACATAACCAAATCTAATATTTTTTTATATACAAAACGAACATATAAAACATATATATATATATATATATATATATATATATATATATATATATATATATATATATATATATATATATATATATATATATATATATATATATATATATATATATATGTATTATTAACATAAAAATAATATAACTAAAACATTTATATATATATGTGTTCGATTACAAATATGTATATTAATAAATACACAAATGATATAGGTTCGTGAATTCGAGGTCAACCCTACGGTTGTCCAATGACGTTATATGTATTTTTACTACAAAATACATTAGGTGAGTTTCATTTTCTCCCTTTTACTCTTTACATTTTTGGGACTGAGAATACATGCAATGTTTTAATAACAATTTTACAATATTTATATTCGTGAGTTTCATTTGCTCCCCTTTTACTCTTTACATCTTTGGGGCTGAGAATACATGCGCAACTTTTTATAACTGTTTTACGAAATAGACACAAGTAATCGAAACTACATTATATGGTTGAATTATCGAAATCGAATATGCCCCTTTATAGTCTGGTAATCTAAGAATTAGGGAACAGACACCCTAATTGACGCGAATCCTAAAGATAGATCTATCGGGCCCAACAAGCCCCATCCAAAGTACCGGATGCTTTAGTACTTCGAAATTTATATCATGTCCGAAGGAGGATCCCAGAATGATGGGGATATTCTTATATGCATATTGTGAATGTCGGTTACCAGGTGTTCAATCCATATGAATGACATTTTTGTCTCTATGCATGGGACGTATGATTATGAGAAATGGAAGTATGAAATCTTGTGGTCTATTAAAATTATGAAATGATTCTTTATGATAAACTAATGAACTCACCAACCTTTTGGTTGACACTTTAAAGCATGTTTATTCTCAGGTACGAAAGAAATCTTCCGCTGTGCATTTGCTCATATTAGAGATATTACTTGGAGTCATTCATGACATATTTCAAAAGATGTTGCATTCGAGTCGTTGAGTTCATCAAGATTATTATTAAGTCAATTATATTTGAATATATTATGAAATGCTTTACATGCCTGTCAACTGTTGATGTAATGAAAGTTTGTCTTTTAAAAACGAATGCAAAGTTTGTAAAATGTATCATATAGAGGTCAAGTACCTCGCGATGTAACCAAATGTAATGTATTCGTCCGGATGTATTAGGACGGGTCCTTTCAGTTGGTATCAGAGCGGCGGTCTTAGCGAACCAGGTCATGCTTTAGTGAGTCTAACTGATAGTCATTATGAAGCATTAGTGAGTCTGGACTTCGACCGTGTCTGCATGTCAAAAGTTTTGCTTATCGTTTTTGTCAGAAATCATCTGCTTATCATCCTTAGGAAATTACCTGCTCATTATTCTTAGTCTAGACATGTCTTACTGCCTCTGTTGCATAGACAGTGTATAGATAAATTCATATCTTAGCGTATCTATTATTGTTACCTTTGCCTGACAGCTTTCGTAGATTCCTCTGTAACTTATGGGATTTTAGTATTATATATGCATATGTAAATTATGTATTGCAGGGTACTAATCTACATCCTATAATCTATTTCTTATCGAAAATCCTTCATCTGATCGTACGAGATGAATCCTGCAACCAGTTCGAGTCCCTCAGATTCCGATAGCTACTCCGATAGTTATTCCGACAGCTATTCCGACATAGATGTTCACCTAAGCTCCGAAAACAACGTCATCGGCATGAATCAACCAATCAGCCATTATCAATTTATCAGATGGGTTCGTAGTCGACTTAATTAATGGAAACGCGCAGAAGGCAATCCCTTCCACCAACCGAATTCACCTATTGACAATGAACCTGAAGCGTTTACCGACGAACTTGTTCGAGACACCATTTTTAGTCTCATTTCCAGGGTAACTCGATAAGATTATATTCTATCCACAATTCTGAACCTTATTCATCCGCTCGTTCCGACCGACAATCATCCTGGAGTAATAAGTCAACAAACTTCGCGCTCGAAAAATAAATTTGGAGAATATGGTGCAAAATTTACCAGCTTCAGCAAATCACCGGCACCAACAGTACCACCAATGTAGTGACCCGAACTTTTCCATGTTTATATATATTAATTGAGATTGATATTTACATGATTAAATGTTTCCAACATGTTAAGCAATCAAATTTGTTAAGACTTGATTAATTGAAATATGTTTCATATAGACAATTGACCACCCAAGTTGACCGGTGATTCACGAACGTTAAAACTTGTAAAAACTATACAATGACATATATATGGTTATATATATAGTTAGCATGTTTTTATTATAAGTATGTATCTCATTAGGTATTTTAACAATGAGTTATATACATAAAAATGAGACTATTAATTTAAGAAACTCGAAAACGATATATATAACGATTATCGTTATAACAACGTCTTACTAGGTACATATGAATCATATTAAGATATTGATACACTTGGTTAATTATGTTAAATTATAAGTAAATATATTATTAAGTGTATTAACAATTAAATACATATGTAAAAATAAGACTACTAACTTAATGATTTCGAAACGAGACATATATGTAACGATTATCGTTGTAACGACATTTAACTGTATATACATCATACTAAGATATATTATATATCATAATATCATGATAATATAATAATTTAACATCTCATTTGTTATAATAAACAATGGGTTAACAACATTCAACAAGATCGTTAACCTAAAGGTTTCAAAACAACATTTACATATAACGACTAACGATGACTTAACGACTCAGTTAAAATGTATATACATGTAGTGTTTTAATATGTATTTATACACTTTTGAAAGACTTCAATACACTTATCAAAATACTTCTACTTAACAAAAATGCTTACAATTACATCCTCGTTCAGTTTCATCAACAATTCTACTCGTATGCACCCGTATTCGTACTCGTACAATACACAGATTTTAGATGTATGTACTATTGGTATATACACTCCAATGATCAGCTCTTAGCAGCCCATGTGAGTCACCTAACACATGTGGGAACCATCATTTGGCAACTAGCATGAAATATCTCATAAAATTACAAAAATATGAGTAATCATTCATGACTTATTTACATGAAAACAAAATTACATATCCTTTATATCTAATCCATACACCAACGACCAAAAACACCTACAAACACTTTCATTCTTCAATTTTCTTCATCTAATTGATCTCTCTCAAGTTCTATCTTCAAGTTCTAAGTGTTCTTCATAAATTCTACAAGTTCTATTTTCATAAAATCAAGAATACTTCCAAGTTTGCTAGCTTAGTTCCAATCTTGTAGAGTGATCATCCAACCTCAAGAAATCTTTCTTATTTACAGTAAGATATCTTTCTAATACAAGGTAATAATCATATTCAAACTTTGGTTCAATTTCTATAACTATAACAATCTTATTTCAAGTGATGATCTTACTTGAACTTGTTTTCGTGTCATGATTCTGCTTCAAGAACTTCGAGCCATCCAAGGATCCATTGAAGCCAGATCCATTTTTCTATTTTCCAGTAGGTTTATCCAAGGAAATTAAGGTAGTAATGATGTTCATAACATCATTCGATTCATACATATAAAGCTATCTTATTCGAAGGTTTAAACTTGTAATCACTAGAACATAGTTTAGTTAATTCTAAACTTGTTCGCAAACAAAAGTTAATCCTTCTAACTTGACTTTTAAAATCAACTAAACACATGTTCTATATCTATATGATATGCTAACTTAATGATTTAAAACCTGGAAACACGAAAAACACCGTAAAACCGAATTTACGCCGTCGTAGTAACACCGCGGGCTGTTTTGGGTTAGTTAATTAAAAACTATGATAAACTTTGATTTAAAAGTTGTTATTCTTAGAAAATGATTTTTATTATGAACATGAAACTATATCCAAAAATTATGGTTAAACTCAAAGTGGAAGTATGTTTTCTAAAATGGTCATCTAGACGTCGTTCTTTCGACTGAAATGACTACCTTTACAAAAACAACTTGTAACTTATTTTTCCGACTATAAACCTATACTTTTTCTGTTTAGATTCATAAAATAGAGTTCAATATGAAACCATAGCAATTTGATTCACTCAAAACGGATTTAAAATGAAGAAGTTATGTGTAAAACAAGATTGGATAATTTTTCTCATTTTAGCTACGTGAAAATTAGTAACAAATCTATTCCAACCATAACTTAATCAACTTGTATTGTATATTATGTAATCTTGAGATACCATAGACACGTATACAATGTTTCGACCTATCATGTCGACACATCTATATATATTTCGGAACAACCATAGACACTCTATATGTGAATGTTGGAGTTAGCTATACAGGGTTGAGGTTGATTCCAAAATATATATAGTTTGAGTTGTGATCAATACTGAGATACGTATACACTGGGTCGTGGATTGATTCAAGATAATATTTATCGATTTATTTCTGTACATCTAACTGCGGACAACTAGTTATAGGTTACTAACGAGGACAGCTGACTTAATAAACTTAAAACATCAAAATATATTAAAAGTGTTGTAAATATATTTTGAACATACTTTAATATATATGTATATATTGTTATAGGTTCGTGAATCAACAGTGGCCAAGTCTTACTTCCCGACGAAGTAAAAATCTGTGAAAGTGAGTTATAGTCCCACTTTTAAAATCTAATATTTTTGGGATGAGAATACATGCAGATTTTATAAATGATTTACAAAATAGACACAAGTACGTGAAACTACATTCTATGGTTGAATTATCGAAATCGAATATGCCCCTTTTTATTAAGTCTGGTAATCTAAGAATTAGGGAACAGACACCCTAATTGACACGAATCCTAAAGATAGATCTATTGGGCCTAACAAACCCCATCCAAAGTACCGGATGCTTTAGTACTTTGAAATTTATATCATATCCGAAGGGTGTCCCGGAATGATGGGGATATTCTTATATATGCATCTTGTTAATGTCGGTTACCAGGTGTTCACCATATGAATGATTTTTATCTCTATGTATGGGATGTGTATTGAAATATGAAATCTTGTGGTCTATTGTTACGATTTGATATATATAGGTTAAACCTATAACTCACCAACATTTTTGTTGACGTTTAAAGCATGTTTATTCTCAGGTGAATATTAAGAGCTTCCGCTGTTGCATACTAAAATAAGGACAAGATTTGGAGTCCATGTTTGTATGATATTGTGTAAAAACTGCATTCAAGAAACTGATTTCGATGTAACATATTTGTATTGTAAACCATTATGTAATGGTCGTGTGTAAACAGGATATTTTAGATTATCATTATTTGATAATCTACGTAAAGCTTTTTAAACCTTTATTTATGAAATAAAGGTTATGGTTTGTTTTAAAAATGAATGCAGTCTTTGAAAAACGTCTCATATAGAGGTCAAAACCTCGCAACGAAATCAATTAATATGGAACGTTTTTAATCAATAAGAACGGGACATTTCAGTTGGTATCCGAGCGTTGGTCTTAGAGAACCAGAAAATTTGCATTAGTGTGTCTTATCGAGTTTGTTAGGATGCATTAGTGAGTCTGGACTTCGACCGTGTTTTCTTTAAAAATGATTGCTTAACATTTTTGTTGGAAACTATATATTTTTAACATATGAATATTATGTGATATATTAATCTCTTAACGTGTTTGATATTATGTGATAGATGTCTACCTCTAGAACAAGTCCCATTGACTCACCTAATAATAATGAAGAGTCAAATGTAAATTGGAATGATTTGTGGACTGATTCACAAGTTCCCGAAGAGGAACCGGAAGAAGAGTCGGAACCGGAAGAAGAATTGGAACCGGAAGAAGAATCGGAACCGGATGAAGAAATAGAATCGGTGGGGGAAATAATAAAACGGTTAAGTAAAAGAAAATCCTCAACCAACCGACCAAAGTTAATTATGGTCAATGGTGTTTCCGCCAAGGAAGCAAAATATTGGGAGGATTACCAATTCTCCGATGAATCGGATTCTGACGAGAATTCCGATGATGTTATAGAAATTACCCCAACTGAATTTAAAAAGGCAAAAGAAAATAATAAGGGAAAGGGCATAAAAATAGAGAAATCTAATTCCAACCCCGATGAACTTTATATGTATCGTCAACCCCCGAAGTCCTTAAGTTGTAACAATGACCCGGGAACCTCTAAACCACCAGGTTTTTCTAAACCAATGTGGACAACGACGGCTCGTATTAGGGGAACCTCATATATCCCTAGAAACTTGGCAAAACGAACCAAAACCGAAGAAGAAGAAACGAGCGAGTCGGAATAAGATAGTTGTATTCGTGTGGTGTAATATATGTAATATAGTGTTCTTATGCTTTATGATATATGTAAAAATTGCTTGTATTAATAAGTATTTTTTTTATGAATCTAACTCTTGTCTATTTTACAGTTTAAAAACACAAAATGGATAGACAACCCAATATTTTAAGAGACCTACCCGGAGACATGATTGATGAAATCTTGTCTAGAGTCGGCCAGAATTCTTCGGCACAACTATTTAAGGCGAGATCAGTTTGTAAGACATTCGAAGAACGTTCCAAGAATGTCTTGGTTTATAAGAGACTTTCGTTTGAAAGATGGGGGATATCACATTGGGAAACCCATAAGTTACGATGTGTTTACTTTGACGCATATATTGCGGGGAACCCAAATGCTATTTTACGCAACGGGTTAAGAAATTATTTTGACTCAATATATCCGAATATTGGACTTCGTGATTTAGAAAAAGCGGCTAACATGCAACATAAAGAAGCATGTTATGCTTACGGATTAGTAATGTTCGCTTCTCATCAAAGTGAGAACAAGAACATCGGGCTACAACTATTAAACAAAACGTTTCCACAAGTGACGGAGTCGGTAATTGGGGTAAGAAATGAGGTTTTTAGATTATTACGGGACTGTTGGACATTACGTAACCCTCATCCCTTTGATGACGTTACAACACACTGTCTTATCAACGGCCATAATGGTTATGTTGCACAAGACCAAGGATGGGAAGTAGTCCTAGTAAAACCAGAATGCATGACTTGTTTCTGGACGTATGAATTACGTGTCTTTATTGCCTTTGCTGAACGACTTGTGTACTAGCTAGAATTGTCTTCACAACTATCTTGTATCAAAGTTATTGTGTGCTATATTTCATGCTTTATGTAAAATAAGCGGTATTGTAAGTTTGTAAAATATTGTATAAAAGTTTGAACGCGAAATATTATTATAATCAGTTTTTCATATAGAATTGTAGAAGTTGAATTGTATATTAGCTACTAAGTATGAACTTAACGGGTAGGTACTACCCGAATTTAAACTTATAAAACGCTAATATGAAGAAAAAGCTTTTATAAATGAGTTCATATTATGCTACGAAATACTATTAACTACTCTTAATATTCTGTATGATTAACTTGTTCCATTTAACTATTTTGAAGGAAATGGCACCGACTACTCGACACACCGTGAATATGAATGAAGAGGAATTTCGTACTTTTCTAGCTTCAAACATAGCCGCAGTACAGGCTGCGCTACATACCAACAATAACCTTGGATCTAGTAGTACAAGAAATCGTGTAGGATGCACCTACAAAGAATTTACTGCCTGCAAACCTTTGGAATTTGATGGAACTGAAGGACCGATCGGATTGAAACGGTGGACCGAGAAGGTTGAATCGGTGTTTGCCATAAGTAAGTGTACTGAAGAGGACAAAGTGAAGTACGCTACGCATACCTTTACAGGTTCTGCGTTAACATGGTGGAATACCTATCTAGAGCAAGTGGGACAAGATGATGCGTACGCACTACCGTGGTCAGCATTCAAGCACTTGATGAACGAGAAGTACCGTCCCAGAACCGAGGTCAATAAGCTCAAGACAGAACTTAGAGGGTTACGAACCCAAGGATTTGATATTACCACGTACGAAAGACGATTCACAGAATTGTGCCTATTGTGTCCGGGAGCATTCGAAGATGAGGAAGAGAAGATCGACACGTTTGTGAAAGGATTACCGGAAAGAATCCAAGAAGATATAAGTTCACACGAGCCCGCCTCCATACAACAGGCATGTAGAATGGCTCACAAACTAGTGAACCAGATTGAAGAAAGAATTAAAGAACAGACTGCTGAAGAGGCCAATGTGAAGCAAGTCAAAAGAAAGTGGGAGGAAAACGGTGATAAGAATCACCAATACAACAACAACAGCAATTACAACAATAATCGCAACAATTATCCCAACAATCGCAACATCAATCGCAACTACAACAAACGGCCCAACAACAACAACAACAACAACAATCAGAAGCAGCTATGCCAAAGGTGTGAAAAGAATCACTCGGGGTTCTGCACCAAATTTTGCAACAAGTGTAAAAGAAATGGTCATAGCGCGGCGAAGTGTGAGGTCTACGGACCAGGGGTTAATAGAACGAAAGGAACAAATGGTGTCGGAACGAGTAATGGCGGAGCAAGTAGTGTCGGAGCAAGTTATGCCAATGTAGTTTGTTATAAATGTGGAAAACCAGGCCACATTATTAGAAATTGCCCGAACCAGGAGAACACGAATGGACAAGGCCGTGGAAGAGTTTTCAATATTAATGCGGTAGAGGCACAGGAAGACCCGGAGCTTGTTACGGGTACGTTTCTTATTGACAATAAATCTGCTTACGTTTTATTTGATTCGGGTGCGGATAGAAGCTATATGAGTAGAGATTTTTGTGCTAAATTAAGGTGTCCATTGACGCCTTTGGATAGTAAATTTTTACTCGAATTAGCAAATGGTAAATTAATTTCAGCAGATAATATATGTCGGAATCGAGTAATTAAACTGGTTAGCGAAACATTTAAGATTGATTTGATACCAGTAGAGTTAGGGAGTTTTGATGTGATAATCGGTATGGACTGGTTGAAAGAAGTGAAAGCGGAGATCGTTTGTTACAAAAATGCAATTCGCATTATACGAGAAAAAGGAAAACCCTTAATGGTGTACGGAGAAAAGGGCAACACGAAGCTACATCTTATTAGTAATTTGAAGGCACAAAAACTAATAAGAAAAGGTTGCTATGCTGTTCTAGCACACGTCGAGAAAGTACAAACTGAAGAAAAGAGCATCAATGATGTTCCCATTGCAAAAGAATTTCCCGATGTATTTCCGAAAGAATTACCGGGATTACCCCCACATCGATCCGTTGAATTTCAAATAGATCTTGTACCAGGAGCTGCACCAATAGCTCGTGCTCCTTACAGACTCGCACCCAGCGAGATGAAAGAACTGCAAAGCCAATTACAAGAACTTTTAGAGCGTGGTTTCATTCGACCAAGCACATCACCGTGGGGAGCTCCTGTTTTGTTTGTCAAGAAGAAAGATGGTACATTCAGGTTGTGTATCGACTACCGAGAGTTGAACAAACTTACCATCAAGAACCGCTACCCACTACCGAGAATCGACGACTTATTTGATCAACTACAAGGCTCGTCTGTTTATTCAAAGATTGACTTACGTTCCGGGTATCATCAAATGCGGGTGAAAGAAGATGATATTCCAAAGACTGCTTTTAGAACACGTTACGGTCATTACGAGTTTATGGTCATGCCGTTTGGTTTAACTAATGCACCAGCTGTGTTCATGGACCTTATGAACCAAGTGTGTGGACCATACCTTGACAAGTTTGTCATTGTTTTCATTGATGACATACTTATTTACTCAAAGAATGACCAAGAACACGGTGAACATTTGAGAAAGGTGTTAGAAGTATTGAGGAAGGAAGAATTGTACGCTAAGTTTTCAAAGTGTGCATTTTGGTTGGAAGAAGTTCAATTCCTCGGTCACATAGTGAACAAAGAAGGTATTAAGGTGGATCCGGCAAAGATAGAAACTGTTGAAAAGTGGGAAACCCCAAAAACTCCGAAACACATACGCCAGTTTTTAGGACTAGCTGGTTACTACAGAAGGTTCATCCAAGACTTTTCCAGAATAGCAAAACCCTTGACTGCATTAACGCATAAAGGGAAGAAATTTGAATGGAATGATGAACAAGAGAAAGCGTTTCAGTTATTGAAGAAAAAGCTAACTACGGCACCTATATTGTCATTGCCTGAAGGGAATGATGATTTTGTGATTTATTGTGATGCATCAAAGCAAGGTCTCGGTTGTGTATTAATGCAACGAACGAAGGTGATTGCTTATGCGTCTAGACAATTGAAGATTCACGAACAAAATTATACGACGCATGATTTGGAATTAGGCGCGGTTGTTTTTGCATTAAAGACTTGGAGGCACTACTTATATGGGGTCAAAAGTATTATATATACCGACCACAAAAGTCTTCAACACATATTTAATCAGAAACAACTGAATATGAGGCAGCGTAGGTGGATTGAATTATTGAATGATTACGACTTTGAGATTCGTTACCACCCGGGGAAGGCAAATGTGGTAGCCGATGCCTTGAGCAGGAAGGACAGAGAACCCATTCGAGTAAAATCTATGAATATAATGATTCATAATAACATTACTACTCAAATAAAGGAGGCGCAACAAGGAGTTTTAAAAGAGGGAAATTTAAAGGATGAAATACCCAAAGGATCGGAGAAGCATCTTAATATTCGGGAAGACGGAACCCGGTATAGGGCTGAAAGGATTTGGGTACCAAAATTTGGAGATATGAGAGAAATGGTACTTAGAGAAGCTCATAAAACCAGATACTCAATACATCCTGGAACGGGGAAGATGTACAAGGATCTCAAGAAACATTTTTGGTGGCTGGGTATGAAAGCCGATGTTGCTAAATACGTAGGAGAATGTTTGACGTGTTCTAAGGTCAAAGCTGAGCATCAGAAACCATCAGGTCTACTTCAACAACCCGAAATCCCGGAATGGAAATGGGAAAACATTACCATGGATTTCATCACTAAATTGCCAAGGACTGCAAGTGGTTTTGATACTATTTGGGTAATAGTTGATCGTCTCACCAAATCAGCACACTTCCTACCAATAAGAGAAGATGACAAGATGGAGAAGTTAGCACGACTGTATTTGAAGGAAGTCATCTCCAGACATGGAATACCAATCTCTATTATCTCTGATAGGGATGGCAGATTTATTTCAAGATTCTGGCAGACATTACAGCAAGCATTAGGAACTCGTCTAGACATGAGTACTGCCTATCATCCACAAACTGATGGGCAGAGCGAAAGGACGATACAAACGCTTGAAGACATGCTACGAGCATGTGTTATTGATTTCGGAAATAGTTGGGATCGACATCTACCGTTAGCATAATTTTCCTACAACAACAGCTACCATTCAAGCATTGAGATGGCGCCGTTTGAAGCACTTTATGGTAGAAAGTGCAGGTCTCCGATTTGTTGGAGTGAAGTGGGGGATAGACAGATTACGGGTCCGGAGATTATACAAGAAACTACCGAGAAGATCATCCAAATTCAACAACGGTTGAAAACCGCCCAAAGTCGACAAAAGAGCTACGCTGACATTAAAAGAAAAGATATAGAATTTGAAATTGGAGAGATGGTCATGCTTAAAGTTGCACCTTGGGAAGGCGTTGTTCGTTTTGGTAAACGAGGGAAATTAAATCCAAGGTATATTGGACCATTCAAGATTATTGATCGTGTCGGACCAGTAGCTTACCGACTAGAGTTACCTCAACAACTCGCGGCTGTACATAACACTTTCCACGTCTCGAATTTGAAGAAATGTTTTGCTAAAGAAGATCTCACTATTCCGTTAGATGAAATCCAAATCAACGAAAAACTTCAATTCATCGAAGAACCCGTCGAAATAATGGATCGTGAGGTTAAAAGACTTAAGCAAAACAAGATACCAATTGTTAAGGTTCGATGGAATGCTCGTAGAGGACCTGAGTTCACCTGGGAGCGTGAAGATCAGATGAAGAAGAAATACCCGCATCTATTTCCAGAAGATTCGTCAACACCTTCAACAGCTTAAAATTTCGGGACGAAATTTATTTAACGGGTAGGTACTGTAGTGACCCGAACTTTTCCATGTTTATATATATTAATTGAGATTGATATTTACATGATTAAATGTTTCCAACATGTTAAGCAATTAAATTTGTTAAGACTTGATTAATTGAAATATGTTTCATATAGACAATTGACCACCCAAGTTGACCGGTGATTCACGAACGTTAAAACTTGTAAAAACTATACAATGACATATATATGGTTATATATATAGTTAGCATGTTTTTATTATAAGTATGTATCTCATTAGGTATTTTAACAATGAGTTATATACATAAAAATGAGACTATTAATTTAAGAAACTCGAAAACGATATATATAACGATTATCGTTATAACAACGTCTTACTAGGTACATATGAATCATATTAAGATATTGATACACTTGGTTAATTATGTTAAATGATAAGTAAATATATTATTAAGTGTATTAACAATTAAATACATATGTAAAAATAAGACTACTAACTTAATGATTTCGAAACGAGACATATATGTAACGATTATCGTTGTAACGACATTTAACTGTATATACATCATACTAAGATATATTATATATCATAATATCATGATAATATAATAATTTAACATCTCATTTGTTATAATAAACAATGGGTTAACAACATTCAACAAGATCGTTAACCTAAAGGTTTCAAAACAACATTTACATATAACGACTAACGATGACTTAACGACTCAGTTAAAATGTATATACATGTAGTGTTTTAATATGTATTTATACACTTTTTAAAGACTTCAATACACTTATCAAAATACTTCTACTTAACAAAAATGCTTACAATTACATCCTCGTTCAGTTTCATCAACAATTCTACTCGTATGCACCCGTATTCGTACTCGTACAATACACAGATTTTAGATGTATGTACTATTGGTATATACACTCCAATGATCAGCTATTAGCAGCCCATGTGAGTCACCTAACACATGTGGGAACCATCATTTGGCAACTAGCATGAAATATCTCATAAAATTACAAAAATATGAGTAATCATTCATGACTTATTTACATGAAAACAAAATTACATATCCTTTATATCTAATCCATACACCAACGACCAAAAACACCTACAAACACTTTCATTCTTCAATTTTATTCATCTAATTGATCTCTCTCAAGTTCTATCTTCAAGTTCTAAGTGTTCTTCATATATTTTACAAGTTCTAGTTACATAAAATCAAGAATACTTTCAAGTTTGCTAGCTCACTTCCAATCTTGTAAGGTGATCATCCAACCTCAAGAAATCTTTGTTTCTTACAGTAGGTTATCATTCTAATACAAGGTAATAATCATATTCAAACTTTGGTTCAATTTCTATAACTATAACAATCTTATTTCAAGTGATGATCTTACTTGAACTTGTTTTCGTGTCATGATTCAGCTTCAAGAACTTCGAGCCATCCAAGGATCCATTGAAGCTAGATCCATTTTTCTCTTTTTCAGTAGGTTTATCCAAGGAAATTAAGGTAGTAATGATGTTCATAACATCATTCGATTCATACATATAAAGCTATCTTATTCGAAGGTTTAAACTTGTAATCACTAGAACATAGTTTAGTTAATTCTAAACTTGTTCGCAAACAAAAGTTAATCCTTCTAACTTGACTTTTAAAATCAACTAAACACATGTTTTATATCTATATGATATGCTAACTTAATGATTTAAAACCTGGAAACACGAAAAACACCGTAAAACCGAATTTACGCCGTCGTAGTAACACCGCGGGCTGTTTTGGGTTAGTTAATTAAAAACTATCATAAACTTTGATTTAAAAGTTGTTATTCTGAGAAAATGATTTTTATTATGAACATGAAACTATATCCAAAAATTATGGTTAAACTCAAAGTGGAAGTATGTTTTCTAAAATGGTCATCTAGACGTCGTTCTTTCGACTGAAATGACTACCTTTACAAAAATGACTTGTAACTTATTTTTCCGACTATAAACCTATAATTTTTCTGTTTAGATTCATAAAATAGAGTTCAATATGAAACCATAGCAATTTGATTCACTCAAAACGGATTTAAAATGAAGAAGTTATGGGTAAAACAAGATTGGATAATTTTTCTCATTTTAGCTACGTGAAAATTGGTAACAAATCTATTCCAACCATAACTTAATCAACTTGTATTGTATATTATGTAATCTTGAGATACCATAGACACGTATACAATGTTTCGACCTATCATGTCAACACATCTATATATATTTCGGAACAACCATAGACACTCTATATGTGAATGTTGGAGTTAGCTATACAGGGTTGAGGTTGATTCCAAAATATATATAGTTTGAGTTGTGATCAATACTGAGATACGTATACACTGGGTCGTGGATTGATTCAAGATAATATTTATCGATTTATTTTTGTACATCTAACTGCGGACAACTAGTTATAGGTTACTAACGAGGACAGCTGACTTAATAAACTTAAAACATCAAAATATATTAAAAGTGTTGTAAATATATTTTGAACATACTTTAATATATATGTATATATTGTTATAGGTTCGTGAATCAACAGTGGCCAAGTCTTACTTCCCGACGAAGTAAAAATCTGTGAAAGTGAGTTATAGTCCCACTTTTAAAATCTAATATTTTTGGGATGAGAATACATGCAGATTTTATAAATGATTTACAAAATAGACACAAGTACGTGAAACTACATTCTATGGTTGAATTATCGAAATCGAATATGCCCCTTTTTATTAAGTCTGGTAATCTAAGAATTAGGGAACAGACACCCTAATTGACACGAATCCTAAAGATAGATCTATTGGGCCTAACAAACCCCATCCAAAGTACCGGATGCTTTAGTACTTCGAAATTTATATCATATCCGAAGGGTGTCCCGGAATGATGGGGATATTCTTATATATGCATCTTGTTATTGTCGGTTACCAGGTGTTCACCATATGAATGATTTTTATCTCTATGTATGGGATGTGTATTGAAATATGAAATCTTGTGGTCTATTGTTACGATTTGATATATATAGGTTAAACCTATAACTCACCAACATTTTTGTTGACGTTTAAAGCATGTTTATTCTCAGGTGAATATTAAGAGCTTCCGCTGTTGCATACTAAAATAAGGACAAGATTTGGAGTCCATGTTTGTATGATATTGTGTAAAAACTGCATTCAAGAAACTGATTTCGATGTAACATATTTGTATTGTAAACCATTATGTAATGGTCGTGTGTAAACAGGATATTTTAGATTATCATTATTTGATAATCTACGTAAAGCTTTTTAAACCTTTATTTATGAAATAAAGGTTATGGTTTGTTTTAAAAATGAATGCAGTCTTTGAAAAACGTCTCATATAGAGGTCAAAACCTCGCAACGAAATCAAATAATATGGAACGTTTTTAATCAATAAGAACGGGACATTTCAACCAACACCAATACCCATACCATCAACAATCCATGCTTCAATATCATCATCGATACTTTGAGTATGATCTTCGTTCTACGTATCATTCTACCTCATTTATCTTCGTTCGACATGGCGAATATGTAATCTCTAAAGCTTTAGAGATTATTTATTCTAGTTTCAACCGAAAAGCAAATGAGTTTAATATCATATTAACTCATTAAATCCATGAATACATCTGAAGAAAATATATATGTATATATGTTTTCAAAAAGATTGTAATTAAAAATTCTCTTGTACAAACTGTTAATGGTGAAAATATTTTAACGGGTAGGTAATACCCGAGGAACATTTAAATTTCATATTAATAAGTTACACTGTACAATCTTCGAATCTGATTCAACAGTCATTTACAATCCTACTTACATCCACTGATATACGTATCCGTTCACCACAGAATAACCATTTCATCCAATTTCATATTGGGATTTTGATTTATCAGAATCCAACAAGTGGCATAATGAAGAAAACATTTGATGGAATGAAATTTGTTAGAAACAAACAAATTAACTATGAGAAATTTTGTTAAGAATCCACGCTGACAAAATCCTAGCTACCTGTTCCTAGCTAACTGTAGACTATCAACTAAGAACTATCAACATTGGACAATTAAAAATGAATTAAAATATTGATTATAACATATGAAACTAAACAATTCTTCAAGTTTGCCACTTGACTTCATCTTAAACCTCATTTGTATCCTGACGATTACAATCTGCATTCAAACCTTTCATGATCCTTGAAAACACCTCAATCGAGAGGATGAACCAATCGCATTTCATCTACGGAAGGAAAGATTTATGCATATAGTTATGCATCTGAAAAACTCTCAGAACCTGAGTAAACGTTCAACACGTATCTGTACTAGCTCCTTTGGCGTTGTTATTACTGAAAATAACTTTGCATCCGCTGTTCGAGATAGCCAGTTTTGTCACAGCTCCAGCAAGACAACTTCGACTTTTCGTACGAAACAACCTTATTATAACATTGATATATACACATGCTCTTTTATCGTTACTAGGGAACCTTTCATATTCCACCATATTACCATCAGCGTTTAATCATCTAAAAACACAATTCTCCTGAAACCACCTCGGATTAATAATCGATGATTCAGATATCATAGCATTAAATGCAGAGGAAATAGAAAAATGGTAGATGGTCTAAACGGTCAAAAGTTTGATGATAAAGAAAGGAGTGTTAGGAACGCTCGATAGAAAATTGGGTATTGAAAAACAGATTGAGCTACCCATGAAGGAGACCAAAGACAAATACAAGGACCATACCATATATTCAAAGAATCCAGGTAATTCTGGATCCGATGAAACCTTCAAAGAATATCTTGCTCCGAAGTCATCTTAAATATTGCGGAAAATCTTTCTCCATCAACCATCGAACTTAGAAATTCCAAAATATCATCATCAATATCTTCGATATTTCTGAGGATATTTTCATAAATATTCTCGTCCGAGATTATATACCTCTTCGTGCTTCCTGTGTATCATTATATTGGAAACATTCAATAGAAAATTTAGTACCGAAAAGCAGATTATGCGAAACTATGAAGAAAGCCGTGGACAAATCACAAAGAATAAGTTTGACTTCAAAGAATTCAAATGATTCAATGTCTGCTAAAGTCTTTAGTGAATATCTTGCTCCTTTCTCTAAACCCTTGCAGACAATAGTTTCTATCATCCTCTGATATTAGATATTCAAAGATATTATCTTATCTTTCATTATAAATATCCTCCATATTTCTGAAGATATTTTCATAACTATACTTATCTGAAATCATTAATCTCTTCATACTATCAGTGTTACATCATATAGAAACTGTTAGTTTCTATATTCTGTAAACTTTCGAGCTAAAAAATATGAATGTTATTGAAGTAATGTTGGGAACTGATGCATGAGTTAGTATAATATAATGACATTTGATCAACGTGATTATATTACAGTAAGTCATGCTGAGTTTCTAATGGGACGTGATGATTCACAGATCATAACGTCATCATATGCCATGTTACATAACTCTGTCATTCTGCTTAACTTCTGAACATATCAAGAAAGTATATTCTTGATAGTTCTATTCTCGGTGAATCTAGTAATTTGACAAATCAAATCGTGCTATTACGTTCCTTCTTATTTAGAACATTAACAATGTTCATTCTAAAACTTATATCTGCGAATTCTGGACCATTACAAGAGATGCCAAATCGCCAGAAGAAGAAACGAAGGGACAAAGCTCCAAAATAGAAATTGGAGTATAAATCGGAGCAAAAAGGAGGGAGCATTAACTGTGGATGTCAATGATTATAGAAGAGAGAAGCAGGGACTTTAAAATATAAGAGAAAACATAAAGCCCGATAACAACACGGAGGTTACAAACAGTAGATATTAATACGAATAGCAATATAAAGACACGGTAGAATTAAGAATAGTATCACCCCAAGGTAATAGTAGAAGTAAACAGATTTTTCTGGTGGAAAAATTTAAAAAAAAAAAGGATGACAGAAATGATAATTAGGAAAATATCAAGTGTTAGAACGGGATTAAGCATTTTCACAATCTTTTGGATGTATGAACTAAGAAAGAAAGTATAGGAATGGTGAGAATAATGGAACGGAAGAGTTTAATTTAAAAAAAAAAAATCAGACGTAACAATCAAGACAGATGATCGCATTTAATTATAGAGATCTTAATTTCCTTATTCACCGAAGAATCAAATCTTGTGGATTTCGAAGATTTTCTTTAAATTCCTTGAATTCCAGAATTCAACCAAGACAACGTCAAAAGTTAAGACGCACTTTATTTTCTAAATTCAACCTGACTACGTCAAAAGCTAAGACAAATCTTTACTTCTTTATTTCACTCTTTTGTGATAACTTCACTCTTGTTCTTCGAATAATCGAATTGTTTTATCCATATTACTCAATGATAATAAAACTCTATTTATCAACTCATATTCGTGATAAAAAAAATTTTATTGTTAGCCATGACCACCTCACTCAAATTTCGGGACAAAATTTCTTTAACGGGTAGGTACTGTGACGACCCGGGAATTTCCGATCAAATTTAAACTTAAATCTTATTTGATTTCGACACGATAAGCAAGGTCTGTAATGGTGAGTCTCGAAAAAAAAAAAAAATTTAAACTATGTTCATATAACAAATTATCCTCTGACTGTGCCGACGATTCACGAACAAATGTGTATAAATATTTGTGTAAATGTATATATATATATATATATATATATATATATATGTATGTATATGTATATATATATATATATATATATATATATATATAAGTATGTATATATATAATATCTTGAATTAATAAAGTATACACTTATCAATTAGAACTAAAAATGTAAAATAACAAATAAAGTAATTAAGTTATTATTTAAAGTGAATATATATAAATAGATATAATCTTATTAAGAATCTATTTTATTAATAACTATTATATTGTAACGTTTATAAAATATTAACTATTCAATGGATATATTCGTATAATATAATATGAATTGTAATATAAATATATTAAATAAAATTACAAGTTTAATTGTGATTATTGTATGAGTTTTATTATATTCATTATTATTATAGTTAATAATAATACTTATACTTAAAGGTTTTTATGAAATTTGATATATAAGGATTGTTATGTTACTATTATTATTAATAATATAGTTATCATTGTTAATATCTTAATCAATAATTATAATTTTTATCATTTTGATAAGTATTAGTATTATTATTGAAAATCATTAATTTTAATAATAATTACTATTATTATAAATTATCATTATCATTTTAATTATTAGAAAATGATACAATTCATTATTATTAATTATATTAATCTTATCATTTTTTTACGACAATACTATTATGAATATTACTAAAATTTTAAGTTTTACAATTATCAATTATTAATATTAAGTAATATTAATACTAAGTGATATATTATATATATGTACGATATATAGATACTGATATATATGTATACATAGATACAGAGAATTAATGATACATATATATAGATAGAAATACAGATATACATAAATATATATATATATATATATATATATATATATATATATATATATATATATATATATTTATACAATTAAATATATATATACTGTAATTATATGTACCCTAATACAGGAAGTTTAGTATTCTGCATTCCATCGAGTTAAAACTGTAGGTGATTGATTCTTATTCAATTAATTCGTACAAAGCAGATTCCTAACACTAGGATAATTACAAATTCAGTTATCAATCTTCTCCCCACTTTATTTATTTATTTATATTTTCTGTACGTATTCAATAATGACTGTCGACTAAGACTTTTGGAATATAACAAACGCATTCATCATTGTATTATCACAATACATTCATAAACCCACAACAACACACTCAGTACAATTTACCTCAATGCAATTTGGGAATTTAAACAGAAATCAGGGAAGAACACTGGTATTCCCCTGTTTTTACTTCATTTTTTAATCAGGCGATTTTATAATAAATTTTAAATTGTGTTAATGCAAACTTGTTAGGAAATGCCTACTTAATCTATCTGTAAAATTCCAAGTCTCAACTTTACTTATCGAATTCAAATTTCTGAGTCAAACTTGATATTTTAAAAGTCAAACTTTTTATTCTTGGACAAATTCGTAATCGTGTTGATGTTTTATGTTAAATTGAAGATCCATAAAGATTATAGGTTTGATTTAGGACTTATTTCATTCAGAAGTCGTAGTCCGAAACACTTTAAAAATTCGAAAATGATTTGGAGTTCAAACGTATGTTCATCAGGTCAGTTTATTTTTTTTTTATTTTTCCTTTTCTGTTAAAGCAATCAATCATCCCAGGTCTTGTATACTACGAATGAAGAATGTAAAATGCTTTGTGATTGGTATTTTTTGGTTGATAAAAACTTTGGTCGAATAATAGGTCAGAAGAAGGAAGAGGATGAAGGAAAACAGAAAATTTATTAAAAATAAATAATATGGGTGTTTAATAAGAAAGACGTGAATGGATCAGTGGTTAGACGTTTGGATGGGGAACGAGAGGTCACGGGTTCGAGTCCCGGCATGGACAGTTTTTTTTTAGAACTCATTTCAATTAAGGTAGTCTTTGTTTTTAGTTATAGTTTTATTATTATTATTATTATTATTATTATTATTATTATTATTATTATTATTATTATTATTATTATTATTATTATTATTATTGTTATTATTATTATTATTATTATTATTATTATTATTATTATTATGATAGAAATTTATGATATGATTATTATTATTATCATATTAGTTAGTAATGAGTAATATCACTAAATATTATTAGTTTTATTATTAAGTAATAGTATTATTATTATTTGTATTACTATTATCATGTATTGTAAATAACATTTATTATTATTACTATCAATATTACTATTGTTATTATTAGTACTATAATTATTTTATAACTTATTATCATAACCATCAATTATATTATTACTATCATTAAAATTATCAGTATTATTACTATTAGTAATATCAATATCATTATTATTAAAAGTATTATGATTATGAAAATAAAAGTTTTTAAAGATATTATTATTAAGATTATAAGTATATATATAAATTTATGGATTTAAAAACTACAGATAAAATTATGATTTAAATGAGTTACTAATTAGTTATATCATTATCATCAATATTATTACTAACACTACCATTAATGATAATTAGTACTATCAATATACTTATCATTTTTATTACTATCAGTATCATTATTGTTAATAAAATAACTATCAGATATATGAAACTATATGTAGTACACATAGCATAACCAAATCTAATATTTTTTTATATACAAAACGAACATATAAAACATATATATATATATATATATATATATATATATATATATATATATATATATATATATATATATATATATATATATATATATATATATATATATATATATATATATATATATATGTATTATTAACATAAAATAATATAACTAATACATTTATATATATATATATGTGTTCGATTACAAATATGTATATTAATAAATACACAAATGATATAGGTTCGTGAATTCGAGGTCAACCCTACGGTTGTCCAATGATGTTATATGTATTTTTACTACAAAATACATTAGGTGAGTTTCATTTTCTCCCTTTTACTCTTTACATTTTTGGGACTGAGAATACATGCAATGTTTTAATAACTATTTTACAATATTTATATGCGTGAGTTTCATTTGCTCCCCTTTTACTCTTTACATCTTTGGGGCTGAGAATACATGCGCAACTTTTTATAACTGTTTTACAAAATAGACACAAGTAATCGAAACTACATTATATGGTTAAATTATCGAAATCGAATATGCCCCTTTATAGTCTGGTAATCTAAGAATTAGGGAACAGACACCCTAATTGACGCGAATCCTAAAGATAGATCTATCGGGCCCAACAAGCCCCATCCAAAGTACCGGATGCTTTAGTACTTCGAAATTTATATCATGTCCGAAGGAGGATCCCGGAATGATGGGGATATTCTTATATGCATATTGTGAATGTCGGTTACCAGGTGTTCAATCCATATGAATGACATTTTTGTCTCTATGCATGGGACGTATGATTATGAGAAATGGAAGTATGAAATCTTGTGGTCTATTAAAATTATGAAATGATTCTTTATGATAAACTAATGAACTCACCAACCTTTTGGTTGACACTTTAAAGCATGTTTATTCTCAGGTACGAAAGAAATCTTCCGCTGTGCATTTGCTCATATTAGAGATATTACTTGGAGTCATTCATGACATGTTTCAAAAAATGTTGCATTCGAGTCGTTGAGTTCATCAAGATTATTATTAAGTCAATTATATTTGGATATATTATGAAATGCTTTACATGCCTGTCAACTGTTGATGTAATGAAAGTTTGTCTTTTAAAAACGAATGCAAAGTTTGTAAAATGTATCATATAGAGGTCAAGTACCTCGCGATGTAACCAAATGTAATGTATTCGTCCGGATGGATTAGGATGGGTCCTTTCACCAGGAGCTGCACCAATAGCTCGTGCTCCTTACAGACTCGCACCCAGCGAGATGAAAGAACTGCAAAGCCAATTATAAGAACTTTTAGAGCGTGGTTTCATTCGACCAAGCACATCACCGTGGGGAGCTCCTGTTTTGTTTGTCAAGAAGAAAGATGGTACATTCAGGTTGTGTATCGACTACCGAGAGTTGAACAAACTTACCATCAAGAACCGCTACCCACTACCGAGAATCGACGACTTATTTGATCAAATACAAGGCTCGTCTGTTTATTCAAAGATTGACTTACGTTCCGGGTATCATCAAATGCGGGTGAAAGAAGATGATATTCCAAAGACTGCTTTCAGAACACGTTACGGTCATTACGAGTTTATGGTCATGCCGTTTGGTTTAACTAATGCACCAGCTGTGTTCATGGACCTTATGAACCGAGTGTGTGGACCATACCTTGACAAGTTTGTCATTGTTTTCATTGATGACATACTTATTTACTCAAAGAAAGACCAAAAACACGGTGAACATTTGAGAAAGGTGTTAGAAGTATTGAGGAAGGAAGAATTGTACGCTAAGTTTTCAAAGTGTGCATTTTGGTTGGAAGAAGTTCAATTCCTCGGTCACATAGTGAACAAAGAAGGTATTAAGGTGGATCCGGCAAAGATAGAAACTGTTGAAAAGTGGGAAACCCCGAAAACTCCGAAACACATACGCCAGTTTTTAGGACTAGCTGGTTACTACAGAAGGTTCATCCAAGACTTTTCCAGAATAGCAAAACCCTTGACTGCATTAACGCATAAAGGGAAGAAATTTGAATGGAAGGATGAACAAGAGAAAGCGTTTCAGTTATTGAAGAAAAAGCTAACTACGGCACCTATATTGTCATTGCCTGAAGGGAATGATGATTTTGTGATTTATTGTGACGCATCAAAGCAAGGTCTCGGTTGTGTATTAATGCAACGAACGAAGGTGATTGCTTATGCGTCTAGACAATTGAAGATTCACGAACAAAATTATACGACACATGATTTGGAATTAGGCGCAGTTGTTTTTGCATTAAAGACTTGGAGGCACTACTTATATGGGGTTAAAAGTATTATATATACCGACCACAAAAGTCTTGAACACATATTTAATCAGAAACAACTGAATATGAGGCAGCGTATGAAAGGACCCGTTCATATACATTATAAACGATTCACAATAGTTAATTACATTGCGAGGTATTTGACCTCTATATGATACATTTTACAAACATTGCATTCGTTTTTAAAAGACAATCTTTCTTTACATCAAAAATTGACAGGCATGCATACCATTTCATAATATCCACTATCCAACTATAAATTGATTTAATAATAATCTTTGATGAACTCAATGACTCGAATGCAACGTTCTTCGAAGTATGCTATGAAAGACTCCAAGTAATATCTTTAAAATGAGCAAATGCACAGCGGAAGATTTCTTTAACACCTGAGAATAAACATGCTTTAAAGTGTCAACCAAAAGGTTGGTGAGTTCATTAGTTTATCATAATCATTTATTTCCATCATTTTAATAGACCACAAGAATTTCATTTTCAGTTCTCATAAATATACGTCCCATGCATAGAGACAAAAAATAATCATTCATATGGATTGAACACCTGGTAACCGACATTCACAATATGCATATAAGAATATCCCCATCATTCCGGGATCCTCCTTCGGACATGATATAAATTTTGAAGTACTAAAGCATCCGGTACTTTGGATGGGGCTTGTTGGGCCCGATAGATCTATCTTTAGAGTTCGCGTCAATTAGGGTGTCTGTTCCCTAATTCTTAGATTACCAGACTTAATAAAAAGGGGCATATTCGATTTCGATCATTCAACCATATAATGTAGTTTCAATTACTTGTGTCTATTTCGTAAAACAGTTATAAAAACAGCGCATGTATTCTCAGTCCCAAAAATATATATTGCAAAAACATTTAAAAAGGGATTAATGAAACTCACGCATATAAGTATTGTAAAACAGTTAATAAAGCATTTGCATGTATTCTCAGCCGAAAAATATATATAAAAAGGGAATAATGAAACTCACACATATAAATATTGCAAAACAGTTATTAAAACATTGCATGTATTCTCAGCCCAAAAATGTAATAAGTAAAAAGGGAAAATGAAACTCACCATACTGTATTTCGTAGTAAAAATTCATATAACGTCATTGAACAAGTGCAAGGTTGGTCTCGGATTCACGAACCTAAATTAATTATATATATTTATGTGTTGGTCAATATTTGTCTAACAAATTAGGTCAAGTCATAGTGTACCACAATCCTAATGCTCGAGACTAATATGCAAAAGTCAACAAAAGTAAATTTGACTCAAAATAATTTCCAAAAATTTATACATGATTAATATATAGTTTAAATATCGTCGTTTTATATTTTTAAATATTTTTAAAAGATTTATTAGAGTAAATAATATAATTTATTTATTAATAAATAAAATTTTATATTATATTTATATAATAAAATATACTTTTATATATATTAAGTAATAAAATTTATAGGGTTCATTTAATATTATAAAGATAATATGATACGTATTATTAAAGTAAGTTATTACACGTAGTAAAATATGTTTGTATCAAATATTTATTTGATAAAATAATATCTATAATGATAGTAAGTAAAAGTTGTATTATTTTGTAATAATAATTATTATTATAAAAATATCAATATTTATAATTACTAAGATGACATTATGATAAAACGATAATTCTAATTATGATAACTTTAACATTTACGATAATTTTTAATATTATCTTTAAAATAATAATTCTATTTAAAATAATAATAATAATGATATTTTATAGTAACAATGACATTTATATTAAAATGATAATTTTTGTTAAAATGATAGTTTTAATACTAGCGATAATTTTAATAATAATAGTAATGATAAAAATAATAAGAACGATAATTTTATCTAAATCAATATCTTATAATATTTTAATTTCATCATGATACTCTTACCCATTATTTCCTAATCGTTTCGTTTAATAGCTTTTAATCGTCTTTTATATCGTGTCCGTAATAATGATAATAATAATAATCAAAATAATTAGGTGTTACAAATATTTGTTTTAATTACACTAATATTAATAATGATAGTTACTATAACATTATTAACGATAATACTAATAATTATCTTAATGAAAATATAGTAATAATAATAATAACAATAACAATAACCATTTTTAAATAATGATATATCTATATTAATAATGATAATAATAATAATAATACCAATAATAATAATAATAATAATAATAATAATAGTAATAATAATAATAATAATAATAATAAGAATAATAATAATTGGATAATAATAATAATACGAATTATAACTTTAACGATAATAACGATAGTAATAATAAAAAAAATAACAATTTTTAATGATAAATCCTTTTATTGATAAAGATAAGAATAATAATAATAAGATAAAACTAGAACGACGATAATAACGATGATAATAATAATAATTTTTAATAATAATACAAAAATTCGATGGACTATAACTTCAAATCCGTTCATCGAAATCATTCGATATCTAAATGAAAAGTTCTTAATTTTTCGTTAGCTTTCCAACGACATGCATATCTTATACCTTATCTCAGTCGCATATATAACTAATTCAGGATTCAACATAACCTAACTAAAGGCAATATCAAAAGTACAAACATGCATAATCCTATATACTCGAGCACTAGTCAGGGATACACTATTAGTATGTAAAAGTTAAATTATGAGTACTCACGTATCAATATTGAGATTCAATATTGCAGGAAAGGTACGTAGACGCAACGGAGATGATAAACACTATATTGACCTCACGAGCATACCCACGAACCATACCAATCACCTCCATAGCTATAACCCATAATTTCCTTAATCCAATCCCACTCGAAAAACAATTTCAAAATCACTCGGACAGCACTCTGACGTAATATTTTATGTATACTAATAATATCTTAAAATAATACGAAGTAAATATATATATGTAAATCGATTGAGAGAGTTTAGAGAAAAATATTTTCAAGTTTCTATGAAATAATGAAACATATTGAATTCTATTTATAATAGATTTTTGAATTATTAAAGTGAATTATTAAAGTATGAACTATTAAAGTGAATTATTAAAGTATGAATTATTAAAGTGAATTATTAAAGTATGAATTATTAAAGTGAATTATTAAAGTAAATTATTAAAGTATGAATTATTAAAGTGAATTATTAAAGTTAAAGTAAAGTAAAAATAAAGTAAAGGTAAAGTTTAAGTATAGTAAAAGTATAAAACTATGTACGTATAATACGCGTATAAATATATATAATATTAATTTAAATCGTTATATATATTTAATAAAATAAAATATAAATATCGTTATCTTTATCATACTGGTTAAGTAATGAGTTGTCAAAAGTGGTTCTAGATATTTATAAAAGTTATATACGTTTTAATAATAAAGTTCTTTTTAAACTGAAAACGTTTTTGTACGTTTGAAACTAAATCAAATAAATATAATAATTTTGTTTTCCAAAACCAAATATATTTTTAAGAATCATTTTGTTTAAAGGTTAAAATAATGGAAATCGTTATATCATAAAATGTTTTAAAAAAATAGAATCATATATATTCATAATAGGTTTCAAGTTTTTAAATTACAGTTTGTTGGTGAAGCATGGGATAAAGTTCAAAGGTTAAATAAACGTATGAAATCATCTTAATGAAAAATGTCGAGTTACTTAACTTGTCGATATCCTAACATCTAAGTTATTTACACTTCACGTTCTTACTTATAAATCACTTTACCATTTTCCGAATGTTGTCAAAAAGAATAGATTTCTTAAATCACAGTGGACCTCATAACATAGACCCGTAATCATATCATAATGTATCTGATAAATCAACAATTTGATATTATCTTCTAATTCCATCGATAAACATATTGAAACAAATACGATCATGTAAAGTATTATACGCTTAATACTTTATTAATATTCTCAAGTTATAATATATATATATATACATATTTATTTATATATAACGGTTCGTGAATCGTCAGAATTTGGTCGAGGTTATAATGAATGTATGAACACAATTTAAAATTCTTGAGATTTAACTTAACAAACTTTGCTTATCGTGTCGGAATAATATAATGATAAAGTTTAAATTTGATTGGAAATTTCCGGGTTGTCACAGTACCTACCCGTTAAAGAAATTTCGTCCCGAAATTTGAGTGGAAAGATCGTGAATGATAATAAGTATGTTTTCATGATGCATACAGGCTGAAAATTAGAGTTTTATCATCAGCGAATAATTTGGATAAACAATCCATTTATATGAAGAGTACGAATGAAGCTAACATAGAAGAGTGAAATGAGTAAGTGTAGATTCATCTTATCATTTGACGTAGATATGGTTGATTTCCAGATTTCAAGGGATTTGAAGAAAATCTTTGTAATAAGATTTGATTCTCCGGTAACAAAAGGAATTAGGATCCGCTTTAAATGCGATCGTCCATTTTAATTGTTCTGTCAGAGATTTTCTTATAAATTCACCTCCTTCCTTTTCTTACAACTCACACCTTCTGTTGATGCATTTTATGCAAGTCCCTAGACATCTACCCACGTCCATTGCAGGTACAATAGTTTACAGGCCACCATGATCGTTCGTTATTATCCTATCCGTGTTTGTATATGGTTACAGCAACTGCAGGAACGAGATGTGGATGTTTGACTATGTTAGACTTAGTCAGACGTCCGAGTGAAGCCTCATTCGTACGGCTGACAGGCTCATACGCACGGTTGATGCTGAGTTAAGTCACAATTACAACCTAAATGAGAAGACACGAGTGAGTGATCACCCGTACGGCTGATGAAGCCAACTCGTATGTGTGATGGATGAATCGTATGGGTGAGTCAACAGCAGGGGTATATAAAGTCTTATGTTCTTCATTTTTAGGTTAAGCCTCTCATTTGTTACACACACTCAGATCTGGTAAGCTCCTCCGATTCACTCTCAACCCAAATCACCCAGGTGGTGAATAATAGCTCTAGGTGTTGATCTAATCACACTTGATTTAGTTGTGGTATGACTAAATTAATCACAAAAAGCTTAACCTATTCACTAGAGGGTTTGATTCACTTATTCCGTCATTGTGTGAGTTAAATCTGTTGATTTCTAAGTTCCTAGTCATGTTTCATCACCTTCTATTTTTTCCCCCTCAACTCATATTTTAAAGTATTCATCAATATGCTCCATCCAGTTCTGATTCTCGATATACTTATAACTTTCATATCGGTCATTCTTCTTTTTCATCTACCACCGGAAGAATCTATTTACTTCTACTATACTCTTGGGTTTATAGTGTTTCTAGTTCTCCCGTGTCTTTATATTGCTATATGCATCGATATATATGGTTTATAATTTTTGGTTTTTCGTTGGGCTTTATATCTTTCCTTATATTTCAAAGTCTCTGTTTCTATCTTCTATAATCATTGTCATCCACAGTTAATGCTCTCTTTTATTTGCTGCAATTTATACCCCAATTTCTATTTCGGAGTTTTGTCCTTTCGTTTCTTCTTCTTGCGATTAAGCACCGCTTGTAATGGTCCAGAATTCACAAATATGATTTTCGGAATGAACTTTGTTAATGTTCTAGGAAGGAAATTGTGATGGCACGATCTTGACTTGTCAAATTACTAGAATACCTTGGAAAAGGCCGAATCATCAAGAAATATTTTCTTGATATTTTGGAGGTTAAATAGAATACAAGAGTCGTATAACATGGCACATGATGATGTTGTGATCTGTGAATCATCACGTTCCATTTAAAAACTCAGCATGAATTACTGTAATATAATCACGTTGATCAAGTGTCATTATATTATACTAACTCATGCTTCAGTTTCCAACACTACTTCAAAAACATTCATATTTTAAACTCAAAGGTTTACAGAGTATAGGAACTAAACAGTTTCCTTTTTGATGTAATACAGATAGCGCAAAGAGATAAATGATTCTAGATAAGAATAGTTATGGAAATATCTTCAGAAATATGGAGGATATTTATAATGAAAGATACGATGATATCTTAGAATTTCTAATATCAGAGGATGATGAAGAATATTGTCTGTAAGGGTTTAGTGTCAGGAGCAAGGTATTCGTTAATGACTTCAGCAGACACTGAATCATTTGGATTCTTTGAAGGCAGGTTCAGTCTTTATGATTTGTCCACAGCCTCCTTCATACTTTGCTCAATCCGTTTTCCAGTTCCAAAACTTCTCTATTTCTGAGCTTTGTTAATACACTAATCTTTATCATCAAACTTTTTACTGCTAAGGTTGTTTACAGTTTTTGTTGCTTCATCAGCATTTCGAGAACTAGTTCGCGGTTCAGAGTGTTTTTCAGAAACTTCACATTCGAAGTATGTAAGCCTTGGAAATAGACGTTATGTATAACTGTTGGCGTCAACATGCTGTGAGATTTCAAAATACTGATTGCTACCTCCCAATGATTCGTATGACAATTCTCGTTACAAGAGGCAGATGAGTAAATGATGAGGTTTTGATAAATATAAAGATTCTTCGGAATGCCCAAGATCAGTGAAGTTGTTGGTAAGCTTATTGCTAATGTGGTGGAATATGAAAGGTTCTCCGGTAACAAAAGGGTAATCACATATATCAAAATTATGATAAGGCTACTCCGAATGAAAAAATCAAAGTTGTCTTGCTGGAGCCGTGATATAATTTGCTACTTTGCAAAGGAATTGCAAGGTTATTTTTGCTAATAAATGCCAAAAGATCTGACACAGATATGTGTTGAATTATGACTTTGGTTTCGAGAGCTTTTTAAGTACATAACTGTGGGTAATATGTGGTTGGATCATCATCTCGATTGCTCATTATTTGAAGTGTCTTCAGAGATTTTCGAAGGGTTTGAACATAGATTGTAATCGTTTGTATACATTTGATGTTCTAACACACTTTTGAAGTCAAAGTATAGCTTTGAAAGATGTAGGAATCTAAAAGTAATGGTACCGGTTATATCTCGAATTGAATTCTGAGATTTTAAAATCAGAATACGTAATTGGGTTTGAATGAGTATGGTTGTTTTGATTTCTATGAAAGAATGTATATTATTGTGAAAGTAGGAAGTATAATTGATAATTTGCTAAATCTGATTCGAAGAATGTAACATATTAATTGTGAATTTATATATATCTCTCGGGTATTACCTGCCCGTTAAAAAATTTTCACAATTAATATTTTGTACATAAGAATTTTATTACAGTCTTTATGAAAATATATATGTATATATTCTCCTCAGATGTAACATAGATTTTAATGAGTTAATACTAAATTAAACTCATTCGATTTACGGTTGGAACTAGAATTGAATAATTCCTTGAAGGTTTAGAGGTTACATAAGTATTTCTTCAATAATATTGAAATTATGAATCAATACTTCGTTATTTGTTGAGATGTGATGTTAGTTTTCGTTAAATTCTTGTGAACTTCGCAAAGTACGAATGATGTTATCTGAAAAGTTTCGGTTACATCAATGATGAAGTGTAAAATCAAATATATACTTGATTTATTAGGAATTGGAATTTGTTGAATTGAGACAGAGATTGTAGTTAACGATGGTTAAGTCGCGGGTGAGGGACGTACATTATTGCATATTTGTAATATGAATTAATTGAGTAGTTAAGATTCACATACAATAGCTTAGCACGGAAAGATTTATTTTTTATTTCAAAATATATATATATATATATATAAAATATATATATAATTTCTTCAGAGGGAATGAGTTAATTCTTCATAACTTGTTGATACAATATACACGTTATTGATTCGTAATGATGTCCACAGTGATTCTTGAACTGACGGAGTTTGTGATGTTATAGGTGTTGTTGATTCTGATGTTGACTGTACTGACGATGCTGGTGACGTTGACGGTACTGTTGATGCTGTTGGTAAAACAAGTTTAACTTGTTAATCACACACCATTTTTGTCAGGGTTTCTACTCTTCCTTCTATCATTTTGGTTCGCTTAACTGATTTATGGTTAGGGCTAGATTAGATAATCTCTAAGACTTTAGAGATTATATAATCGCCGCGGAATGTTTCTCCAATGAAGTTATGAATTAATACTTCGTCAGTTATTGTTGTTGGTACTCCTTGGTATCTATGGTGCGTATGACGTTGATGCTCGTGGGACAGATTGTGAAGTTGAGGTTTACAACGCGGTTGTGGTTGGAGGTGGTAATGGTACTGTTGGCGTTGATGATGGTGGTACTGATTATGCTGCTGGTGCTGCTGCTGGTGTTTGTAATCTCTGCACCATATTCTCCAAAGCCACTACCCGAGCGCGAAGTTCGTTGACTTCTTCTATTATTCCAGGATGATTGTCGGTTGGAACGAGTGGATAAATAAAATCTAGAATTTGATGTAGTATATAATCGTGACGAGATACCCTGGAAATGAGAGAGAAAATGGTGTCTCGAACAGGTTCGCCGGTAAGTGCTTCAGGTTCTTCGCCAAGAGGGCAATGTGGTGGATGGAAAGGATCGCCTTCTTCTTGTTTCCAATGATTGAGGAGGCTACGAACCCATCCCCAATTCATCCAGAATAGGTGATGACTGATTGGTTGATCCATTCCGGTCACACTGCTTTTGGAGCTTGAGTGAGATTCCATTTCGGAATCCGAGTGACTTGAACTGATGACAAATTCCATTTCGTACGATTGGATAAAGGATTTTCGATATAAAAATGATTTTTCGGCTATCGGGTGGTATTCTATTTACATAGGATATCTATATATAGAGATCAAAAGATTTCATAGATTACGGAGGAATTTGCGGGGTATGTCAGGTAAAGTTTAAAGTAACAGATACGATAAGATATGATTTAACAGATACGCTAAGATATGAAGTTTGTCTATACACTACTCATGCAATTAATGTAGCAAGACGTGTCTAGACTAATAATGATAAGCAGGTAATTTCCTATGGATGATAAGCAGATGATTTCCGACTAGAAATGATAAGCAAAACTTTTGACATGCAGACACGGTCGAAGTCCAGACTCACTAATGCATCCTAACGACTTATCATTTAGACACACTAATGCAGACCTGGTTCGCTAAGACCACCGCTCTGATACCAACTGAAAGGACCCGTTCATATACATTATAAACGATTCACAATAGTTGATTACATTGCGAGGTATTTGACCTCTATATGATACATTTTACAAACATTGCATTCGTTTTTAAAAGACAATCTTTCTTTACATCAAAAATTGACAGGCATGCATACCATTTCATAATATCCACTATTAAACTATAAATTGATTTAATAATAATCTTTGATGAACTCAATGACTCGAATGCAACGTTCTTCGAAGTATGCTATGAAAGACTCCAAGTAATATCTTTAAAATGAGCAAATGCACAGCGGAAGATTTCTTTAACACCTGAGAATAAACATGCTTTAAAGTGTCAACCAAAAGGTTGGTGAGTTCATTAGTTTATCATAATCATTTATTTCCATCATTTTAATAGACCACAAGAATTTCATTTCCAGTTCTCATAAATATACGTCCCATGCATAGAGACAAAAAATAATCATTCATATGGATTGAACACCTGGTAACCGACATTCACAATATGCATATAAGAATATCCGCATCATTCCGGGATCCTCCTTCGGACATGATATAAATTTCGAAGTACTAAAGCATCCGGTACTTTGGATGGGGCTTGTTGGGCCCGATAGATCTATCTTTAGAGTTCGCGTCAATTAGGGTGTCTGTTCCCTAATTCTTAGATTACCAGACTTAATAAAAAGGGGCATATTCGATTTCGATCATTCAACCATATAATGTAGTTTCAATTACTTGTGTCTATTTCGTAAAACAGTTATAAAAATAGCGCATGTATTCTCAGTCCCAAAAATATATATTGCAAAAACATTTAAAAAGAGATTAATGAAACTCACGCATATAAGTATTGTAAAACAGTTAATAAAGCATTTGCATGTATTCTCAGCCGAAAAATATATATAAAAAGGGAATAATGAAACTCACACATATAAATATTGCAAAACAGTTATTAAAACATTGCATGTATTCTCAGCCCAAAAATGTAATAAGTAAAAAGGGAAAATGAAACTCACCATACTGTATTTCGTAGTAAAAATACATATAACGTCATTGAACAAGTGCAAGGTTGGTCTCGGATTCACGAACCTAAATTAATTATATATATTTATGTGTTGGTCAATATTTGTCTAACAAATTAGGTCAAGTCATAATGTACCACAATCCTAATGCTCGAGACTAATATGCAAAAGTCAACAAAAGTAAATTTGACTCAAAATAATTTCCAAAAATTTATACATGATTAATATATAGTTTAAATATCATCGTTTTATATTTTTAAATATTTTTAAAAGATTTATTAGAGTAAATAATATAATTTATTTATTAATAAATAAAATTTTATATTATATTTATATAATAAAATATACTTTTATATATATTAAGTAATAAAATTTATAGGGTTCATTTAATATTATAAAGATAATATGATACGTATTATTAAAGTAAGTTATTACACGTAGTAAAATATGTTTGTATCAAATATTTATTTGATAAAACAATATCTATAATGATAGTAAGTAAAAGTTGTATTATTTTGTAATAATAATTATTATTATAAAAATATCAATATTTATAATTACTAAGATGACATTATGATAAAACGATAATTCTAATTATGATAACTTTAATATTTACGATAATTTTTAATATTATCTTTAAAATAATAATTCTATTTAAAATAATAATAATAATGATATTTTATAGTAACAATGACATTTATATTAAAATGATAATTTTTGTTAAAATGATAGTTTTAATACTAGCGATAATTTTAATAATAATAGTAATGATAAAAATAATAAGAACGATAATTTTATCCAAATCAATATCTTATAATATTTTAATTTCATCATGATACTCTTACCCATTATTTCCTAATCGTTTCGTTTAATAGCTTTTAATCGTCTTTTATATCGTGTCCGTAATAATGATAATAATAGTAATCAAAATAATTAGGTGTTACAAATATTTGTTTTAATTACACTAATATTAATAATGATAGTTACTATAACATTATTAACGATAATACTAATAATTATCTTAATGATAATATAGTAATACTAATAATAACAATAACAATAACCATTTTTAAATAATGATATATCTATATTAATAATGATAATAATAATAATAATACCAATAATAATAATAATAATAATAATAATAATAATAATAATAATAATAATAATAATAAGAATAATAAGAATAATAATAATTGGATAATAATAATAATACTAATTATAACTTTAACGATAATAACGTTAGTAATAATAAAAAAAATAACAATTTTTAATGATAAATCCTTTTATTGATAAAGATAAGAATAATAATAATAAGATAAAACTAGAACGACGATAATAACGACGATAATAATAATCATTTTTAATAATAATACAAAAATTCGATGGACTATAACTTCAAATCCGTTCATCGAAATCATTCGATATCTAAATGAAAAGTTCTTAATTTTTCGTTAGCTTTCCAACGACATGCATATCTTATACCTTATCTCAGTCGCATATATAACTAATTCAGGATTCAACATAACCTAACTAAAGGCAATATCAAAAGTACAAACATGCATAATCCTATATACTCGAGCACTAGTCAGGGATACACTATTAGTATGTAAAAGTTAAATTATGAGTACTCACGTATCAATATTGAGATTCAATATTGCAGGAAAGGTACGTAGACGCAACGGAGATGATAAACACTATATTGACCTGACGAGCATACCCACGAACCATACCAATCACCTCCATAGCTATAACCCATAATTTCCTTAATCCAATCCCACTCGAAAAACAATTTCAAAATCACTCGGACAGCACTCTGACGTAATATTTTATGTATACTAATAATATCTTGAAATAATACGGAGTAAATATATATATGTAAATCAATTGAGAGAGTTTAGAGAAAAATATTTTCAAGTTTCTATGAAATAATGAAACCTATTGAATTCTATTTATAATAGATTTTTGAATTATTAAAGTGAATTATTAAAGTATGAACTATTAAAGTGAATTATTAAAGTATGAATTATTAAAGTGAATTATTAAAGTATGAATTATTAAAGTGAATTATTAAAGTATGAATTATTAAAGTGAATTATTAAAGTATGAATTATTAAAGTGAATTATTAAAGTTAAAGTAAAGTAAAAATAAAGTAAAGGTAAAGTTTAAGTATAGTAAAAGTATAAAACTATGTACGTATAATACGCGTATAAATATATATAATATTAATTTAAATCGTTATATATATTTAATAAAATAAAATATAAATATCGTTATCTTTATCATACTGGTTAAGTAATGAGTTGTCAAAAGTGGTTCTAGATATTTATAAAAGTTATATACGTTTTAATAATAAAGTTCTTTTTAAACTAAAAACGTTTTTTTACGTTTGAAACTAAATCAAATAAATATAATAATTTTGTTTTCCAAAACCAAATATATTTTTAAGAATCATTTTGTTTAAAGGTTAAAATAATGGAAATCGTTATATCATAAAATGTTTTAAAAAAATAGAATCATATATATTCATAATAGGTTTCAAGTTTTTAAATTACAGTTTGTTGGTGAAGCATGGGATAAAGTTCAAAGGTTAAATAAACGTATGAAATCATCTTAATGAAAAATGTCGAGTTACTTAACTTGTCGATATCCTAACATCTAAGTTATTTACACTTCACGTTCTTACTTATAAATCACTTTACCATTTTCCGAATGTTGTCAAAAAGAATAGATTTCTTAAATCACAGTGGACCTCATAACATAGACCCGTAATCATATCATAATGTATCTGATAAATCAACAATTTGATATTATCTTCTAATTCCATCGATAAACATATTGAAACAAATACGATCATGTAAAGTATTATACGTTTAATACTTTATTAATATTCTCAAGTTATAATATATATATATATACATATTTATTTATATATAACGGTTCGTGAATCGTCGGAATTTGGTCGAGGTTATAATGAAGGAATGAACACAATTTAAAATTCTTGAGATTTAACTTAACAAACTTTGCTTATCGTGTCGGAATAATATAAAGATAAAGTTTAAATTTGATTGGAAATTTTCGGGTTGTCACAGCGTAGGTGGATTGAATTATTGAATGATTACGACGTTGAGATTCGTTACCACCCGGGGAAGGCAAATGTGGTAGCCGACGCCTTGAGCAGGAAGGACAGAGAACCCATTCGAGTAGAATCTATGAATATAATGATTCATAATAACCTTACTACTCAAATAAAGGAGGCGCAACAAGGAGTTTTAAAAGAGGGAAATTTAAAGGATGAAATACCCAAAGGATCGGAGAAGCATCTTAATATTCGGGAAGACGGAACCCGGTATAGGGATGAAAGGATTTGGGTACCAAAATTTGGAGATATGAGAGAAATGGTACTTAGAGAAGCTCATAAAACCAGATACTCAATACATCCTGAAAAGGGGAAGATGTACAAGGATCTCAAGAAACATTTTTGGTGGCCGGGTATGAAAGCCGATGTTGCTAAATACGTAGGAGAATGTTTGATGTATTCTAAGGTCAAAGATGAGCATCAGAAACCATCAGGTCTACTTCAACAACCCGAAATCCCAGAATGGAAATGGAAAAACATTACCATGGATTTCATCACTAAATTACCAAGGACTGCAAGTGGTTTTGATACTATTTGGGTAATAGTTGATCGTCTTACCAAATCAGCACACTTCCTGCCAATAAGAGAAGATGACAAGATGGAGAAGTTAGCACGACTGTATTTGAAGGAAGTCGTCTCCAGAAATGGAATACCAATCTCTATTATCTCTGATAGGATGGCAGATTTATTTCAAGATTCTGGCAGATATTACAGTAAGCATTAGGAACTCGTCTAGACATGAGTACTGCCTATCATTCACAAACTGATGGGCAGAGCGAAAGGATGATACAAACGCTTGAAGACATTCTACGAGCATGTGTTATTGATTTCGGAAACAGTTGGGATCGACATCTACCGTTAGCAGAATTTTCCTACAACAACTACCATTCAAGCATTGAGATGGCGCCGTTTGAAGCACTTTATGGTAGAAAGTGCAGGTCTCCAATTTTTTGGAGTGAAGTGGGGGATAGACAGATTACGGGTCAGGAGATAATACAAGAAACTACCGAGAAGATCATCCAAATTCAACAACGGTTGAAAACCACCCAAAGTCGACAAAAGAGCTACGCTGACATTAAAAGAAAAGATATAGAATTTAAAATTGGAGAGATGGTCATGCTTAAAGTTGCACCTTGGAAAGGTGTTGTTCGATTTGGTAAACGAGGGAAATTAAATCCAAGGTATATCGGACCATTCAAGATTATTGATCGTGTCGGACCGGTAGCTTACCGACTTGAGTTACCTCAACAACTCGCGGCTGTACATAACACTTTCCACGTCTCGAATTTGAAGAAATGTTTTGCTAAAGAAGATCTCACTATTCCGTTAGATGAAATCCAAATCAACGAAAAACTTCAATTCATCGAAGAACCCGTCGAAATAATGGATCGTGAGGTTAAAAGACTTAAGCAAAACAAGATACCAATTGTTAAGGTTCGATGGAATGCTCGTAGAGGACCCGAGTTAACCTGGGAACGAGAAGATCAGATGAAGAAGAAATACCCGCATTTATTTCCAGAAGATATGTCAACATCTCCAACTGCTTAAAATTTCGGGACGAAATTTATTTAACTGGTAGGTACTGTAGTGACCCGAACTTTTCCATGTTTATATATATATTAAATGAAATTGTTATTTACATGATTAAGTGTTTCCAACATATTAAGCAATCAAACTTGTTAAGATTTGATTAATTGAAATAGGTTTCAAATAGACAATTGACCACCCAAGTTGACCGGTGATTCACGAACGTTAAAACTTGTAAAAACTATATGATGACATATATATGGTTATATATATAGTTAACATGATATTATGATAAGTAAAAATATCATTAAGTATATTAATAATGAACTACATATGTAAAAACAAGACTACTAACTTAATGATTTTGAAACGAGACATATATGTAACGATTATCGTTGTAACGACATTTAATGTATATATATCATATTAAGAGATATTCGTACATCATAATATCATGATAATATAATAATTTAAAATCTCATTTGATATTATAAACATTGGGTTAACAACATTTAACAAGATCGTTAACCTAAAGGTTTCAAAACAACACTTACATGTAACGACTAACGATGACTTAACGACTCAGTTAAAATGTATATACATGTAGTGTTTAATATATATTCATACACTTTTGAAAGACTTCAAGACACTTATCAAAATACTTCTACTTAACAAAAATGCTTACAATTACATCCTCGTTCAGTTTCATCAATAATTCTACTCGTATGCACCCGTATTCGTACTCGTACAATACACAGCTTTAGATGTATGTACTATTGGTATATACACTCCAATGATCAGCTCTTAGCAGCCCATGTGAGTCACCTAACACATGTGGGAACCATCATTTGGCAACTAGCATGAAATATCTCATAAAATTACAAAAATATGAGTAATCATTCATGACTTATTTACATGAAAACAAAATTACATATCCTTTATATCTAATCCATACACCAACGACCAAAAACACCTACAAACACTTTCATTCTTAAATTTTCTTCATCTAATTGATCTCTCTCAAGTTCTATCTTCAAGTTCTAAGTGTTCTTCATAAATTCTACAAGTTCTAGTTTCATAAAATCAAGAATTCTTCCAAGTTTGCTAGCTTAGTTCCAATCTTGTAGAGTGATCATCCAACCTCAAGAAATCTTTCTTATTTACAGTAAGAAATCTTTCTAATACAAGGTAATACTCATATTCAAACTTTGATTCAATTTCTATAACTATAACAATCTTATTTCGAGTAAAAATCTTACTTGAACTGTTTTCGTGTCATGATTCTGCTTCAAGAACTTTCAAGCCATCCAAGGATCCTTTGAAGCTAGATCCATTTTTCTCATTTCCAATAGCTTTATCCAGAAAAATTGAGGTAGTAATGATGTTCATAACATCATTCGATTCATACATATAAAGCTATCTTATTCGAAGGTTTAAACTTGTAATCACTAGAACATAGTTTAGTTAATTCTAAACTTGTTCGCAAACAAAAGTTAATCCTTCTAACTTGACTTTTAAAATCAACTAAACACATGTTCTATATCTATATGATATGCTAACTTAATGATTTAAAACCTGGAAACACGAAAAACACCGTAAAACCGGATTTACGCCGTCGTAGTAACACCGCGGGCTGTTTTGGGTTAGTTAATTAAAAACTATGATAAACTTTGATTTAAAAGTTGTTCTTCTAGGAAAATGATTTTTCTTATGAACATGAAACTATATCCAAAAATCATGGTTAAACTCAAAGTGGAAGTATGTTTTCTAAAATGGTCATCTAGACGTCGTTCTTTCGACTGAAATGACTACCTTTACAGAAACGACTTGTAACTTATATTTCCGACTATAAACCTATACTTTTTCTATTTAGATTCATAAAATAGAGTTCAATATGAAACCATAGCAATTTGATTCACTCAAAACGGATTTAAAATGAAGAAGTTATGGGTAAAACAAGATTGGATAATTTTTCTTGTTGTAGCAACGTGAAAATTGGTAACAAATCTATATTAATCATATCCTAGATAACTTATATTGTATTATACATGTATTATAATATATTATGTAATCTTGGGATACCATAGACACGTATGCAAATGTTTTGACATATCATATCGACCCATGTGTATATATTATTTGGAACAACCATAGACACTCTATATGCAGTAATGTGGGAGTTAGCTATACAGGGTTGAGGTTGATTCCAAATATATATATACTTTGAGTTGTAATCTAGCCTGAGACGTGTATACACTGGGTCGTGGATTGATTCAAGATAATATATATCAATATTTTTCTGTACATCTAACGTTGGACAACTAGTTGTAGGTTACTAACGAGGACAGCTGACTTAATAAACTTAAAACATCAAAATGTATTAAAAGTGTTGTAAATATATTTTGAATATACTTTGATATATATGTACATATTTGTTATAGGTTCGTGAATCGACCAGTGGCCAAGTCTTACTTCCCGACGAAGTAAAAATCTGTGAAAGTGAGTTATAGTCCCACTTTTAAAATCTAATATTTCTGGGATGAGAATACATGCAGGTTTTATAAATGATTTACAAAATAGACACAAGTACGTGAAACTACATTCTATGGTTGAATTATCGAAATCGAATATGCCCCTTTTTATTAAGTCTGGTAATCTAAGAATTAAGGAACAGACACCCTAATTGACGCGAATCCTAAAGATAGATCTATTGGGCCTAACAAACCCCATCCAAAGTACTGGATGCTTTAGTACTTCAAAATTTATATCATATCCGAAGGGTGTCCCGGAATGATGGGGATATTCTTATATATGCATCTTGTTAATGTCGGTTACCAGGTGTTCACCATATGAATGATTTTTATCTCTATGTATGGGATGTATATTGAAATATGAAATCTTGTGGTCTATTGTTACGATTTGATATATATAGGTTAAACCTATAACTCACCAATATTTTTGTTGACGTTTAAAGCATGTTTATTCTCAGGTGAATATTAAGAGCTTCCGCTGTTGCATACTAAAATAAGGACAATATTTAGAGTCCATGTTTGTATGATATTATGTAAAAACTGCATTCAAGAAACATATGTCGATGTAATATATTTCTATTGTAAACCATTATGTAATGGTCGTGTGTAAACAGTATATTTTAGATTATCATTATTTGATAATCTACGTAATACTTTTAAAACCTTTATTGATAAAATAAAGGTTATGGTTGTTTTAAAAATGAATGCAGTCTTTGAAAAACGTCTCATATAGAGGTCAAAACCTCGTAACGAAATCAATTAATATGGAACGTTTATAATCAATATGAACGGGACATTTCAATAAGGAAATTCGTTCACAATTTGTGCATCATCCACGCTCTTCACCTCGGTTTCTAATGTTTTCACATGTGCTAAAACGGCAAGACGCCCTTTCTTCATGATCTTTTGTGCTTTCATGTAACTAATGAGGTTCAGCTTCGAGTTACATCTCTCTCTGTAAATAATCAGTGGCTCACCATCTCCGTGTGGTATACGAATAGCTTTATCTCCACAGATAATGTCGGCCCTTACCTTGCTCAACCAGTTCATACCGACAATCACATCAAAACTTCCCAATTTGATGGGTATCAAGTCAATCTCGAAATCCACACCAGCTATGTTGATAATTCCTCCTCGGCTAATTTGGTCAACTTTCTCAAGTTTTCCATTGGCTACCTCAACAAGCATTCTCTCCTTTAAAGGAACTAACGACCAATTTATCTTAGAGCAAAAGTGTCTATATACATAACTCCTATCGGCACCAGTATCAAATAGGACAGAAGCTAATAGATTGTTGATAGTGAATATACCTGTAACCAAGTCGGGGTTCTCACGGGCATCCCTTGCGTTTACGTTGAAAGCTCTTCCACGTGCTGGCCCGCCGTCCTTTCTCTTGTTGGGACATTCATTCCTGAAGTGGCCTTGTTGTTCACACTCATAGCACTTCCTTAGTCCAGTAGGGCTTGTCTTCACAGTTGGGGTGGTGATCTTGCAGTCCTTGCCAATATGCCCAGTCCTTTTACACTTTTCACATACCACGTTACAGTACCTGGTATGATGCTTGTAGCATCTCTTGCACTGCGGGAGACTACCCTTGTAGTTAGGGTTTGAGCTAGGGTTTGGGTTGGGGTTCCTCCCATCGTTGTTCCCCTTGAAACTTTCATACCTCTTAGCTGGGTTTTGATCAAAGACCCTTCCCTTGTTGCTGTCCCACTTACGTTTCTCATTACTAGCTCTCGATTCGGATTTCCCCTTTTCTGGTTCCTTGCTGGTAATTTGGTTCATCAGGGCGTGCACCATGCGCATAGCTTCCGGGACATCAGCTGGTTTTGAAGAGGTGACAGTTCCCTGGATGGACTTGGGAAGTCCCCACAAATACCATTCCATTCGCTTAAATTATGGGGTAACCATCGTGGGACACATCAAAGCTAGTTCCAAGTACCTTCAGTTATAACCGTCAAGATCGGTTCCCACAACCTTCAACTCCCAAAACTCAGCTTCCATTTTCTGAATCTCTGTTCTGGGGCAGTACTCCTCGATCATAGCCCCCTTAAATTCCTCCCACGGTGTAGCATAAGCCTTGTCAATACCCTTAGCCTGAGCAAGTGTGTTCCACCAGGTTAAAGCGCCGTCCGACAGTGTACAGGAGGCATACTTAGTCTTGTTCATTTCTGAGCAGTTGCACACACAGAACACAGCTTCCAATTTCTCAAACCATCTCGTCAGTCCAACTGGACCCTCAGTACCACTGAAATTGTGGGGCTTGAAGCTTTGAAATTCCTTATAGGTGCACCCGTTATGATTGTTCTGGTTAACCGGTGGAGCTTGGGGGTTGATATTCGCTATAGCTGTGGCTACCCGTTCAGTTATCATTTCCTCAATCTGTGCTGCTGTGGGAATTGATCTTCTGTTTGCCATTGATCTTCGAAACAGAAATTTCGACTTAAGTCAAAATCCAGCATTCAATAAATAATAATACGGTATATGGTAACCAACATGGAATCAACACAACACATGCTAATTAAGTAATGCAACTAGATACAGATACCACATAATCATCATATAGTAACGTAAATAGAACACCGCACAGAAATTAAACAACGCTAAGTTCCATTCATTAAATAAGAAAGTTGCATACATCCGCATAAGGTTCGTACAATACACGAGTAAAACATGAAACTACAAGCGGGATTACATAATGAAATCTAATACAATAGCCCTATGGTGACGGTGGGTAAAGGATGTCCATCATGTGGGACACCTGGTCCTCGAGCTCAGTTACCCGAGCACGGAGGATATGCACTTCCCTTGTCAGTTCCTCGACGACGGGGGATGCTGGTGGGGCAGGCGGTGCAGATGGTACAGGTGGATCTGGTGGTACAGATGATGCTGGTGGAGCTGGTGGTACAGACGGTCCAGCACCAGAAGTAGACGGTGCATAACAGGAAGCCTTACGCACTAATGGATCGGCAGGGTAGAGGGCGGCTGCACGGGCACCTCCTCAGGGTCCTCGTCGGAATCCTCATCAGAATCCTCCTCTCTGAAGTCATCGGATGATGAGTCGTCTGAATCATCTGAGGGTGGATCTGCTCGACCGGTGGTCATCAGTCGATATCTGCTAGGTGGGATCGGCACGAAACATCCATCAGTAAGGCGTCTGACCCAATGTCCTCGCTCATTACAGAAATGACCGTCCTCATTTCCCTCAGGAATCACAGCACCACCGGAATGGTGCTGTGGCTCCGGGGGTCCTGGGCTAGGTGGAGCTGGAATCTCCTCTGGGTCCCCGTCTCCATTGGAGATGATCATCAGGTCAGGTGCGTGGCTACTGTCCCCAGAGGATGAATCGCCAGATTCACTGGAGGGTAGCGATGACGGGATCTGTGATTCGGCGGTAATAGCAGGCGAGGTGGCAGATGAATCTGAGTCGCTGTCCAAGTCAATGATGATGGGCGAGATATCCGACATCTGAACAAGGAAAAATAACTTTTTCCATGTCAGTAAGTCATATAGAAAGCACGTATTAGGCAAAGTAACTACGACAGTCTAGATCATCTATAGCAGTAAGTAACATGGCAATAATAACAAGTATCATGCAATCGAAAGTAGATAGTAGCATGCAGTAGTGAAAACAAGTAACAGTATACGACATACAGCAGTAAAAGTAAGCAGCAGCATGCAGCAAGTTCCGCAGAAACAAGTAAACTAGCAAGTTGTAGATTAGTCCTATTAGTGAATCCTACTCAGTCCGGTCTAGACTCACTAATGCAATCTAATTCCCTATAACCAACGCCCTGATACCAAATGTGATGCCTCGTACAAAATTAACATGTACGGATCATCAACAACAGGATCATTACAAGGTCAAACACTATATGCTGTTTTAAAATAAGTTTGCATTCATAAGAAAGGGTGACGTCATAACCAACATCAAAAGTTTTACAACCGATAGTAGGCTTCTACAAATAGAAGCAATTAACATAAGTACGAGACCCAATGGTCATTACAAATTCATTGTTTCAAAAGTAACATAGTTATGAATGCAAGGTAAATGTTTCATGCAGAGATATCTCTAACAAAAGCAGCGGGAGTCTACACAGCAAGACTACTACAGCGGAAGCATCAAACCTCTAAGCACCTGAGAAAACATGCTTAAAAACATTAACACGAATGTTGGTGAGCTATATTTTAAGTATAACAGTAATGTAAGGTAGGCCATGAGATTTCGTATTTCAAAACAGTATGAAAAGTATATGTTCAACCGTGGGTACTTGGTAACTAACTTAACGTAATATCACCCCCTAAAAGTACACTTGGCGAGTGCGTAAGTTTATGAAGTATTAAACACCCGTTAAATGTTAGCGCTACTAGCCCGAGTGGGGATGTCAAACCCTATGGATCCATATCTAAGATTCGCGTTCACAGGTTCAAAAACCAATGACTAAACGTTACCGAGCTAAGGGGAAAGTTTATGCCGTTGTATAACCCACACATATATAAAGTTTAAGTACTCGTGCCTAGTATGTAAAATGTAAAACGGGCATGTATTCTCAGTTCCCAAAATAGTTAAAGTAAAAAGGGATGCTATAACTCACAGTGAAAAGTAGTAAAGTCGGTACGAGATAAGTAAGCAAGTAGTTGGTCCGAAAGGTCCTCAACCTAAGTCAAAAGTTAGTAAGTCAGTAAATTGTTCCCAAAGGTTTAAAAGTATGTAAATTAGGTCTTAAGTATCATCATCATCAACAACATAAGTAAAAAAGTAAAGTAAGTTTTCAATCAAGAATAGAGATCGAAACAAAGGCTGACTTCGTTCAGCCGCCACTACCTCTATACACACTGAAATGAGGTGAGACCAGTGGCCATGGCTCCGTATATGAGTCCCCTAGTTTTTGACCAATTTCCAGAACCAAACTCATGTTCGTTTGACCGTGGCGACGGTTTAATTGCGAGTAGGTCAGAAATTTCAGCACAACGTTATAAGGGCGTAGTGACTTTTAGAAGGCTATAAATCCTAAACCGTAAGTCAGATTAAGACGATTCTTAAACGAAAAGTCAGGAGCCTATTCAGATCCAGAAAACAGTAAGCAAAGTGCTCCGGTGGATTCTTGGTGCTTGATGCTCATCACGGTTCTCATCCTTGATGCTTGTAGCTTCAAGTGTACAACTCGTTGATGTGTTTGCATCATCTTTACCAAGTTTTGACCATCATGACACTAGTGTATGTCTAAGATATTGTAAGAAGGTTGATGAACCAAAGTTACATCAAGATCTTAGATCCGACACATACATGAGTTCTAATAGTAATAATAAGCTATAAACTCGAATGTACACTAAATAAACAAGATCTTAAGTTGTAGAACTTAGATCTTAGTTATATCTTGAAGATCCTAGACTAGAAAGTCTAGATCTAGTGTTCTTAAGTTAAACCCTAAATTATGGAACTTGGATCTTTACTTTAATAAAATCATAAGTTATGAAACTTAGATTTTTATCTTGTAAAATGTATGTAAGCTTATAAGCTTTTGTTTTAGACAAAATTGGAAGACCATAAGCTATAGAAACTTAGATCCAACATAAGTGTATGAAGTTATAACTAGAAAGTTTAACTTCCGTGTTCTTGAACTTACAAAGTTTAAACTTTAGTTTCAAGAAAAATGAGATCAAGTTTAACTAGTAATACTTGACCAAGATATATAAATCACGAAAATAAATAAATAAAATGAAGAACTAAACTAAAGTTACAAGTAATAAGTTCATGTTTGTTTCATACTTAAGAAGATTCAAGTCAAAGCTTGGATCTTAAGAAAGTACACCTTAAGTTTCCAAAACATGAACACAAGTAAGATCTTAAAGCTTATGAACTTTAGATCCTTATAATATATCAAGTGTAGAACCATAAGCTAATAAGCTTAGATCCTTGTTCTTGACTTCTCATCAAACAAAGGATGGAAGGAGCAAGATTCATGAAGATACAAACTAGAAAGTTTGATCTTTAACAACAAACAACGAACTAGAAGTAAGTAAAATGATGATGATAGTTTCGGTTTTCAAAGGAAGAAAAGGAAGAAAGAAAAAGATATATTACCTACAATTTAGAGAGAAAGTTGAGAGAAAAGAAAGTGTAAGTATGATGTGTGTGTAAAATGAAGTAAAGACTAGCATATATGTATCAAAAAAAAAAAATGGAACTCCCTCCTTCTCATGCCAAACTGTCGACCAAGGGTTCCAAAGGGGAAGGTCAAGCTTCAACTTTCTAGTGTGGGAGGATGGTGAATGCTAGGAAGAGGTAATAAGTTAAATGCATGGAAAGTTGGTGCTTGCATGCTTGAACATTCTTGTCTCCCACACTTAACTAATTAATCTTTGTTTAGCTTAATGTATCACTAGCATGATCATGGGCTCACTAATTAATCCATCAAGTAATGTAGGGTGGGCCTTGATAGTCCAAGTCCATTAATATAAGCCCAAGTATAAGTAAACAACAAATTAGTAAAAAGCCCAAGTAATTAACTACTTACACTAGTTAATTAGAAATAATTAATAATAATTAATTATGAAAGTAAATAATATTCGAAATATTATTCGTGAAAAGCGTGTGTCACAAAGACAAGTCGGGACATGGAAAGTCAAATAAGGTAACAAGTAAAATGTATAAGAATACATTTAGTACAACGCAAGTATTAATAATAAATATTAATAATATAAGTTGGAAAATTCAGGGTCGTTACAGACTCTCTAAAAAAATAGAAGGGACTGGCTAAAAACGACAATTACAATGACATAGAGAGCCACGAAATCCAAGAACTACATTTCTTTCCTTTATATCTAACCCCGAAAAGAGAAATTAATAAAATCGAATAACGCAGATTTCTTCATCGGTTGACTGGAAGATAAGACTGTTTCGAAATCTCCAAAGCATCCAAATAATCGCAGCAACAATAGAATGCAACGATGGGAAATCAATGTCCACCACCTACGAACCCGATCCCAAAGCCGAGACGTTGTGGGGCTGTAAAATAAAATATGATCCATCGATTTCATGCCATAACCACATACCGGGCAAGCTATGGAATGAATCTCCAAGCCGCGAATGGATAAAATCAAGGAGAGTGGGCAATCTGGCGAGTCTTAAAAAAAATGTTAACCTTTCTTGAAATAACCTTAGACCACGTGGCCGTGGGAGAAACGTCATGAAGCGAGCAACTATCAATATGTGTGCACGTTTCATAAACTGTAAACAGTCTCACCTTTGAAAGAGACTGGGACCAAGCATCATCACAACTAAAAAGCTGAACGTGTGATTAATCTGTTTCCAAACTAGCAAGCACAGCAATATTCCTACTAACCAAAGAATCACCCAGCCAACTCACATATGTATGAGTTCAATAAGCAGGATTGAGACTTACAAATTTGGACATAGTATAGTGTGACGCCCCGTACAAAATCAACGTGTATGGATCATCAACAACAGGTCTATTACATGGTACAATACTACATGCTTCTGTAAAACAAGTTTTGCATTCATGAAAAGGTGACGTCTTTGCCAACGTCAAATGTTTTACAAAGATAAGGTGCTTCTACGAATAGAAAGCATTAACATAAGTACGTGACACAAAGGTCATTACAAAGCCATTGTAACATAAGTTGAGAATGCAAAGTAAAAGTTCCATGATTGAGACATCTCTAAGTAATGCAGCGGAAGTCTAACACAGCGAGTCTGTAACAGCGAGTCTATAACACCAAGACTATAACAGCAAGTCTAACAGCGGAAGCAACAACATCTAAGCACCTGAGAAATACATGCTTAAAGTCAACACGAATGTTGGTGAGCTATAGTTTGTTTGTAATCAGTAATGTAATGTAGACCACGAGATTTTAGTGCTTCAACCAGCGTTTCAAATCAGTATTTCAAATAAGTATGATAAAGTATATGCTTATCCGTGGGCACCCGGTAACTAACTTAACAAGTAATATCACCCCCTAAAAGTACACCTGGCAAATGCGTAAGTTTACGAAGTATTAAACACCCGTTGAATGCTAGCGCGACTAGCCCGAGTGGGGATGTCAAACCCTATGGATCCATATCTAAGATTCACATCTACCGGTTCATAAACCAATAGTTAAACGTTACCGAGCTAAGGAGAATCTTTGTGCCGTTATGTCACCCACACATATATAAAGTTAAAGTACTCGTGTCTAGTATGTAAAACATAAAAAGCGCATGTATTCTCAGTCCCAAAAAAAGTAGATTAAAAAGGGAAGCTATAACTCACAGTGAATAAGCAGTAAAAGTCGATATGAAAAGTATGCAAGTAGTAAGTCGGTCAAGGTCGTCAACCTAAGTCAAAGGTCACTAACTCAGTATATTGTCACCAAAAGTTTAAAAGTGAATAAATCAAGTCTTTAGTATCATCATCATCATCATCACTCGTAAAAGGTAAAGTAAGTTTTCAACAAGAATAAAGATCGAAATAAAAGGCTGACTTCGGACAACTGTTATGACCTCTACACAAATCAAAAAGACGCGTGGTCAGTGGCCAAGTCTCCAAATGTGATTCCTCTAACCGCTGTCCCAGGAGTCAATTTTCCAGAAGTCCCAGGAGTCTGATCAGACCCTGAAAAATAGTAAACAAGTGCTCCGGTGGGTTTCTTTGTGCTTGATGCTCATCACGATTCTCATCCTTGATGCGTGTAAGCTTCAAGTGTACAACTCTTTGATGTTTTAGCATCACTTTGACCAAGTTTCAACCATCAACACACAAATAAGAGTAAAAGCTAACATTCTACAAGTTTTGAACATCAAGGTTGTCTCTTTGTTGCATAAACACAATAAAGCTTCAACCTTTGTCCTTTTGACACAAGTTTATGCATCTTCATCATATGAGATGATGAAGACTTGATTTTTATCACCATAAAAATCATAAAAAGGTTCCAAGTAAGTGAGGTCTACAATAATAACTTAGATCTCAAGTATTAAGAAACCCTAAGCTAGAAAGCTTGGATCTTTACAAGATTAATGAGACCATAAGCTAGAAAGCTAAGATCTAGTAAAAGTAATGAGATCATAAACTAAAAAGCTTAGATCTTCAACAAAATAATGAAACCCTAAGCTAGAAAGCTTGGATCTTTAATGTTCTTGAAGATCATTAAAGCAAAAGGCTAGATCTTCAAGTTTCATGAAGATCATAAACACAAGTTTTGATCTTTTTAACAAAATAAAGAGATCATAAGCTAGAAAACTTATATCCAACAAAGTAATGAAGATTCAAAGCTAGAAAGCTTGAATCTTTCATGTTCTTGAAGGATTCAAATCAAAGTTTGAATCTACAAGATATAACAAGATCAAAAGCTAAAAAGCTTGATCCTTTTATGATGATGATGTCGTGATTATGAGAAGAAGAAGAAGAAGAAGAAGAAGAAAATTTTAAACTTACAATTTTTAGAGTGAAAAAGACTAGAGAGAAAATTAGAGAGTAAGTGTGTGTAAAATGTGAATGAGATCAAGTGTAAAATGGATGATCAAGGCTTCTATTTATATTGTGGTGGTGGTGGTGGTGGTCTTCCAAAACCGTGGGTACATGGGGGGACAAGGGGGACACCTTTTTGCTTTTTGGTTAGTGGTGGTCTAAAGGTGGTGCTTATTGTTAGGATCACATGCAACATTTGTAGTAATGGTGAACAAAAATGCTAGCATGTTAGCTCATATTAATGGGTTTTTGTCCTACTTCTTAATGGGTCATAATCCATTTAAAATTGGGCTAATTAAATGGTCCATTAGTTAGAGTAGGGTGGGCTTAAGTCCAACAAGGTAGAAAGTCCAATAAGACTAATTAGTGTGCATTAGTAAATTACTAAGCGTAATTAAGCAACCAATAAAACAAGTAATTGTCATTATAAAATAAAAATTAGTATTACGTAGTCATAATATTCCAATTACGACAAAAGTTAAACGTGTACAAAAATACATAGCTCGCTTTAAACGTCAAGTGACACTAACGGTCGCAAAAGCATTCGAGGATCAAGTTAAGTGATTAAACACTTAATAGCACGCTGTAAGGTATTAACGGAAGTAATTAATCATGAAATAAGATCCCAGCGCATAAACTAGCTCAGTACGTACATATACGCAGTTTCGTTAAAGTTTAGAGCACAAAAATATAAGTCGAAAAAGTCAGGTCGTTACATATAGTATAAAACCCGTATGAGTTTCTTACCTATACCTAATGCGGTTATGAATCATAAATTAAATTAGTCGGATAGTTATTGCTAAGTACAATTAGATTAAACAAGTCCCATAACCTTGAAAATAGCCCTTAGGCCTATTTTAAAAAATATGTAGCCTTTAGAGATACGTTTAGAAATATAAGTTGTAAACCGTAACTTTAAAAAAAAAACTGTTAACCTCCCTCAAATTATGAAATTAATGTTATGACATAGTCAACATCAACCAAAAAAATGTTAGGAATAAAGCACGTGAGCACTAACAAGACTTAATAATCCTAGGTTATCAAACCCACTAACAATAAACGGATTAAAGTGGAGAACACGAAGAAATAGCATACACGATAAAAACACATGAATATAACGAGGTTATATGTAATCACGAATGATTACTTTAATCCTCGGCCACCAAAGAGAGCTCTTTTATTGATACATGTATGGGTTACAATAGAATGCTTAAATAGGAAAAACTCAACAAGGAAACAACTTAACGAGCAAGAAAAGAACCTTCTAAACAAAACAGGCCACACAATAATAAGCAAATAGCACATACCGGAGTATCCAAGCATAAAGGCAAGCTAATCTAAGCATACCATACGACCGCTATACAACAAGCTAATAATATCAACAAGTAAGTTCACCCACGATGATGTGAACAACGCCAAACAAGCTACACCGGGAGGGCTAGGTACATCACAACCATACGACGATATATATATATAACAATAAAGCGTAACACACCCAAGATTAACCCATTAACCAATACCAAAAGTCAATTACCACAATGAAGATTGGCCGAACTACACGAGCCTTAGTAAATCCGCAACCACACGAGACTACTATCTTCATTACCACTACAACGTCGAGGTTGGCCGAACTACACGAGCCTTAGTGGATCCGCAACCACACGAGATCACTACCTCAATAAGATGACCGAACTACACGAGTCATCGTAAATCTGCATCCACATTTGATTCACTTCTCCATACATAACTCAATACCAACCCTTCGCCATTGGGGTTGTATAATCCACATCACAAGCATATGTGATAACGTACACACACGTGTGCACCTCGTCAAAGGTGGTCAACCAAAATGCACAACCGTGCCAATTGGACCTATAACACAAGTCCATCAAATTCACCTATATGTGAAGTGGGCTCTATAACCAAGAACCACTTCACCCGACACGCACCCATCCTACACATACATATGCACATAGGATATTAACACTCACCTTGTCGTCTTGATGAATGCAACCGAATAATCCGCAACTTGCCAATGGAAAGTACCTATTCCATTTATCACATAACAAACAACACAATTAGGGTGGATTTACAAACCAACCCAATTTGACAACTAGTGCAATTTCGACCCAAATGCACTTCCAAGCACAAACCGCGCCCAAACTAACCAATAATTACTAACACAAGTGAGAATGGTCCTAATACACCAATTAAACCCAATCATAAGGGTTAAACACCCATCTTGCCCAATTTGACACCTAAACCCTAATTTTGACCCAATTCAAAATTAGTTAACCAAACACACCCAAAATGGTTTCCAACACTTCTATAATCACTAACGCTAGTGATTATACACCATTTCCAAGCCTTAAACATGGTTAAATCATCATCCAACCCGAAACCCGCCAAGTATCAAAAATAACTAGTCACCATAAACCCACTTCATCATCTAAATGGGTTTTACAACTAACAAGCTCAAAACCCTAACTTGAATATCAAATCATAAAGATGAAATTCGGAGTAGAGACTTACCAATACCACTAAAATGATGTCGTTGACGAGTAGAACAACTTTAACACTTGCACTTTAACCCGAATCAACCTTCTTCTTCTCCAAATGGAGCTTTCTCTCATTAAAATGGGTTTCTCACTCTAGGGTTTGATGAAAGTGTTTGTGTAGGTGAAATAAGGATAAGAATGATCAATGGATCAGTTTTAATGGCTCAAAATCGACCCTAAGTGAAAATACCTAAATACCCCTCATTTAACTCTTTTAAAAATTTCCAACAGCACTCACTCAGGACCAAAAGCGGCGCTCCTAAGCCAGGAGCAGTGCTCCTAGAGCCTTTCATCTCAAACCTTGAAATTAAAAATGTTCGGGTTTGAATTACGGTCGTCTGGACTTTTGATTCGCCTAAATCCGAGTCCGTATGAGGAAGTTATGACCAAAATGGTAAAAGTGCGCATAACCTCTCTTTACATGCTCCATTCTCCTTGTTTCCAACACCCGACACCTGAAACATTTGTGCTACGAAAAATGGGGTGTTACAACTCTCCCCCACTTAAACTGGATCACGTTCTCGTGATCCTAGTCACTTAACCAATCAGATCTACACTCTACGGTCCTTCAACAATCGTCTCAATCCGACTTTCCTAGGCAACTCTTCCCAATGAATCACCTTTAACAACTAAAATTGTCACTCATGATTTATCAAATCACAATCCGAGCACTAAAACCTCGCTCAATCCCTCGCATCAGGAAAACTCAACCAATCTCGTACCGAGATATCAACCCCTTTAGCGTACGCCTAACAAGTACAATGCTAAAGTAACAAGTCTCGACCTAAGGTCAATAACCCAAACGATGAAGACCGAACAACACGGATCCTTACGGATACACTTACCAATCAACGTCTCTCGTAGTGCGCAACACGACTAATACGCAAATATCATAAAATCGTAAGCAAACGACTAAATCCGCTAGCGCCCCAAATAACTATGGCAACGCAAACCTCAAGGTGTACAAATAAAACGACTATTGTCACACCCGTATCAACAATCATGTGAGCGAAACATGGCTATCTGATGATGTAGCGTGAGGGTACGAAATAGTATTAATTTTTACTACAAAATGCGACGAAATATTACACAAGTTTTATTTATTTATTTATCGAGTGGATATACCTAAACCTTGCTACAACACTTATAGGCAGTGTACCTAATCGTAGAGTAGTGTAGTTTTTAGTAAGTCCGGTTCGTTCCACAGGGAGCTGGTGAAGTTAACGCTATATTATTAAGTTTATTTGTAAAAATATATATATAAATAAGTAGTAGTATTATTATAAAATGGGGGTTTTACCGTTTAATGACCGGTTTGTCGATTTTAAGCGTAAAAATAAATGACAAAAATTAAAGTGCGTAAAATAAATTGCGATAAATAAAATGACAGAAAATAAAATGACAGAAAATAAAAGTGCGATGAAAAATACAATAAAACAATTATGCTTATTTAAACTTCCGTAACCATGATGTTTGACTTTTTGATTTTAATTAATTGTCCAATGGGTTAATTGTCCTTTGTCCTGGATTATTTGAAACCTATGTGGTTTTTGTCCAAAATAGTTCACCGGTCATAATTATAAAATGCGAGTGTCCTCGTCAAATTACCCTTATACCCGAAGTCAAATATTCCAACTAATTAAGGATTTAAACTGTGACGCAGTTATCACTTCTGTCAACAATTACACCAGTTATCACTGTATGTAATCTACCCCTGTTTTGATTAGATATGAATATTAATTTACCCACTTGATCAGTTTGAATAATCAATTACCCAACCCGAATAATTAATTAAATGATTATAATAGATTCCATATGAACGTCACTAAATAGGACAACCATAATCATTATTAATTATTAGGATAATTAATTTGAAGATAGGTTCGACAGACTCCAATGAGTTGTCACTCATTTAGACAATACCCCCCATCTATTAATAGTCAATAGTCCAATTTCCACAAGTGTCGGTCTTTTGCCCAAACCTTAATTATGGTACAAAGCCCAATTACCCAATTTTAGTAATTAGCCCAACATCATGATTACTTCGTTTTAAATAAGCATAATAATAACTTAGCTACGAGACATTAATGTAAAAAGGTTGAACATAACTTACAATGATTAAAAATAGCATAGCGTTACACGGACAGAATTTCGACTTACACACTCAAACGATCTCTATCATAAATCTTATTATTATCATAATTTAAAATTAAAATTAAGATTATTGTTATATCTGATTACATTAACATTATGATAGAGAATTATAGATATAAATTATAGATATTGATATTGATAGATAGAAAAATAAGAAAAAGATAGAAAAAATGATCGAAAAAAGGTTAGAAAATATGATCGAAGAAAGTATCCTCCAATCTACGAACTACATTGCCTTATATATGCAAAAGTTGAAATTGAATTTTCATTTACGACCCCTGAACTATGCTCAATTAACAACTTTTTATTATTTAATATTATTCTTATTATGAATTATTTAAATATTATATTTTATTCTTGTGCATAGTTGACTCGTAATTTTTACACCGTTGCGTCGAGCGCTGAAAGTTGGTTCATGCCCCGGTTCCGGATTTTCGAACGTCCTTGCGTACAATTTAATATCTTGTACTTTGCGTTTTGTAACTTGTACTCTTGTCATTTTTAGACGTTCTTCATCAATAATTTGAACCTTTTTAATTGTATCTTGTACATTTGAGCTTTTTGGACGTTTTGGTCTTTCAAATCTTCATTTTTGTCTTTAAATCTTCATTTTCGAGCGATTTGCGTCTTTCGTCTTCGCACTTATTTATTTAACTATTACAACTAAAAATAAGGAAATTACATTTAAAAACTTTACATATTGGAACGATATTGCTACTAAATATATGTTCATTTGGAACACTATCAAATATCCCCACACTTGAGCGTTGCTTGTCCTCAAGCAATACAGAACTTGAAATAAAAACATACATGAATCACTTTTTTATTCATCACATTTTGTACATCAGTGATTTTGATATAGCGGTATAAACAATGATAGTAACGATATGGTTAAAGGTGGGTGTGTCATCCACAGTTGCCTTGGGTTTAGGACAACGACACTTGCAATCAAATAGCCGATTTACTTTCGGTTTCCAAAGCAAAGTGCACATTTGAAAGGCGGTTTACAGTCCCACATGACTATAAAAATTTAGATCCTTTAGGAAATAGGATCTTTATGAAAACATTTGATCTTTTGAAAATTCAATCTAGCTTTTACCCTAGATAAGTTTTCTGATTTGATCCACCATTGGTGTTGCAAAATATATTTGTGGATCAATATTTTGGCTAAAAACATTTAGGTTCGTGTAATCCACTGCTATCCCGGTATCGGAAAGCACACATCCAGTTTACGTGTTCCGTATATTACCTTTCGGCAAACTACCGTCCGGTTGTAAAGGAAAGCGATGAACAAGAAACTGTTAAGGCAATGTCCCGTGACATGCAGATGATTATGGTCTTTTAACGTGTCGGATGCTAGAACTATCCTTGGTAGGAGCGATAGTAAAGATCATCCTATGATTTTTCGATCTGGCACAAGGTCCTGTCTCCGACCATGCTATGCAACCACCGTTCTTACGGTTGACACCCGATTTGGTTCAGGTGACCTAATGAATTCCAGGTGAATTTCTTAGGATTTTACGTTCAATGGTAATGAACGCATTGAAAATGGTTTTTCAGAAAACAAATCGGTTTGTATTTTTGATCAAAATATTTTCTCGTTCATGCTCGAGTTTAGATATCATCGAATTCCATGAGTTTGAATTCTCAATCTTTAAGGTCAATCTCTAGGATTGAGTATTATCAGTCTTAAAAGCTGATTTTTAATCTTTAAGGAGATTATCCTTTTCTGGGGATCTGATTCATTAGTCTTATCAAGCTAATTTGCACGGTGCCTCCCCATTGTACGAGATAAATCCTTCTCATGGTTAGGATAAATCTGACCACTTGGCGACCCTGTTTGATGCTGAGGTCCGTGGATTTCCTGCTGATTTTAGAGATGACTTTTCTAGATTTTTCGTCAACCTACAGCTGGTCTGGACGACAACTTCATGACCTAAATCAAGAAGCGCGTGTCTTTTTCGGAAGACTTTACTTCCTTCAAATGATGGAATTGATTCATCGTGTAGATCCATCTCTTCTTTTCTTTCATCGGATAAAACAGTGGATTATCATTCAAAACAAAAGTATTTTCAATTGTTTGTACAAAAATATGTGATAGATAGTTTTTAATTGAATAACTTGGTACATTCTCCCCACACTTAGTTTCTTTCTTTGCCTTTTTATTCTCCTTTATTCCATTTTAAATGAATTCAAGCGTTTTAAGTTGTTTCTCAATTTATGTCCTTTTCGAGGTAACGATAATTTCGGTATTAACACCTAGTTTTCATCGTTCATAAATATGTATAAACATGATTTTGAGTTCATTTAGTTGAAAATTTTTCAAATTTTCACAAAATTTGGCAAATAAACCAAGTATAAACCTGAGAGAATTTATAACCCTTCCCCACACTTAAGATCATGCAATGCCCTCATTTGCATGAAATCAGACTATAATTTAAATTCATGAGGGTGATTAGCGTAGAAAAGTGATTAAAAATACCGAGTTTGCAAACATATTGTTATTTCACATTTGATTTTTTGCGTCTTGTCAAAATCAGTAGCTTTTGCTGAACTTCATGACAGTCTTTGAAAGTGCGCTGTTTTACCCTGTTTTGTACATAAGATAAAATACAAACATATATATATATATATATTTTTGAAGTTTGGTTTATAACCCCACTTTTCAAAAATTTATAAAGTATAATATTTTTGGCATACTTTAAATCAATAAAATTAAAAATAATGATAACAAAATTTGTCGCCCCGCCCTCGGGTAAAGTAATTTCGGCTCAACGACCTAGTCTTCAACTCTCGACGAATTTTAAAAATCATATTTTTAACTTAATGAAATAAAGTAAATTTTGTTTTTTAAAATCACAATAAAACATAAATTAAAATGCATATTAATTTCAAATAAAACCTAAAAAAAATAAAAATTCAGAATGGAGGGAGAAAACTAGTTCTTTAGTGTCTGCTAGCGGAAAAGACCAATCGGATTCCATTCTCGGAACTACACTAGAACAGAACAAATAACTTTAGACAGCATTATCTTTTTAGAACATTCGAATCTCCCCACACTTAGGTAGCTGTGGTGTTGAAATTGTGATTAACTTCATTGTCAATTTCTCTTGGTCCATAATCAACTTGCCTATCTGTGACTTTTTCTTTAAGCCAGTGCCCGGCTTCTTCCGTAATATCCCATAATTCAACTAGCTTCGCCCTTTCTTTAGGCGACAGATTGGATACTAACCGGTTACATAACTTAAAGTTCCCCTTACTTCTAGCATCAATAGCCCGTTTAAAAAGTTTCTTCATTGAACTGTTAATAACGGGGTCATCTAATTTCGTATCAACAACGGGGTCCTTTGTTATTGGGTTATCATTAGGTGTTACTTCATTTTTCCCACACTTAGGCATTTCATTATTGCTAAGCACTGCCGTTGGAGTTGGTAAAACAACATGGTTATTACCAATCGTTTTTATTGGTTCAACGATTTTGGTTGGTGGAGGTTTAGATTTTCGAATCATAAAGGTGATCGATTTGTCACCACTTTTAAGTGTCATTCTTCCATTTCCTACATCAAATAACGCCCCGGTGAACGCAAAGAATGGCTGACCTAAAATTAGAGGAATGTTTGGGTCCTCTTCTATGTCAATGACAATAAATTCGACTAGAAAGGTTAAATTGCCTACTTGAACGGGTAGGTTGTCAGCAATTCCAACTGGGTGCTTAATGGTTTGATCAAAGAGTCGAACACTCATATCCGTTGGACTTAACTTACCTACACCTAATCTCTTATATAAGGAAAGAGGCATAACACTTACACTTGCACCTAAATCTGCTAGTGCATCATACATGACACAATCACTAAGTAGACAAGGAACAATAAATTCACACGGATCACCTACCCTAGGTGGAGGTTTTGGTGGAACTGTCTTCACCGGGTTTACTTCTACGGCTTTTGTTTCTTGTACTTTCTTATTCTTTTTCTTCTTCTTCTTTCCAGAAGTATCACAATCTTTATTACTTATTACTTGCTCATACTCAACTCCTTTTCTTGGAAACGGGATGGGTGGTTTATATGGTGTCACCACTGGCTTTACATACTCGGATGGTGGTGGTGGTGTAACTTCTTCATTGTTACTCACATCTAAAACCTTCCCATCTTCTTGAGCTGGTTTTTCAGAATTTGTTGACACCATATTAACATTCTCTTTCCGAGGATTTACTTCAGTATTACTCGGTAGCTTTCCTTGTTCCCTCTCACTCATCATGCTAGCAAGAGTACCTACGTGTTTTTCTAGATTCAAAATGGAAGCTTGTTGAGTTCTTAATGACTGATCAAACCTCTCGTTCGTTTGGGTTTGAGTTTCAATAAATTGTGTTTGAGATTCAACTAGCTTGAATACCACGTCTTCCATATTTGACTTTTTCTCTTCAGTTTGTTGTTGTGGTTTATATAAGCCAGGTCTTTGTTGATTGAAAGTGTTGTTTTGAGTTGGTTGGTTATTCGGACCTTGTTGGTTATACCAGTTATTTTTGGGTCCTTTTGGATTGTAAAGAATGTTTTGATTTCGATTTAAGTTTAGCCTTGGCGGTTGATAATTATTTTGATAATTATTTCCCGGCCTTTGGTTCATATAGGAAACATTCTCTTGTTGTTCCATCGTTGGTTCAATGTGACAATCTTTCAATAAGTGTGGTCCACCGCATTGCTCACAACTGATTCGTATTGCGTGAATATCTTTATTCATCTTTTCCATTCGTCTTTCGAAAGCATCTATTTTTGCGGAAACGGAATCAAAGTCATGGCTAGAATCGGCTCTAGCCGCTTTAGATGATCGAAAGATATCTTTTTCTTGGTGCCACTCATGCGAGTGGGAGGCTGTGTTATCAATAATTTTGTAAGCTTCAGTTGCGGTTTTCTTCATAATGGATCCACCAGCGGTTATGTCGATGTCTTTTCGTGTGGCGATGTCTACGCCTTTATAGAAGATTTGTACTATTTGAAAAGTATCTAATCCGTGTTGAGGACATCCTCTCAACATCCTTCCGAATCTTGTCCACGCCTCATATAATGTTTCATTTGGATTTTGCGCGAACGTAACAATTTCTCCTTGAAGTCTCACGGCTTTGGATGCCGGAAAGAATCGTTTAAGAAAATTTTCAACTAAAACATCCCATGTGTCAATCGCCCCTTCAGGTAACGATTCTAACCAATCTTTGGCTTCTCCCTTTAAAGTCCAGGGAAACAACATGAGATAGATCTGCTCATCTTCCACTTCTCGGATTTTGAATAGTGTACAAATTCTTTTAAACGTACGAAGGTGTTCGTTAGGATCTTCATTCGGTGCACCACTGAATTGGCATTGGTTAGTTACCATGTGTAGAATTTGTCCTTTGATTTCATAATCCGGCGCATTAACTTCTGGCTTAATAATGGCGTGACCTTGGCCCGTGCGTGTGGCTCTCATTCGATCTTCCATACTTAGAGGTTCCGTTACTTCCATAATTGAATTTGTTGAATACGAATCACTAGAGGATTCTGATTTAATGGTTTGTGGCTCAGGAGGAATAATTAGTGGTTCAGGATCTTGGAATTGTCCTTGAATATGCTCCGGGTTCTTAATTGTGAAGTCGGGTTCAAAAGATGGATTATCGGAAATTTGAGTTGGAGTTCTTGTTCGACTAGATGACGATTCTAAAGAAAAATCAACGGCGGCGATATTCGTTAAACGATGTCTTGATCGAGTTACAGGTGGTGAACGTATGACCGGCGGCGAACGTCTTGCTCGGTGCATTCACTGAATATCCTATTAGTTTTTAAAAAAGAAAGAAAAATTATATAAGTTATCCAATCAATAGACTTTTCTGATTTTGCCCACGTTTCGAATAGCCAAAAGATGCAGCAGAGGGGCAGGATTCGTTTGGTCTCAATATAATTGAGTACTGTTTGGCTCCAATAACCCGGTCCACGTACAAATCCAACTATTACTACGAACCAGAAAATTTTGATGTCTATCAATTTAACCACTTAAAATAAATTTTCGTAATTTTAAGAAATTTAGAGAAGAAGTAAAAAAAAATAAGTCCTAAAAACTATAATGGCGAGAAATAAGAGAGAAAAAGAGTGCGCGTCGAAAAGTGTCGAAAAATGAAAAAGACGAAGAGTGGTTTGTAAACACGCGGTTAATCCAACCTTATAACTATCACTATCTTAAAATTAAAACTACAAATAGAGATTACTAATTGGAATTGTAATTGATACATAGGTAAAAGGCGTCGAAAAATAAAAATAAGAAAATAACTATGGCAAAACTAAACTTAATACTAAAAGTTGCGACTATAGTCTAAAAATCTAAAGGTAATAAAACTAAAAAAAACATTTTTTTTTATAGACAAAATCTTAAAAAATATATATTTTTTTTAATAATTTTTTTTTTGTTACGTTTTTTTTTTTTTTTTTTTTTTTTTACGTTTTTGTTTTTTTTTACGTTTTTGTTTTTTTTTTTAATATATTTTTGCAAATATAAATTAAAAATATAGCGTTTTAGTGCTCCCCGGCAGCGGCGCCAAAAACTTGATGATGTAGCGTGAGGGTACGAAATAGTATTAATTTTTACTACAAAATGCGACGAAATATTACACAAGTTTTATTTATTTATTTATCGAGTGGATATACCTAAACCTTGCTACAACACTTATAGGCAGTGTACCTAATCGTAGAGTAGTGTAGTTTTTAGTAAGTCCGGTTCGTTCCACAGGGAGCTGGTGAAGTTAACGCTATATTATTAAGTTTATTTGTAAAAATATATATATAAATAAGTAGTAGTATTATTATAAAATGGGGGTTTTACCGTTTAATGACCGGTTTGTCGATTTTAAGCGTAAAAATAAATGACAAAAATTAAAGTGCGTAAAATAAATTGCGATAAATAAAATGACAGAAAATAAAATGACAGAAAATAAAAGTGCGATGAAAAATACAATAAAACAATTATGCTTATTTAAACTTCCGTAACCATGATGTTTGACTTTTTGATTTTAATTAATTGTCCAATGGGTTAATTGTCCTTTGTCCTGGATTATTTGAAACCTATGTGGTTTTTGTCCAAAATAGTTCACCGGTCATAATTATAAAATGCGAGTGTCCTCGTCAAATTACCCTTATACCCGAAGTCAAATATTCCAACTAATTAAGGATTTAAACTGTGACGCAGTTATCACTTCTGTCAACAATTACACCAGTTATCACTGTATGTAATCTACCCCTGTTTTGATTAGATATGAATATTAATTTACCCACTTGATCAGTTTGAATAATCAATTACCCAACCCGAATAATTAATTAAATGATTATAATAGATTCCATATGAACGTCACTAAATAGGACAACCATAATCATTATTAATTATTAGGATAATTAATTTGAAGATAGGTTCGACAGACTCCAATGAGTTATCACTCATTTAGACAATACCCCCCATCTATTAATAGTCAATAGTCCAATTTCCACAAGTGTCGGTCTTTTGCCCAAACCTTAATTATGGTACAAAGCCCAATTACCCAATTTTAGTAATTAGCCCAACATCATGATTACTTCGTTTTAAATAAGCATAATAATAACTTAGCTATGAGACATTAATGTAAAAAGGTTGAACATAACTTACAATGATTAAAAATAGCGTAGCGTTACACGGACAGAATTTCGACTTACACACTCAAACGATCTCTATCATAAATCTTATTATTATCATAATTTAAAATTAAAATTAAGATTATTGTTATATCTGATTACATTAACATTATGATAGAGAATTATAGATATAAATTATAGATATTGATATTGATAGATAGAAAAATAAGAAAAAGATAGAAAAAATGATCGAAAAAAGGTTAGAAAATATGATCGAAGAAAGTATCCTCCAATCTACGAACTACATTGCCTTATATATGCAAAAGTTGAAATTGAATTTTCATTTACGACCCCTGAACTATGCTCAATTAACAACTTTTTATTATTTAATATTATTCTTATTATGAATTATTTAAATATTATATTTTATTCTTGTGCATAGTTGACTAGTAATTTTTACACCGTTGCGTCGAGCGCTGAAAGTTGGTTCATGCCCCGGTTCCGGATTTTCGAACGTCCTTGCGTACAATTTAATATCTTGTACTTTGCGTTTTGTAACTTGTACTCTTGTCATTTTTAGACGTTCTTCATCAATAATTTGAACCTTTTTAATTGTATCTTGTACATTTGAGCTTTTTGGACGTTTTGGTCTTTCAAATCTTCGTTTTTGTCTTTAAATCTTCATTTTCGAGCGATTTGCGTCTTTCGTCTTCGCACTTATTTATTTAACTATTACAACTAAAAATAAGGAAATTACATTTAAAAACTTTACATATTGGAACGATATTGCTACTAAATATATGTTCATTTGGAACACTATCACTATCGCATCACTAATCACACAACATGGTCCTTACGACCCCACCATCGGCGTATAAAACAACCAATAGTTCACACAACATGGTCCTTACGACCCCACCATCGGCGTATAAAACAACCAATAGTTCACACATCCAACAACATGAAGGCTGGCCGAAAACTACACGCGCCTTAGTGAATCCGCACCACACGCGACTCAACTACCTCCACCGCACGACAATCAGGATTGGCCGAACTACACGCGCCCTAGTGAATCCGAACTACACGAGAATCACTATCCCAAAAGAATGATCACATCCACACGTGTCATTGTGAATCCGAACTACACGAGACTCACTTCCTCAATATAATGACCGCATCCACACGAGTCATTGTGACTCCGAACAACACGAGACTCACTTCTACAATAAGATGACCGAACTACACGTGTCATCATGAATCCATAACTACACATGATCCACTATCCAAATCTTAATCCGTAACTACACATGATCCACTACCCAAATCTTAACTCAGGAATGGTACTCGATAAAGACCATCGGAGTTTATAACATCCATTAGTGTACATACGCCGCGTAATCACTAATCCCTCGGGTGATGTCTTAAACACCGAGACTAACTCACCCACATGACAATGTGATGTCTTGAACACCGCGACAATTCCACATGTCAATCAAACCAATGAGTGGTGTCTTAAACACCGCGGCAACTCCACTCGTTACGTAGAATGTGGTGTCTTGAACACCGTGACTATCCCACATTCCACGCTACACAAATAAATACATTATTCCACTCACTTGGAAATCCTTGCACACACATCATACGTACGTGTTCACAATGCCATCACAGTCGAGCAAGAACCACCTATATCTCACATAGGCACAACACAACAATTCTCTAGAAGAGAATTCGACACGCACATCACTTAACCGAGGGATCTCACCTTGCTCGTCAAACACGTCCATTATCTCTAAATGAGATTCACCACATTACCACCTCGGTGATAATTTAAATCCAAAACCATTAGTACAATTTATTCCAAATCGTACTTTTACCACAATCGACCAACATAGGTCTCAACACTAGCCTCGAATCCATTCGAGCATCGTCCAATATCAACGCACTAGAATATCCTCGTACGAGAGTTCAAACTCCCCCACTTAGAACTCCGTTCCATAACCAAATTACAATACCTTGCTCCAACCTTGAGCACACGAAGGATTTTAACCCATCCTTAAACACTTCGAACGAAGAGTTCACCACAAACTACACAAACTTTACTCTCGCAATTATCCAATTGCTATAGTTTGTCAAATTTCAACCTAGTCACTCGTGTACCTAAGGGTTTCTCTCTGGTACCCTAAGTACAACGTAACCGCAACACCATCGGAGTCAAACACCACGCTAGTAGGTATGAAAGGGGTACCTATCGTTGCGTCCCGTAGACTCCATTACCAACGTTCATCGAGATTTAAAACACTCGACCTCAAGGGTTTCACCTACCCAACGAACCACACGGTTCATCAACATCAACACGAGAGCGAACATGCTCTAACCTCCGAACACCAAAGTCTACACCCATGGCTTGGTGAAAACATTTCCCAACACTAAGGAATGCTTGGTTGCACCAAGTCTTACGCCCTTCATTCGTCAATCCGAACGCCACCGTAGGGTAATTCCATTAGGAACGTCACCCATAACAAAATATGCACAACGCAATGCATTCAACAAACCTGAACTCATCGGCACAAAATAAAAATCAAAGGGCATATTTATTAAAATGAAACGTACCTTAACGTCTCCTTGCCTCACCCGTCCCCGCTAACTCGGGACATTCCGACTTACGATGTCCTTCCTCTTGGCAATTGAAGCACACTGTGCCCTCACCCTTTGGCACCGAACATTCCCAAGAGTTGTGACCTCTCACGCCACAATTGTAACACCTAGACGCACTAGAATCCGATATACTCGTCCGTATACCACCCGTGCTCAAACTTGCACCCCTAGCTCTCTTACTTGGAGCGCCATACGAAACAACCCTTCTCTCACTTAAAGGTTCACCAATCTTCGATCGTGAATATGACTCGAAACCCCTAGCCACCGTGAATAACTCCGCAAACGACTTCGCGTAACCCCGGCTAATTTTGTTCTTCAAGTCATCATTCAAAGTTAGATAGAAATCCGCCATCAACAAACGATCATTCCCCAAATACTCCGGGCAAAAACAAGCCTTCGCTATAAAGGTCGTCTTGAGAGTATTCAAATCCATGGAACCCTGTTGCAAATTTCGCAACTCACTACGCAATTCTGACAAGTCAGCTGATGTCCGGAACTCCTCAAAGAATTCCTCCTTAAACTCGTCCCACGATAACGCCATAAACGGCTCACCACCGATAAGATCAATCTTACCATCCAACCAATCCTTCGCCCTACCCCGCAACAAGCTAGTAGCGAGTCTTGTCCTCTTCTCGGGAGAGCATTCAATAGTACGAAAACTCCCTTCGACATCCGAGATCCATGGTGTGCTAACCAAAGGATCCAGTTTCCCGACATACATCGGGGGTTTAGTCCTCATGAAGCTCTTAAGACAACGCTCCATTTCACTACTACTTAGAAATTCGGAATACTTCCTATCCATTTCTTCTCGAAATGCACCCATTTGCTCTGCAACGGCGACAGCAACTCTAGTGTTAAACTCAACGTCGTTCGTCTCGATCTCGTTTCGCATCGTCATTCTAAAGAATTCAAAACGATTAGTCCACGAATGTATAGAACTGCATGCACAACACTATCCCATCTTGCTAAACACTCGTCGTACATCACTTGTTAGACACGATTTGCACCCGTAATAAGGTTTGCAAGTCCTTATTACGCACACACGCTGTATCTACTCGTTAGTACAATGCTCGCCTCGCTCGATGATATAAACCAACAAAAACATAAACAAAACAAAACACAATGCAATAATATATTAATAGTATCCACATATTAATATAAACGTTAGTCCACCTACAAATAAGGCGCTAACTATAACCCGTTCTGACCCGTACTCCTACAAGTCCCTCAACAATTAAGCACACACAAAAGTCTAAGTCTTGGCACCTATCTCAAGTCACCTAAATCCCTTAAACCATGCTCTGATACCACTTGTAACGACCACAAACCATTTTAACGAAAAACGACAACAACTTTTTTTTTAGTACAGGAGCGGCGCACCAACCACAGGTGCGGCGCTTTTGGGGACATAAGAACGGCGCTCCTATTTCAGAAAGTGGCGCTCCTGTCGACTGACCAACAAGACTACAACTTACTGACGAAAAGCGGCGCTTTTACCTCTAAAAGCGGCGCTCTTGAACATGAACATGTGCAGTTTCGAGATATATAAGATTTAAACCAACCCATTAAACCCAATTCCAAATCCATCAATTTAGTGACTCAAATACAAGTTTAATATGACTCAAAATACACTCGTTCAGAATTTAAGTACTCCATAACCATAACGATTCATTAGTTTCTAACAAAACGACCCGTTTCGTTTAAACACGACAAAAGACCGAGCATGGCGATTGGGATTGTACTACCCATTGCTAAGTCTAATCCAAAAGCAAGGTCTTCTAAAGCAACCCGTAGTAGTCCACTAATCCCACACTTACCCAGCCACCGCCCTCCGCGCAAATCTATAAAAATGTAAACAACGAAAGGGTAAGCTAACGCTTAGTGAGTGAAAATATACTACATACATATATATGCATAATATGGATACGCCACATAATAATAAGCAAATATCACATACCGGAGTATCCAAGCATAAAGATAAGCTAATTTAAGCATACCATACGGCCGCTATATAACAAGCTAATAATATCAACAAGTAAGTTCACCAACGACGATGTGAACAACGCCAAACAAGCTACACCCGGAGGGCTAGCTACATCACAACAATACGACGATATATGTAACAATAAAGCATAACACGCCCAAGGTTAACCCCTTAACCCAATACCAAAAGTCAATTACCACAGTGAAGATTGGCCGAACTACACGAGCCTTAGTAAATCCGCAACCACACGAGACTACTATCTTCATTACCACTATAACGTCGAGGTTGGCCGAACTACACGAGCCTTAGTGGATCTGCAACCACACGAGATTACTACCTCAATAAGATGATCGAACTACACGAGTCATCGTAAATCCGCATCCACACGTGATTCAGTTCTCCATACACAACTCAATACCAACCCTTCGCCATTGGGGTTGTATAATCCACATCACAAGCATATGTGATAACGTACACACAAGTGTGCACCTCACCAAAGGTGGTTAACTAAAACACAAAACCGTGCCAATTGGACGTATTACACAAATCCATCAAATCCACCTATATGTGAAGTGAGCTCTATAATCGAGAATCACTTCACCCGACCCGCACCCATCCTACACATACTTATGCACATAGGATATTAACACTCACCTTATCGTCTTGATGAATGCAACCGAATAATCTGCAACTCGCCAATGGAAAGTACCTATTCCATTTATCACATAACAAACAACACAATTAGGGTGGATTTACAAACCAACCCAATTTGACAACTAGTGCAATTTCGACCCAAATGCACTTCCAAGCACAAACTGCCCCCAAAATAACCAATAATCACTAACACAAGTGAGAATGGTCCTAATACGCCAATTAAACCCAATCATAAGGGTTAAACACCCATCTTGCCCAATTTGACACCTAAACCCTAATTTTGACCCAATTCAAAATTAGTTAACCAAATACACCCAAAGTAGTTTCCAACACTTCTATAATCACTAACACTAGTGATTATACACCATTTCCAAGCCTTAAACATGGCTAAATCATCATCCAACCCAAAACTCGCCAAGTATCAAAAATAACTAGTCACCATAAACCCACTTCATCATCTAAATGGGTTTTACAACTAACAAGCTCAAAACCCTAACTTGAATATCAAATCATAAAGATGAAATTCGGAGTTGAGACTTACCAATACCACCAAAATGATGCCGTTGACGAGCAGAACAACTTTAACACTTGCACTTTAACCCGAATCAACCTTCTTCTTCTCCAAATGGAGCTTTCTCTCACTAAAATGGGTTTCTCACTATAGGGTTTGTGTGGGTGAAATGAGGATAAGAATGATCAATGGATCAGTTTTAATGGCTCAAAACCGACCCTAAGTGAAAAGACCCAAATACCCCTCATTTAACTCTTTTAAAAAATTCCAACAGCACTCACTCAGGACCAAAAGCGGCGCTCCTAAGCCAGGAGCGGCGCTCCTTGAGCCTTCATGCTCACAACTTGAAATTTAAAAATGTTTGGGCTTGAATTACGGTCGTCTGGGCTTTTGATTTGCCTCAATCCCAGTCCGTATGAGGAAGTTATGACCAAAATGGTGAAAGTGCGCATAATCTCTCTTTACACACTCCATTCTCCTCTTTTCCAACACCCGACACCTGAAACATTTGTGCTACGAAAAATGGGGTGTTACAATAAGTAAGAATAGGTATGTACCATTAATTAAGTCTCTTGACCTTAGAGATCAACAAATTGATTTCGTTTCTTGTTAACATGAACATGCCATCTGAATATATATATCCACAAAAGGAAAGATGATGTTTCTAGCCTTACAGGCATCTTCAGTAAGCTGGATGCATGAAATGCATCATGGATGTTACCAACTCATCTAAAACATTGAGCGCTTATGTCGCAATACAAAGCTGACAGGTAGAATGGAAAACATGGCGATCACAACCATGCGATTTGATGTCTGGATAGTGTTAGCCACGAATTTTACTAACCCCTTAATTCGGAAGGAGACCATAAGTATAAAGAACTCGTTATTTAAGAACGTTTCATTTGAACAAATGAATTGAAATTTTAGCTGGAAGTGACTAATCGGACTTATGTGCAACGCAAGTGATGTGTGCGAGGTGTAGTACAAAATACTATTAATTTTATTATGAAATAATATTAAATACGATACAATTTTACACAAGTTATTTATTTATTTATTGAATGGATATACCTAAACCTTGCTACAACACTTATAGGCAGTGTACCTAATCATAGAGTAATGTAGTTTGTAGTAAGTCCGGTTCATTCCACAGGGATACAGTCGAGTTTAATGCTATATTTATTTTAGACTATATTTGTATATAAATATATATATAAGTAGTATTATTATTATAAAAGGGGATTTTTACCGTTTAATGACCGGTTTGTCGATTTTAGAACTTAAATCACAATTAAAACCTAATGTAAAATATTAAATATAAATATGACTTAATTTAAAGCGTAAAGTAAATGACGATAAAAGTACGATGATTAAAAGTGCGATAATTTAAAGTACGATAAATAAAATGACGATAAATAAAATGACAGTAAATAAAAGTGCGATGAGATATAAAATAGGAGAATTATGCTTATTTAAACTTCCGTAATCATGATGTTCGACGTGTTGATTTTAATTTATTACCATGGGTTAATTGTCCTTTGTCCTGGATTATTCGATATGTCCATCTGGTTTTGTCCATAATAGTCCATCGATCATAATTATAAAGTGCGAGAGTCTTCGCCAAATTAACCTTATACCCGAAGTCAAATATTCTAACTAATTGGGGACTTAAACTGTAACAAGGTCTTAATACTTTGTTTAATGAATACACCAGGTTATCGACTGCGTGTAATCCAAGGTCTTAATACTTTGTTAATAATTGCACCAATTACCCTTGAATGTAATATACCCCTATTTTAATGAGTCCATTGATTATTAATCCATTCTCGTGTCCGGTCAAATGAACAATTATTAGTATTTACAGATATCCCGCACACCGTACCCAGTCAAGCGTATGTGGTTATATATAAACACATCAAATTATAAATCTCTATATTAAATCAACAAGATATCATTTAATTAATATAAAGCCCATTAATAGCTCATAGTCCAATTTCCAAAAGTGTCGGTCATTTGTCCAAACCCCAATTATGGTCCAAAGCTCAATAACCCCGTCTTTAATATTTAGTCCAACATCACGATTACTTCGGCTTAAATAAACATAATAATAATTTAGCTACGAGACATTAATTTAAAAAGGTTGAACATAAGTTACAATGAGTATTAATCGCGTAGTGTTACACTGACAGAGTTTCGACTTACAACTTAAAACATTCGCTACTATAACCTTATTATTATTAACTTAATATTAAAATTATAAAATATAAATATAAGTATATAATTGAGAGAGAGTTTTATGATTGATGATGGTGTACTCCTCTCGTTCGAATTCGATTGCTATTTATAGGACCTGACCAGATATTTCACTCCATGCGATCGCATGGAGTTTCTTCTTCATGGCCATGCGATCGCATGGCCTCCTGGGACAGCTCACAATGCTTTGTCTTCTTGTTTTACCGATACATTTAAATATAAATATATAATATATATAATTTTATATAATTATATATATATATTATATTATATTCATGTGCATAGTTGACTTGTAATTTTAGGTCCGTTGACTTGCGCGTTGATGCTCGGTTTATGTCTCGGTTTCGGATTTTTGAACGTCCTTTCGTACGATTTAATATCTTGTACTTTATGTTTCGTGGCTTATACTCTTGTAATTTTTAGACGTTTCTCATCAATAAATTGAACCACTTGGATTGTACTTTGTACTTTTTAGCTTTTTGGTCGTTTGCGTCTTCAAATCGTCGAATCTATCTTTTGTCTTCGCCTTTTATTATTTAAATGAATATCACTTGTAAATAGAACAATTGCAACTAAAAGCTTGTCTTTCTTGAAAGATAATGCTATGAAATATATGTTCGTTTTTAGCATTATCAAATATTCCCACACTTGAGCGTTGCTTATCCTCAAGCAATATAGAACTTGAATATAACTTTACTAGAATCACTTCTTTATTCTTCACACTTTATACATCAGTGATTTTAATACGACGGTATGAACAATGATAGTAACATTGTGGTTTACAGTCCCACATGACTATAAAAATTTAGATCCTTTAGAAAATTGGATCTTTATAAAAACATTTGATCTTTTGAAAATTCATTCTAGCTTTTACCCTAGATAAGTTATCCGGAATAACCCTTCACCAGTGTTTGCAAAATGTTTTTGTGGGTTTTGTGTGTTTCAGATTTGAAAATTTTAACTCAAAACTTGCGGTTTTGTATCACCCACTTGCTAACCTTGTATTAGGAAAGCAACACGTCCAGTATACTTGCTCCATATATTACCTTTCGGTAAACTACCGTTCGGTTGTAAAGGAAAGCGTTGAACAAGCAACTGTTAAGGCAATGTCTAATGACATGCAGATGTTCATGGTCCACAACATGTCAGATGCAATTACTATCCTTTGTAGGAGCAATAGTAAAGATCGCCCTATAGTTTTTCGGTCTGGCACAAGGTCCTGTCTTCGACCATGCTATGCAACCACCGTTCTTACGGTTGACACCCGATTTGGTTCATGTGACCTAATGAATTCCGGTGAATTCTTAGAATTTTACGTTCAATGGTAATGAACGCATTGAAAATGTGTTTTCAGAAAACAAATCGGTTTTAATTTGATCAAATATTTTCTCGTTCAAGCTCGAGTTTAGATATCATCGAATTCCATGAGTTTTTAATTCTCAATCTTTAAGATCAATCTCAAGGATTGAGTAATATCAGGCTTAAAAGCTAATTTTTAATCTTTAAGGATATTATCCTTTCTGGAGATCTGATTCATTAGTCTTATAAGCTAATTTGCACGGTGCCCCCATTGTACGAGATAGATCCTCTCATGGATATGATAAGTCTGACCACATGGCGACCCTGTTTTATGCTGAGGTCCGTGGATTTCCAGCTGATTTTCGAGAAAACTTTTCAAGGTTTTTCGTAGACTTTACAACTGGTCTGGACGACAACTTCCTGACCTAAATCAAGAAGTGCGTTTCTTTTTCTCGGAAGACTTTACTTCTTTTTAAATTCCATTTATATTACAATAAACTGGGTAAAACTGATTAATATTGTCCAAAACAAAAGTACCTTCAATTATTTGTACAAAAATATGTGATATATGTTTTGAATAACTTGGTAAATTTTTCCCACACTTGGCTTTTATTTTTCTTTATTTGCCTTTTTATTCTCTTCTATTCCATTTTAAATGAATTCAAGTGTTTTGGGTTGTTTCTCAATTTAATTCCTCTCCAAGGTAACAATAATTTTGGTGTTAACACCTAGTTTTATCGTTCATAAATATGTATAAACATGATTTTGAGTTCATTTAGTTGAAAATTTTTAAAATTTTTACTAGAAGTGGGTAGTCAGTATATAAGACTAGGGCTGTTCTTTATTATCAGAGAGCACAAGATTCTAATACAACTACTGCTTTACTAGTATTTTAACGATGGCTATTAAACAAAGTGTATAAGTCAAATTTTTAAAACCGAAAGAATTTAATCCCTTCCCACACTTAAGATCTTACAATGCTCTCATTTGCAAGAAATCAGTAACAATTTAAATTATTGAGGGTGATTAGCGTAGAAAAATGATTAAATTTTACCAAAGTTTGCAAACATATTGTTGTTTGTTTGAATGATAAATGGTGTACTTCATTTGTTCATTCCTGCAGTTGTTATTTCACATATATTTTGCATCTTGTCGTCAAAATTAGTTGGTTTTGCTTGAAATGTCCCGTTCATATTGATTATAAACGTTCCATATTAATTGATTTCGTTGCAAGGTTTTGACCTCTATATGAGACATTTTTTCAAAGACTGCATTCGTTTTTAAAACAAACCATAACATTTATTTTATCGGCAAGGTTAAAAAGACACCACCTAGATTATCCAAAAATGATAATCTAAAATATCACACTTACACACTACCAATACATATTGGTTTACAATATTAATATGTTACAATAAAGTAAATTTCGAATGCAGTTTTAAACAATATTATACAAGCATGCTGACACCAAATCTTGTCCATATATTAGCATGCAACAGCGGAAGCTCTTAATAATCACCTGAGAATAAACATGCTTTAAACGTCAACAAAAAAATGTTGGTGAGTTATAGGTTTAACCTATATATTTATCAAATCATAATAATAGACCATAAGATTTCATATTTCAATATACATCCCATACATAGAGATAAAATCATTCATATGATGAACACCTGGTAACTGATATTAACAAGATGCATATAGAATATCCCCATCATTCCGGGACACCCATCGAACATGATAATTTTGAAGTACTAAAGCATTCCAAATTCCAGAATGGGGATTGTTGGGCTCGATAGATCTATCTTTAGGATTCGCGTCAATTTGGGGGTCTGTTCTCAAATTCTTAGGCTACCAAGCTAAAAAGGGGTATATTCGTCTTCGATCATTCGCCCATATAATGTAGTTTCATTTACTTGTGTCTATTTCGTAAAACATTTATAAAATTGCATGTATTTTCATCCCAAAATATTAGATTTTTAAAAGTGGGACTATAACTCACTTTCACGGATTTTTACTTCGTCAGGAAGTAAGACTTGGCCACTGGTCGATTCACGAACCTATAATAAATATGTACATATATATCAAAGTATGTTCAAAATATATTTACAACATTTTTAATACGTTTTAATGTTTTAAGTTTATTAAGTTAGTTGTCCTCGTTAGTAACGTACAACTAGTTGTCCACAGTTAGATGTACAGAAATAAAGCAATATATATTATCTCGAATCAATCCACGATCTCATGTATATAAGCCTCAGGCTAGATCACAACTCAAAGTATATATAATATTTTGGAATCAACCTCAACCCTGTATAGCTAACTCCAACATTACTGCATATAGAGTGTCTATGGTTGTTCCGAAATATATATATAGATGGGTCGACATTGAAATGTCCCGTTCATATTGATTATAAACGTTCCATATTAATTAATTTCGTTGCGAGGTTTTGACCTCTATATGAGACGTTTTTCAAAGACTGCATTCATTTTTAAAACAACCATAACCTTTATTTTATCAATAAAGGTTTTAAAAAAAACATTACGTAGATTATCAAATAATGATAATCTAAAATATACTGATTACACACGACCATTACATAATAGTTTACAATAGAAATATATTACATCGACATATGTTTCTTGAATGCAGTTTTTACACAATATCATACAAACATGGACTTCAAATCTTGTCCTTATTTTAGTATGCAACAGCGGAAGCTCTTAATATTCACCTGAGAATAAACATGCTTTAAACATCAACAAAAATGTTGGTGAGTTATAGGTTTAACCTATATATATCAAATCGTAACAATAGACCACAAGATTTCATATTTCAATACACATCCCATACATAGAGATAAAAATCATTCATATGGTGAACACATGGTAATCGACATTAACAAGATGCATATATAAGAATATCCCCATCATTCCGGGACACCCTTCGGATATGATATAAATTTCGAAGTACTAAAGCATCCGGTACTTTGAATGGGGTTTGTTAGGCCCAATAGATCTATCTTTAGGTTTCTTGTCAATTAGGGTGTCTGTTCCCTAATTCTTAGATTACCAGACTTAATAAAAAGGGGCATATTCGATTTTGATAATTCAACCATAGAATGTAGTTTCACGTACTTGTGTCTATTTTGTAAATCATTTATAAAACCTGCATGTATTCTCATCCCAAAAATATTAGATTTTAAAAGTAGGACTATAACTCACTTTCACAGCTTTTTACTTCGTCGGGAAGTAAGACTTGGCCACTGGTCGATTCATGAACCTATAACAAATATGTACATATATATCAAAGTATGTTCAAAATATATTTACAACACTTTTAATACATTTTGATGTTTTAAGTTTATTAAGTCAGCTGTCCTCGTTAGTAACCTACAACTAGTTGTCCACAGTTAGATGTACAGAAATAAATCGATATATATTATCTTGAATCAATCCACGACCCAGTGTATACACGTCTCAGGCGAGATCACAACTCAAAGTATATATATTTTTGGAATCAACCTCAACCCTGTATAGCTAACTCCAACATTACTGCATATAGAGTGTCTATGGTTGTTCCAAATAATATATATACATGGGTCGATATGATATGTCAAAACATTTGCATACATGTCTATGGTATCCCAAGATTACATAATATATTAGAATACATGTATAATACAATATAAGTTAGCTAGGATATGATTTGTATAGAATTGTTAATATTTCCCGTAGCTACAAAAATCAAAAAATATCCAATCTTGTTTTACCCATAACTTCTTCATTTTAAATCCGTTTTGAGTGAATCAAATTGCTATGATTTCATATTGAACTCTATTTTATGAATCTAAACAGAAAAAGTATAGGTTTATAGTCAGAAATATAAGTTACAAGTCGTTTTTGTAAGAGGTAGTCATTTCAGTCGAAAGAACGACGTCTTGATGACCTTTTTGAAAAACATACTTCCACTTTGAGTTTAACCATTATTTTTGGATATAGTTTCATGTTCATAAGAAAAATCATTTTCCCAGAATAACAACTTTTAAATCAAATTTTATCATAGTTTTTAATTATCAAACCCAAAACAGGCCGCGGTGTTACTACGACGGCGTATGTCCAGTTTTACGGAGTTTTTCGTGTTTCCAGGTTTTAAATCATTAAGTTAGCATATAATATAGATATAGAACATGTGTTTATTTGATTTTAAAAGTCAAGTTAGAAGGATTAACTTTTGTTTGCGAACAAGTTTAGAATTAACTAAACTATGTTCTAGTGATTTCAAGTTTAAACCTTCGAATAAGATAGCTTTATATGTATGAATCGAATGATGTTATGAACATCATTACTACCTCAAGTTTTGTGGATAAACCTACTAGAAAAGAGACAAATGGATCTAGCTTCAAAGGATCTTGGATGGCTTGAAAGTTCTTGAAGTAGAATCATGACACGAAAACAAGTTCAAGTAAGATTTCCACTCGAAATAAGATTGTTATAGTTATAGAAATTGAATCAAAGTTTGAATATGAGTATTACCTTATATTAGAAAGATATCTTACTGTAAATAAGAAAGATTTCTTGAGGTTGGATGATCACTCTACAAGATTGGAAGTAAGCTAGCAAACTTGGAAGTATTCTTGATTTTATGAAACTAGAACTTGTAGAATTTATGAAGGACACTTAGAACTTGAAGATAGAACTTGAGAGAGATTAATTAGATGAAGAAAATTGAAGAATGAAAGTGTTTGTAGGTGTTTTTGGTCGTTGGTGTATGGATTAGATATAAAGGATATGTAATTTTGTTTTCATGTAAATAAGTCATGAATGATTACTCATATTTTTGTAATTTTATAAGATATTTCATGCTAGTTGCCAAATGATGGTTCCCACATGTGTTAGGTGACTCACATGGGCTGCTAAGAGCTGATCATTGGAGTGTATATTGTGAAGACCCATCCTAATCCATCCGGACGAAGTATATATTGATCATAAACGATTCACAACAGTTGATTACATCGCGAGGTACTTGACCTCTATATGATACATTTTACAAATATTGCATTCGTTTTTGAAAAGAAAATCTTTCATTACATCGAAAGTTGACAGGCATGCATACCATTTCCTAATATATCCAACTATTATTGACTTAATAATAATCTTGATGAACTCAACGACTCGAATGCAACGTCTTTTGAAATATGTCATGAATGACTCCAAGTAATATCTTTAAAATGAGAAATTGCACAGCGGAAGACTTCTTTCATACCTGAGAATAAACATGCTTTCAAGTGTCAACCAAAAGGTTGGTGAGTTCATTAGTTTAACATAAATAATCATTTCATAATTTTAATAGACCACAAGATTTCATATTTCCATTTCTCGTAAACATACGTCCCATTCATAGAGACAAAAATATCATTCATATGGATTGAACACCTGGTAACCGACATTCACAATATGCATATAAGAATATCCCCATCATTCCGGGATCCTCCTTCAGACAAGATATAAATTTCGAAGTACTAAAGCATCCGGTACTTTGGATGGGGCTTGTTGGGCCCGATAGATCTATCTTTAGAGTTCGCGTCAATTAGGGTGTCTGTTCCCTAATTCTTAGATTACCAAACTTAATAAAAAGGGGCATATTCGATTTCGATCATTCAACCATATAATGTAGTTTTGATTACTTGTGTCTATTTCGTAAAAACATTTATAAAACTTGCGCATGTATTCTCAGCCCAAAAATATAAAGGGTAAAAAAGTAAATGAAACTCACCTAATGTATTTTGTAGTAAAAATACATAGAACGACATTGAACAAGTATAGGGTTGGCCTCGGATTCAAGAACCTATATCATTTGTATATTTATTAATACACATAATCGAAATCGAACTTATATATCATTCTTAGTGATGTGTGTTATATATATAGTAGATTAATAAGTTTCATTATGTGTATTTTCATTTTAGATATAGATATATCAATATAGTTAAGTTATGTATATTAAATATATATCTTTTATACGCAGATTATTTGTTTATGAAATTATTATTAATTCTGATAATACTAAAGTAATAAAAATAGTGGTATTTTATAACAATATTGATAAAAGTGATAATAATAATAATGTTATTGGAAATAATGCTATTAGCAAATATAATACTAAATTGTGCTATGATAATAATAGTTATAGCAATTTTAGTAATTCCTATGAATCATTAATTAAAATTCTAATTCAATAATTTTCCTACTAATCTTTATATCCAAGATTTCTATTTATAATAATATAAATGTTAGTTTTAATAATACATTATGATAACGATAATAACAGAAATTTTTAAATTTGAAAAGTTTATTAATAATGATATTGAAAATAATAACTTTATACTAATACATAATATTTAATAATAATAATTATTATAGCAATTTCATTACTGGTGATAATATTAATAACAATACTTATGTTAATCATAATCAAAATTTTCATGTTAAGTTTCTAAACTAATAACTAAGGCTTCTATAACATTAATTTGTAATTTTTAATCATAATAATAATGGTGATACTTATTTTAATAATAGTCATTCTAATAATAATATTTAGTGATATAATGATAATAATAATAATACTAGTAACTAATAATAATTTTACTAATAACGATAATAAGAATTATAATAATAATGTTAATAACTAATACTAATGAATATAGTAATAATAACAATAATAATAATAATAATAACAATTAATAATAATAATAATAATAATAATAATAATAATAATAATAATAATAATAATAATAATAATAATAATAATAATAATAATAATAATAATTAGGAAACTACCTCATATAAATGGGATTTAAAAAGAAATGCCACCAGCGGGTCTCGAACCCGAGACCTCCCGTAAACTTGACACCACACTTAACCATCCAGCCGAAACCATTTTTCTATTATAATTCATACCCCGATTGTTTTTAAGTCGACTTGTTCTGTTATCATCTCCTTCGTGTATAACCCAGCGACCATAATCAATTGTTTAAACCGATGTATATTGTTATAGTTTTAAATTCACCAAATAAATAGAATCAAACATGTTGAATAAGTTTTGATCAACAAAAATTAAAAGAAATAAATTAAAATCGATTCTGTCAGACATTTTTAGAACTCGAGAACTCAAAATCAGTTTCAAACTTTTAGAAGTTTTTAGATTATACTTACAACATAAAAAAGATGTGAAATCACTCCAAGAAACTTCCTGTATCCTCAATTGCTTCAAAAACTAAAAATCAAATTCGAATTTTCGTCAAGAACAATATGTTGACTTCTTTTAGAATTTACTTTGACTCCAAAATTCGTAATTGCTATTAAGAATTGAGAACTGAGACTTTGCAGATAATTTTCATATGGGATTCCTAATAGAATGGCATTATTACATTTTGGAATCATCTTCGAATTCAAAGTTTTGGTAAAACGAAAAAGAAACAGAGTTGTCGAGCAAAAAAATAAAATAAATAAATAAATACTTCTGTTTCATCTTTGATTTACAGAAAAATAGAGAAAACTTGATAATGATGTTTGGAGTTCAACTGAATTACGCATCGTTCATCAATTGTTATATAGAAAAAAATTGGGGTGTCGACAATCGGTTACAGCCAGCAAAGACAGAAAATAAAAAAAAAAATTAAAAAAATATAATAAAACTGAAAAGGATTGCTACTGAATTCGTACCAATTAACAGATAAAAATAAAGATTTATTACAGTTGATAGCTATGGGAAACTGAATTGAATCCAATTCGTACGTATGATCTTTTATTATTGTGGAGCAGGTCAACTAGTACACAAATAGATGAAAGGACACATAAAAAACTAGAAAGCAGATAGGAAGAGAACAAAATTGGTTAGCTGTCTTTTTACTTCATATTTTTAATAAATATATATGTATAATTAATAATAATATTAATTAATAGTAATAATAATAATACTGAAAATAATAATTATTAATAATAATGTTCACAGTAATATTAGATAATAAGGATAATATTAATAAAATTATCAATAAGAATACAAATACTAATAATTGGAATGATATTACTAGTTAATAATAATTATAAAATAATCATAATGTCTTTTATAAGATAATAATAGTAATACATTTAAAATAATAATACTAATAATAATAGTACAACTTAAACATATTAAATTTTATATATATATACATATATATATATATTTTTATATCAGAAACAATAATATTACTAATACAACTATTTATATTAAAGAAAATAATAAGATTAATGTATCAATTAAATTCAAATTTGTAATTTAAGATAATACCATTAATGTAATATTATATTGTATGATGACATCTACTGAATAGTTAATGTTTATATATGTATTTAATAGAAGTCATATATAGATTCATATATCACTATACCTAAAATTGTAGTTTTTATTTAATTTATTAATGTTACATATGCTATGTAATATTTATACATTTTATATATTATAGTATACATACAACATAAATTTTGTATAGAATCATATATATATGTGTATAGTTATTCATTTTAATAGTAACTTAACCATTCTATAAATTACTTCACATTATTATATACATTTATTTTCACACTTATATATATATATATATATATATATATATATATATATATATAAATATATATATATATATATATATATATATATATATACACATATATATATATATACATATATATATATATATACATATATATACATATTTAATTAATTGTTCGTGAATCGTCGAGAGCAGTCGAAGGGTAACTGATTACATAAACATAGTTTCAAAATTTTCGAGACTCAACATTACAGATTTTGCTTATCGTGTCGGAATTATATAAAGATTAAAGTTTAAATTTGATCGGAAATTCCCGGGTCCTCACAGTACCTACCCGTTAAAGAAATTTCGTCCCGAAATTTTAGTGAGGTGGTCATGGCGAACAATAAAAATATTTTCATGACGTTTATGAGTTGATAAATTGAGTTTTGATCATCATTGAGTAATATGGATAAAAATAATTCGATTATTCGAAGAGTACGAATGAAGCTATCACCAAAGAGTGAAATAGGAAAGTAAAGATTCATCTTAACTTTTGACAGAGTCAGGGTGGAATTTCGGAATTCAAGGGATTTAAAGAAAATCTTTGAAATCTTAAAGATTTGATTCTTCGGTGAATAAGGAAAATAGAATCTCTTAAATTAAATGCGACCATCTGCCTCGATTGCTTTGTCTGATATTTTCTTTATAAATTTACCTTTTCCGTTCCATTAGTTTTTACCACTTCTATACTCAATTCCCAATTTCAAAAGATTTATGAAAATGCTTAACCCTGTTCTGATCCTTGTTCTTATTCTAATTATTGCAATGATCGTTCTTCTTTTCCAACTCCCACCTGAAGAATCTGCTTATTTCTATTATGCTCTAGGGATTATTGTATTTATAATCCTCCCGTGTCTTTATATTGCTATACGTACTGATATCCACAGTTTGTAATTTCAGTGTTGTCATTAGGCTTTATATTTTCTCTTATATTTTGGATCTCTTTGCCTTTTTATTATCCTCTCAACCTCTAGTAAAGCGAGCAATGGTCCAGAATTCATAGATATGAATTTCGAAATGAACTTAGTTAATGTTCTAAGAAAGAAATGGTAATAGCACGATCTTGATTCATCAAATTACCAGAATATCCGGAAAAGAGAGAACTATCAAGAAAATATGTTCTTGATATGTTTATATATCAGATAAAATGTAAGAGTCGTGTAACATAGCACATAATGATGGTAGTGTGAATCATCACGTTCCATTAGAAACTCAGCATCAATTACTGTAATATAATCACGTTGATCAAGTGTCATTATATTATACTAACTCCTGCATCAGTTCCCAACATTACTTCAATAACATTCATATTTTAAGCTCGAAAGTTTACAGAATATAGAAACTAACAGTTTCTATATGATGTAATACTGATAGCACGAAGAGATTAATGATTTCAGATAAGAATAGTTATAAAAATATCTCCAGAAATATGGTGGATATTTATAATGAAAGATACGATAATATCTCGGAATATCTAAGATCAGAGGATGATAGAAACTATTATCTGCAAGGGTTTAGAGTAAAGAGCAAGATATTCACTAAAGACTTTAGCAGACATTGAATCATTTGGATTCTTTGAAGTCAAACTTATTCTTTGTGATTTGTCCACAGCTTTCTTCCTAGTTTCGCATAATCTGCTTTTCAGTACTAAATTTTCTATTGAATGTTTCCAATATAATGATACACAGGAAGCACGAGGAGGTATATAATTTCGGACGAGAATATTTATGACAATATCCTCAGAAATATCGAAGATATTGATGATGATATTTTGGAATTTCTAAGTTCGATGGTTGATGGAGAAAGATTTTCCGCAAGATTTTAACATGACTTCGGAGCAAGATATTCTCTAAAGATTTCAACGGATCCAGAATTACCTGAATCCTAAAACCTGAATCCTTTGAATATAGGGTTTGGTCCTTGTATTTGTCCTTGGTCTCCTTCATGGGTAGCTCAATCTGTTTTTCAATACTCAATTTTCTATCGAGCGTTCCTAACACTCATTTCATTATCATCAAACTTTTGGTCGTTTAACCCATCTACCATTTTTCTGTTTCCTTTGCATTTAATGCTATGATATCTGAATCATCGGTTATTAATCCGAGGTGGTTTCAGGAAAATTGTGTTTTTAGATGATTAAACACTGATGGTAATATGGTGGAATATGAAAGGTTCCCTGGTAACAATAAAAGAGCACGCGTATATATCAACGTTATAATAAGGTTGTTTCGTACGAAAAGTCAAAGTTATCTTGCTGGAGCTGTGACAAAACTGGCTATCTCGAACAGCAGATGCAAAGTTATTTTTGGTAATAATAACACTAAAGGAATTAGCACAGCTACGTGTTAAACGTTTACTCAGGTTCCGAGTATTTTTAGGTGCATAACTATATGCATCAATCTTTTCTCCCGTAAACGAAGTGCGGTTGGTTCATCCTCTCGATTGAGGTGTTTTCAAGAATCATGAAAGGTTTGAACGCAGAATGTAATTGTGAAGATACAAATGATGTTTAAGACGAAATCAAGTGGCAACTTGAAGAATTGTTTAGTTTCATATGTTATAATCAATATTTTAATTCATTTTAATTATCCAATGTTATTAGTCCACAGTCGATAGTCCACAGTTGACAGTCCAATAATTCATATATAGTTTAATATATAATATTCGAATTAATTAATACGTGTCGTGACCCGTATACGTCTCAGACTCGATCACAACTCAAACTATATATATTATTGTAGAATCAACCTCAACCCTGTATAGAGAACTCCATCATTACTGCATATAGAGTGTCTATGGTGATTCCAAATAATATATATAGATGCGTCGATATGATATGTCAAAACCTTGTATACGTGTCCCGATATTTAAAGTGCGTAAAATAAATAACAGAAAATTAAATAACGATAAATAAAGTGCGTAAAGTAAATAACAAAAATTTAATGATGATAAATAAAATTGCGAGAATGTAAATTGCGATAAAATAAATTGCGATAAATAAAATGTAATCGGTTAGATAGGAACAGTTACCTAGGATTTTGTTAGCGTGGATTCTTAACAAAATTTCTCATAGTTAATTTGTTTGTTTCTAACAAATTTTATTTTGTCCAATGTTTTCTTCATTATGCCACTTGTCGGATTCTGATAGGTCAAAATCCAAATATGAAATTGAATGAAAATGGTTGTTCTGTGATGAACGGATTCGTATAGTTATGGTTGCAAGTAGGATAGTAAATGACTGTTGAATCAGATTCGAAGAATGTACAGTGTAACTTATTAATGCGAAATCTAAATATTCCTCAGGTATTACCTACCCGTTAAAATATTTTCACCATTAACAGTTTGTACAATAAAAATTTTAATTACAATCTTTATGAAAACATATATACATATATATTTTCTTCAGATGTAATTATAGATTTAATGAGTCAATATGATATTAAACTCATCAGATTTACGGCTAGAACTAGAGTACATAATCTCTAAAATATTAGAGATTACATAATCACCATGAAGGACGAAGATAGTTTATGTAGATCGATTCGTAAAACGATTCGTAGAATGATGATTATGCTTGAGGTATAGATTGCGAGGTTGAGACGTGTGATGATGTTGTTGTTGTTGGTACTCCTTGGTATCCATGGTGCGTATGACGTTGATGTTCGAGGTATAGATTAAGATGTTGAGGTGTGGGATGCGGATGTTGATGTTGGTGGTGGTGATGGTACTGTTGACATTGGTGGTGGTACTGGTTATGCTGCTGGTGCTGCTGCTGGTGTTTGTAACCTTCGTACCATATTCTCTAAAGCCACTACCCGAGCGCGAAGCTCGTTGATTTCTTCTATTACACCGGGGTGATTTTCGGTTCGGACTAGCGGATAAATATAATCTAGAATTTGGTATAGTATATAATCGTGGAGAGATACTCTGGAAATGAGAGAAAAGATGGTGTTTCGAACAGGTTCACCGGTAAGTGCTTCAGGTTCTTCGCCAATAGGGCTATGTGGTGGATGGAAAGGATCACCTTCTTCTTGTCTCTAATGATTGAGGAGGCTACGAACCCATCCCCAATTCATCCAGAATAGATGATGACAGATTGGTTGATCCATTCCGGTCACACTGCTTTCGGAGCTTGAGTGAGATTCCATTCCAGAATCCGAGTGACTTGAACTAATGACGAATTCCATTTCGTACGATTGAATAAAGAATTTTTAAATATGAAATGATTTTCTGTCTAACGGATGGTATTCTTAATTACATAGAATATCCATATATATAGAATAAAAGGTTTCGTAGATTATAGAGGAATTTACGGGATACGCCAGGTAAGGTTTACAGTAACAGATACGCTAAGATATGAATCTTGTCTATACACTATTCATGCAATCAATGCAGCAAGACGTGTCTAGACTAAGAATGATAAGCAGATAATTTTCGACACAAAATGATAAGCAAAACTTTTTGATATGCAGACCAGGTCGAAGTCCAGACTCACTAATGCATCCTAATGACTACTAGTTAGACAGACTAATGCAAGACCTGGTTCGCTACGACCACCGCTCTGATACCAACTGTGAAGACCCGTCCTAATCCATCCGGACGAAGTCCATATCGATCATAAACGATTCACAACAGTTGATTACATCGCGAGGTACTTGACCTCTATATGATACATTTTACAAACATTGAATTCGTTTTTGAAAAGACAATCGTTCATTACATCGAAAGTTGACAGGCATGCATACCATTTCCTAATATATCCAACTATAATTGACTTAATAATAATCTTGATGAACACAACGACTCGAATGCAACGTCTTTTGAAATATGTCATGAATGACTCCAAGTAATATCTTTAAAATGAGAAATTGCACAGCGGAAGACTTCTTTCATACCTGAGAATAAACATGCTTTCAAGTGTCAACCAAAAGGTTGGTGAGTTCATTAGTTTAACATAAATAATCATTTCATAATTTTAATAGACCATAAGATTTCATATTTCATATTTCCATTTCTCGTAAACATACGTCCCATGCATAGAGACAAAAATATCATTCATATGGATTGAACACCTGGTAACCGACATTCACAATATGCATATAAGAATATCCCCATCATTTCGGGATCCTCCTTCGGACATGATATAAATTTCAAAGTACTAAAGCATCCGGTACTTTGGATGGGGCTTGTTGGGCCCGATAGATCTATCTTTAGAGTTCGCGTCAATTAGGGTGTCTGTTCCCTAATTCTTAGATTACCAGACTTAATAAAAAGGGGCATATTCGATTTCGATCATTCAACCATATAATGTAGTTTTGATTACTTGTGTCTATTTCGTAAAAACATTTATAAAACTTGCGCATGTATTCTTAGCCCAAAAATATAAAGGGTAAAAAAGTAAATGAAACTCATCTAATGTATTTTGTAGTAAAAATACATAGAACGACATTGAACAAGTATAGGGTTGGCCTCGGATTCACGAACCTATATCATTTGTATATTTATTAATACACATAATCGAAATTGAACTTATATATCATTCTTAGTGATGTGTGTTATATATATAGTAGTTTAATAAGTTTCATTATGTGTATTTTCATTTTAGATATCGATATATCAATATAGTTAAGTTATGTATATTAAATATATATCTTTTATACGCAGATTATTTGTTTATGAAATTATTATTAATTCTGATAATACTAAAGTAATAAAAATAGTGGTATTTTATAACAATATTGATAAAAGTGATAATAATAATAATAATGTTATTGGAAATAATGCTATTAGCTAATATAATACTAAATTGTGCTATGATAATAATAGTTATAGCAATTTTAGTAATTCCTATGAATCATTAATTAAAATTCTAATTCAATAATTTTCCTACTAATCTTTATATCTAATATTTCTATTTATAATAATATAAATGTTAGTTTTAATAATACATCTTATGATAACGATAATAACAGAAATTTTTAAATTTGAAAAGTTTATTAATAATGATAATGAAAATAATAACTTTATACTAATACATAATATTTAATAATAATTATTATTATAGCAATTTCATTACTGGTGATAATATTAATAACAATACTTATGTTAATCATAATCAAAATTTTCATGTTAAGTTTCTAAACTAATAACTAAGGCTTCTATAACATTAATTTGTAATTTTTAATCATAGTAATAATGGTGATACTTATTTTAATAATAATCATTCTAATAATAATATTTAGTGATATAATGATAATAATAATAATACTAGTAACTAATAATAATTTTATTAATAACGATAATAAGAATTATAATAATAATGTTAATAACTAATACTAACGAATATAGTAATAATAACAATCATAATAATAATAATAATAACAATTAATAATAATAATAATAATAATAATAATAATAATAATAATAATAATAATAATTAATAATAATAATTAGGAAACTACCTCATATAAATGGGATTTAAAAAGAAATGCCACCAGCGGGTCTCGAACTCGAGACCTCCCGTAAACTCGACACCACACTAAATCATCCAGCCGAAACCATTTTTCTATTATAATTCATACCCTGATTGTTTTTAAGTCGACTTGTTTTGTTATCATCTCCTTCGTGTATAACCCAACGACCATACTCAATTGTTTAAACCGATGTATATTGTTATAGTTTTAAATTCACCAAATAGACAGAATCAAACATGTTGAATAAGTTTTAATCATCAGAAATTAAAAGAAATAAATTAAAATCGATTCTGTTAGACATTTTTAGAACTCGAGAACTCAAAATCAGTTTCAAACTTTTAAAAGTTTTTAGATTATACTTACAACATAAAAAAGATGTGAAATCACTCCAAGAAACTTCCTGTATCCTCAATTGCTTCAAAAACTAAAAATCAAATTCGAATTTTCGTCAAGAACAATATGTTGACTTCTTTTAGAATTTACTTTGACTCCAAAATTCGTAATTGCTATTAAGAATTGAGAACTGAGACTTTGCAGATAATTTTCATATGGGATTCCTAATAGAATGGCATTATTACATTTTGGAATCATCTTCGAATTCAAAGTTTTGGTAAAACGAAAAAGAAACAGAGTTGTCGAGCAAAAAAATAAAATAAATAAATAAATAAATAAATACTTCTGTTTCATCTTTGATTTACAGAAAAATAGAGAAAACTTGATAATGATGTTTGGAGTTCGACTGAATTGCGCATCGTTCATCAATTGTTATATAGAAAAAAATTGAGGTGTCGACAATCGGTTACAGCCAGCAAAGACAGAAAATAAAAAAAAATAAAAATAAAAAAATATAATAAACTGAAAAGGATTGCTACTGAATTCGTACCAATTAACAGATAAAAACAAAGATTTATTACAGTTGATAGCTATGGGAAACTGAATTGAATCCAATTCGTACGTATGCTCTTTTTATTATTGTGGAGCAGGTCAACTAGTACACAAATAGATGAAAGGACACATAAAAAAATAGAAAGCAGATAGGAAGAGAACAAAATTGGTTAGCTGTCTTTTTACTTCATATTTTTAATAAATATATATGTATAATTAATAATAATATTAATTAATAGTAATAATAATAATAATAATACTGAAAAAAATAATTATTATTAATAATAATGTTCACAGTAATATTAGATAATAAGGATAATATTGATAAAATTATCAATAAAGAATACCAATACTAATAATTGGAATGATATTACTAGTTAATAATAATTATAAAATAATCATAATGTCTTTTATAAGATAATAATAGTAATACATTTAAAATAATAATACTAATAATAATTGTACAACTTAAACATATTAAATTTTATATATATATATACATATATATATATTTTTATATCAGAAACAATAATATTACTAATACAACTATTTATATTAAAGAAAATAATAAGATTAATGTATCAATTAAATTCAAATTTGTAATTTAAGATAATACCATTTATGTAATATTATATTGTATGATGACATCTACTGAATAGTTAATGTTTATATATGTATTTAATAGAAGTCATATATAGATTCATATATCACTATACCTAAAATTGTAGTTTTTATTTAATTTATTAATGTTACATATGCTATGTAATATTTATATATTATAGTATACATACAACATAAATTTTGTATAGAATCATATATATATGTGTATAGTTATTCATTTTAATAGTAACTTAACCATTCTATAAATTACTTCACATTATTATATACATTTATTTTCAAACTTATATATATATATATATATATATATATATATATATATATATATATATATATATATATATATATATATACATATTTAATTAATTGTTCGTGAATCGTCGAGAGCAGTCGAAGGGTAACTGATTACATAAACATAGTTTCAAAATTTTCAAGACTCAACATTACAGATTTTGCTTATCGTGTCAGAATTATATAAAGATTAAAGTTTAAATTTGATCGGAAATTCCCGAGTCATCACATATATACCAATAGTAAATACATCTAAAAGCTGTGTAATGTACGAGTACGAATACGGGTGCATACGAGTAGAATTGTTGATGAAACTGAACGAGGATGTAATTGTAAGCATTTTTGTTAAGTAGAAGTATTTTGATAAGTGTCTTGAAGTATTTCAAAAGTGTATGAATACATATTAAAACACTACATGTATATACATTTTAACTGAGTCGTTAAGTCATCGTTAGTCGTTACATGTAAGTGTTGTTTTGAAACCTTTAGGTTAACGATCTTGTTAAATGTTGTTAACCCAATGTTTATAATATCAAATGAGATTTTAAATTATTATATTATCATGATATTATGATGTATGAATATCTCTTAATATGATATATATACATTAAATGTCGTTACAACGATAATCGTTACATATATGTCTCGTTTCAAAATCATTAAGTTAGTAGTCTTGCTTTTACATATGTAGTTCATTGTTAATATACTTAATGATATGTTTACTTATCATAATATCGTGTTAACTATATATATATCCATATATATGTCATCATATAGTTTTTACAAGTTTTAACGTTCGTGAATCACCGGTCAACTTGGGTGGTCAATTGTCTATATGAAACCTATTTCAATTAATCAAGTCTTAACAAGTTTGATTGCTTAATATGTTGGAAACACTTAATCATGTAAATAACAATTTCATTTATTATATATATAAATATGGAAAAGTTCGGGTCACTACAGTACCTACTCGTTAAATAAATTTCGTCCCGAAATTTTAAGCAGTTGGAGGTGTTGACGTATCTTCTAGAAATAAATGCGGGTATTTCTTCTTCATCTGATCTTCTCATTCCCAGGTGAACTCAGGTCCTCTACGAGCATTCCATCGAACCTTAACAATTATTATCTTGTTTTTCTTAAGTCTTTTAACCTCACGAACCATTATTTCGACGGGTTCTTCGATGAATTGAAGTTTTTCGTTGATTTGGATTTCATCTAACGGAATAGTGAGATCTTCTTTAGCAAAACATTTCTTCAAATTCGAGACGTGGAAAGTGTTATGTACCGCCGCGAGTTGTTGAGGTAACTCAAGTCGGTAAGCTACTGGTCCGACACGATCAATAATCTTGAATGGTCCAATATACCTTGGATTTAATTTCCCTCGTTTACCAAATCGAACAACGCCTTTCCAAGTTGCAACTTTAAGCATGACCATCTCTCCAATTTCAAATTCTATATCTTTTCTTTTAATGTCAGCGTAGCTCTTTTGTCGACTTTGGGCGGTTTTCAACCGTTGTTGAATTTGGATGATCTTCTCGGTAGTTTCTTGTATTATCTCCGGACCTGTAATCTGTCTATCCCCCACTTCACTCCAACAAATCGGAGACCTGCACTTTCTACCATAAAGTGCTTCAAACGGCGCCATCTCAATGCTTGAATGGTAGCTGTTGTTGTAGGAAAATTCTGCTAACGGTAGATGTCGATCCCAACTGTTTCCGAAATCAATAACACATGCTCGTAGCATGTCTTCAAGTGTTTGTATCGTCCTTTCGCTCTGCCCATCAGTTTGTGGATGATAGGCAGTACTCATGTCTAGACTAGTTCCTAATGCTTGCTGTAATGTCTGCCAGAATCTTGAAATAAATCTGCCATCCCTATCAGAGATAATAGAGATTGGTATTCCATGTCTGGAGACGACTTCCTTCAAATACAGTCGTGCTAACTTCTCCATCTTGTCATCTTCTCTTATTGGCAGGAAGTGTGCTGATTTGGTGAGACGATCAACTATTACCTAAATAGTATCAAAATCACTTGCAGTCCTTGGCAATTTAGTGATGAAATCCATGGTAATATTTTCCCATTTCCATTCCGGGATTTCGGGTTGTTGAAGTAGACCTGATGGTTTCTGATGCTCAGCTTTGACCTTAGAACACGTCAAACATTCTCCTACGTATTTAGCAACATCGGCTTTCATACCCGGCCACCAAAAATGTTTCTTGAGATCCTTGTACATCTTCCCCGTTCCAGGATGTATTGAGTATCTGGTTTTATGAGCTTCTCTAAGTACCATTTCTCTCATATCTCCAAATTTTGGTACCCAAATCCTTTCAGCCCTATACCGGGTTCCGTCTTCCCGAATATTAAGATGCTTCTCCGATCCTTTGGGTATTTCATCCTTTAAATTTCCCTCTTTTAAAACTCCTTGTTGCGCCTCCTTTATTTGAGTAGTAAGGTTATTGTGAATCATTATATTCATAGATTTTACTCGAATGGGTTCTCTGTCCTTCCTGCTCAAGGCGTCGGCTACCACATTTGCCTTCCCCGGGTGGTAACGAATCTCAAAGTCGTAATCATTCAACAATTCAATCCACCTACGCTGCCTCATATTCAGTTGTTTCTGATTAAATATGTGTTGAAGACTTTTGTGGTCGGTATATATAATACTTTTGACCCCATATAAGTAGTGCCTCCAAGTCTTTAATGTAAAAACAACCGCGCCTAATTCCAAATCATGCGTCGTATAATTTTGTTCGTGAATCTTCAATTGTCTAGACGCATAAGCAATTACTTTCGTTCGTTGCATTAATACACAACCGAGACCTTGCTTTGAGGCATCACAATATATTACAAAATCATCATTCCCTTCAGGTAATGACAATATAGGTGTCGTAGTTAACTTTTTCTTCAATAACTGAAACGCTTTCTCTTGTTCATCCTTCCATTCAAATTTCTTCCCTTTATGCGTTAATGCAGTCAAGGGTTTTGCTATTCTGGAAAAGTCTTGGATGAACCTTCTGTAGTAACCAGCTAGTCCTAAAAACTGGCGTATGTGTTTCGGAGTTCTCGGGGTTTCCCACTTTTCAACAGTTTCTATCTTTGCCGGATCTACCTTAATACCTTCTTTGTTCACTATGTGACCGAGGAATTGAACTTCTTCCAACCAAAATGCACACTTTGAAAACTTAGCGTACAATTCTTCCTTCCTCAATACTTCTAACACCTTTCTCAAATGTTCACCGTGTTCTTGGTCATTCTTTGAGTAAATAAGTATGTCATCAATGAAAACAATGACAAACTTGTCAAGGTATGGTCCACACACTCGGTTCATAAGGTCCATGAACACAGCTGGTGCATTAGTTAAACGAAACGGCATGACCATAAAATCGTAATGATTGTAACGTGTTCTGAAATCTGTCTTTGGAATATCATCTTCTTTCACCCGCATTTGATGATACCCGGAACGTAAGTCAATCTTTGAATAAACAGACGAGCCTTGTAGTTGATCAAATAAGTCGTCGATTCTCGGTAGTGGGTAGCGGTTCTTGATGGTTAGTTTGTTCAACTCGGTAGTCGATACACAACCTGAATGTACCATCTTTCTTCTTGACAAACAAAACAGGAGCTCCCCACGGTGATGTGCTTGGTCGAATGAAACCACGCTCTAAAAGTTCTTGTAATTGGCTATGAAGTTCCTTTATTTCGCTAGGTACGAGTCTGTATGGAGCACGAGCTATTGGTGCAGCTCCCAGTACAAGGTCTATTTGAAATTCAACGGATCGGTGTGGAGGTAGTCCCGGTAATTCTTTCGAAAATACATCGGGAAATTCTTTTGCGACAAAAATATCATTGATGTTCTTTTCTTCGGAATTAACTTTCTCGACATGTGCTAACACAGCATAGCAATCTTTTCTTATTACTTTTTGTGCCTTCGGGTTACTAATAAGATTTAACTTTGCGTTGCTCTTTTCTCCGTACACCATTAAGGGTTTTCCTTTTTCTCGTATAATGCGAATTGCATTTTTGTAACAAACGATCTCTGCTTTCACTTCTTTCAACCAGTCCATACCGATTATCACATCAAAACTCCCTAACTCTACTGGTATCAAGTCAATCTTAAATGTTTCGCTAACCAGTTTAATTTCTCGATTCCGACATATATTATCTGCTGAAATTAATTTACCATTTGCTAATTCTAGTAAAAATTTACTATCCAAAGGCGTCAATGGGCAACTTAATTTAGCACAAAATTCTCTACTCATATAGCTTCTATCCACACCCAAATCAAATAAAACATAAGCAGATTTATCGTCAATAAGAAACGTACCCGTAACAAGCTCCGGGTCTTCCTGTGCCTCTGCCGCATTAATATTGAAAACTCTTCCGCGGCCTTGTCCATTCGTGTTCTCCAGGTTCTGGAAATTTCTAATAATGTGGCCCGGTTTTTCACATTTATAACAAACTACATTGGCATAACTTGCTCCGACACTACTTACTCCGCCATTACTCATTCTGACACCATTTGTTCCTTTCGTTTTATTAACCCCTGGTCCGTAGACCTCACACTTCACCGCGCTATGACCATTTCTTTTGCACTTGTTGCAAAATTTGGTGCAAAAACCCGAGTGATACTTTTCACACCTTTGGCATAGCTGCTTCTGATTATTGTTGTTGTTGCGGTTGTTATTGTTATTGGGATGATTGTTGTAGTTGTTGTTGTAGTTGTTGTGCCGTTTGTTGTAGTTGCAATTGATGTTGCGATTGTTGGGATAGTTGTTGTTGTTTTGGTGACTCTTATCATCGTTTTCCTCCCACTTTCTTTTGACTAACTTCACGTTGGCCTCTTTGGCCGCCTGTTCTTTAATTCTTCCCTCAATCTGGTTCACTAGTTTGTGAGCCATTCTACATGCCTTTTGTATGGAGGCAGGCTCGTGTGAACTTATATCTTCTTGGATTCTCTCTGGTAACCCTTTCACAAACGAGTCTAACTTCTCTTCCTCATCTTCGAATGCTCTCGGACATAATAGGCATAATTCTGTGAATCGTCTTTCGTACGAAGTAATATCGAATCCCTGTGTTCGTAACCCTCTAAGTTCTGACTTGAGCTTATTGACCTCGGTTCTGGGATGATACTTCTCGTTCATCAAGTGCTTGAATGCTGACCATGGTAGTGCGTAAGCAGCATCTTGTCCCACTTGCTCTAGATAGGTATTCCACCATGTTAACGCACTACCTGTGAAGGTATGCGTAGCGTACTTCACTTTGTCTCCTTCAACACACTTACTTATGGAAAACACCGATTCAACTTTCTCGGTCCACCGTTTCAATCCGATTGGTCCTTCGTGTCACACCCCCAAATAGGGCCTAGGGTATTTGTGACTAATTATATCAAATCACAGTTGTATAAACGAGAACGACTCTATATGAGACGTTTTGAATACAACATTTATTAATAAAACAGCGGAAGCATTAAAAGTTTTACATCAAATTCAAACTGAAATAATAATAGTAGTCTTAATGTAAAGTAAATGTAATGAAATGAAGACTCCATGTAGCAGCATTCAATTCATCAAGTAGCAGTCATGGCAATCATCTTATTCGTCACCTGAGACAAAACATGCTTAAAGTGTCAACCAAAAAGGTTGAGTGAAGTTCATAGGTTTAACAAAAAGTTTGACCGTTGTTTTAGACCACAAGATTTAGTTTGTAAAGTTGATCTCGAAAGATCGAAAGAAATAGTTATGCCAATTCGTGATATTTAAACTAAATGATAGTATGCCCCATGACAAGTTAGTTCTACTTGTCGGTTTAATTTCATTATCAAGTAATACAAAGACATAGTCAAATGTATCGGGGACGTTACTCCTGATAGGCCTACCCCCAATAACCTAGCATGCCGAGCACTTAAAAATATCACTGTAGGGACTTTAGCCGAACAAAGCCGGGTATAGCATAGTTTAAGCAGTTTGGTACTTGTGTCTAAAGTGTAAAAAAAACAGCATGTGTCTCACCCCAAAAGTTATAAACAGTTTAATAAACAGTAAAAGTGGGGCTATGAAAATCACCTTAAATAGTAGTTGAAGTATTCCACGCAAGAAAGGAAAGTAAAGAAAGTAAGTGACCGGGATATCAACTAGAAGTAGTTCTTCAAGAGAGAAATGAGAGATTAAGGTGCAAGTTTGAAATGAGAAGTGTATGTGGTATTTATAGTTGAAAATGTTAGGTAAAAAAATAAAATATTAAAAGTAGTTTGTATTTTTATTAAAAGTAAATTTTAAAAGTTAAAATAAGAAAAAGTAGTTTGTATTTTTATTAAACGTAAATCTTAAAAGTTAAAATAAGAAAAAGTAGTTTGTATTTTTATTAAAAGTAAATCTTAAAAGTTAAAATAAGAAAAAGTAGTTTGTATTTTTATTAAAAGTAAATCTTAAAAGTTAAAATAAAAAAAGTAGTTTGTATCTTTGTATTTATTTATTTATTTATTAAAAGTAGATATAGTTTTGATTTTTTTTTATAAAATTCTAAAAAATCGTTTAATACATTTCTAAGAACATTTAACATTTTATTTCTATATTTGTTTATCTATTAAATACGAATTTTATATAAAAATTATTATTATATTTAGTTTTTATAATTAAAATTAAAATTTATGATTATTACTTTATAGTTTTTATTAGTTTTATAAATGTTATAATATTATTTATTATTTAGTTAATTATATATTATTAACTAAATAACAAAAGTAATATAAATATTATGTATATTCACTGATGTAATTATGTTATATTATATAACATAACCTTATTTATAATATTTATAATTATATTATTTATTTTAAGCGTACGTTTATTCGGTCAACGTTAAATTTATTCGTATATAACAACTCTAGGTATTTTAGTAAAATCGGAAGTCGAAAAGTGAGGGTTGTTATACTTCGGTCCCATCAAATTCTGAAGGTTTGCAGGTAGTGAATTCCTTGTAGGAGCATCCTACCCGATTTCTTGTGCCGTTAGCTGTATTGCTAGATTCAGAGTTATTGTTGGTATGTAGCGCGGCCTGTACTGCGGCTATGTTTGAAGCAAGAAAGGCATGAAATTCCTCTTCGCTCATATTCAAGGTGTGTCGAGTAGTTGGTGCCATTTCCTTCAAAATAGTCAAATGAAATAATTTAATCATACAGAATATTAAAAGTAGTCAATAGTATCTCGTAGCATAATATGAACTCATTTATAAAAGCTTTTTCTTCATATTAGCATTTTATAAGTTTAAATTCGGGTACTACCTACCCGTTAAGTTCATACTTGGTAGCTAATATACAATTCAACTACTACAATTCCATATGAAAAACTGATTATAATAATATATCACATACAAATATTCTTCAAACTTACAACTTCGCTATATTACATATAACATGAAATATAGTACACTATGATATAGGACAGTTTTGAAGATAAATCTAGTTAATACGTAAGTTGTTCAGCAAAGGAAATAAAGACACGTAATTCATAAGTCCAGAAACAAGTCATGCATTCTGGTTTTACTAAGACGACATCCCATCCTTGGTCTTGTGGAAAATAACCGTTATGACCATTAGCTAGGTAGCATGTTGTAATGTCGTCAAAAGGACGAGGGTTTCGTAATGACCAACAGTCTCGTAATAACCTAAAAACCTCATTTCTTACCCCAATTACCGACTCTGTCACTTGTGGGAACGTTTTGTTTAATAGTTGTAGCCCGATGTTCTTGTTCTCACTTTGGTGAGAAGTGAACATTACTAACCCGTAAACATAACATGCTTCTTTATGTTGCATGGCAGCCGCTTTTTCTAAATCACGAAGTCCAATATTCGGATATATTGAGTCAAAATAATTTCTTAACCCATTGCGTAAAATAGCATTTGGGCTCCCCGCAATATATGCGTCAAAGTAAACACATCGTAACTTATGGATTTCCCAATGTGATATCCCCCATCTTTCGAACGAAAGCCTTTTATAAACCAAGGCATTCTTGGAACGTTCTTCGAATGTCTTACAAACTGATCTCGCCTTAAATAGTTGTGCCGAGGAATTCTGACCAACTCTACACTAGATTTCATCAATCATGTCTCCGGGTAGGTCTCTTAAAATATTGGGTTGTCTATCCATTTTGTGTTTTTATACTGTAAAATAGACAAGAGTTAGATTCATAAAAAAATACTTATTAATACAAGCAATTTTTACATATATCATAAAGCATAAGCACACTATATTACATATATTACACCACACGAATACAACTATCTTATTCCGACTAGCTCGTTTCTTCTTCTTCGATTTTGTTTCGTTTTGCCAAGTTTCTAGGGATACATGATGTTCCCCTAATACGAGCCGTCGTTTTCCACATTGGTTTAGAAAAACCTGGTGGTTTAGAGGTTCCCGGGTTTTTGTCACAACTTAAGAAATACGGGTGTTGATGATACATATAAAGTTCATCGGGTTTGGAATCAAATTTCTCTATTTTTATGCCCTTTCCCTTATTGTTCTCTTTTGCCTTATTAAATTGTGTTGGGGTAATTTCTATAATATCATCGGAATCCTTGTCGGGATCCGATTCATCAGAGAATTGGTAATCCTCCCAATACTTTGCTTCCTTGGCGGAAACACCATTGACCATAATTAAATTTGGTCGGTTGGTTGAGGATTTTCTTCTACTTAACCGTTTTATTATTTCCTCCACTGGTTCTATTTCTTCTTCCGGTTCCGATTCTTCTTCCGGTTCCTCTTCGGGAACTTATGAATCACTCCACGAATCATTCCAATTTACATTTTGTAGTGACCCAAACTTTTCCATGTTTATATATATTAATTGAGATTGATATTTACATGATTAAATGTTTCCAACATGTTAAGCAATCAAACTTGTTAAGACTTGATTAATTGAAATATGTTTCATATAGACAATTGACCATCCAAGTTGACCGGTGATTCACGAACGTTAAAACTTGTAAAAACTATATGATGACATATATATGGATATATATATAGTTAACATGATACTATGATAAGTAAACATATCATTAAGTATATTAACAATGAACTACATATGTAAAAACAAGACTACTAACTTAATGATTTTTAAACGAGACATATATGTAACGATTATCGTTGTAAAGACATTTAATGTATATATATCATATTAAGAGATATTCATACATGATAATATCATGATAATATAATAATTTAAAATCTCATTTGATATTATAAACATTGGGTTAACAACATTTAACAAGATCGTTAACCTAAAGGTTTCAAAACAACACTTACATGTAACGACAAACGATGACTTAACGACTCAGTTAAAATGTATATACATGTAGTGTTTTAATATGTATTTATACACTTTTGAAAGACTTCAATACACTTATCAAAATACTTCTACTTAACAAAAATGCTTACAATTACATCCTCGTTCAGTTTCATCAACAATTCTACTCGTATGCACCCGTATTTGTACTCGTACAATACACAGCTTTTAGATGTATGTACTATTAGTATATACACTCCAATGATCAGCTCTTAGCAGCCCATGTGAGTCACCTAACACATGTGGGAACCATCATTTAGCAACTTGCATGAAATGTAACACCCGTTTTCAGTTACGAGTTATTTCGAATGACATTCGAAATACGAGGCATGTAAGTGTATATTTGGATCCCAAATAAAGTTGGAGTTGATGTGCTAAAACCTTACCATTGGATAGTAAATCTCATTACGTTTCCAACGATATTTGATTCGTCGAAAACGGAGTTACGGTTTGAAAGTTACGACCAAAACAAGTTCAGTTTCAGACTCAGTTCATTGGGACTCCGTCCAGACTTTAGGACGCCGTCTAACAATGAAGGTTAGGACGCCGTCCAAGCTTTTTGGATGCCGTCCAGAAGGCCTGACAGGCCAGCAGCTGTATTTTAAAGGTTTTAAAAGAGGGTATTTGAGTCTTTTCACTTGGGGGTCGATTTTGAGCCATTAAAACTGATCCACTCTCATTCTTATCCCCATTTCACCTTCTCAAACACTCTCATCAAACCCTAGTGAGAGAGAGAGGTTCTAGCAAGAGAGAGTTGGGGATTTGGAGAAGAAGAAGTGTGATTCGGGTCGGGTCTCAAGAGTTAAAGTTGTTCACCTCGTTCACGGCTACGTGGTGGTAGTGTTGGTAAGCTCTAAATCCGAATTTCTTTGTTAAGATTATTGTTTGAGTTAAAGTTTGTGCTAGTTAGAGTTATAACCCATTTATTGTGAGGTTTGGGGGTTTTTGGGGAAGATTCATGTATGTAAGCCCGAATTGGTGACTTAGGGTTTCAATTGATGAAATTGTTAGTTTGGACCTTGCATGTATTAGTTAAACCTTAGAACACTTGTGTTGACTTGATTTTTGGGTGTAAACCCTAATCTAGGTCGAATGGGTATTTTGGGTCAAGTAAGCTTGATTCGGTGTCAAACTAAGTTATGGGTCAAGATTTGATGAACCAAGTATATAAATGTTTGATTCAAGTGTTAAATGGTATTTTGGAAAGTTAGTCACTAGCCGTTAGTGATTAAAGATGTTTTTGGGACTTATGTCAAAATGGGTTGACTTAGATGGGTCAAATTTGGTAATGACTTTAATTTTGGATTAATTGGATGATAAGCAATTTTGGTTAAGACCTAGATTGGTTTAAATGGTGTCAAATATAATTTTGGTTAAATTGTACTTGTTGGATGGGTCGGAATTACCACCCGTAGTGGTAATTGGTGAAGTCCACTTTATGTGTCTAAATGGGCGGTTTGTGGTGATAGGTGTAAACCCTTGGTTAAGGGTGTTGAAGTCGAATTCTCTCGTAGAGAATGTATGTTGATTGTTTGTATATCTATATGCGTATTATAGGTAAAAGGTTTGCTCGGTTGCTTTTGGAGGCGATTTACGTTTATGACTTGTGCGGGCAATTCGAGGTGAGTGGAATAATTATATGTGTAGGTATATAATGTATCTATTTGTTGTAGCGTGAAATGTGTAGTGTCGAGGTGCTAAGACACCATGTTTCACGTGAAGAGTGTAGCATCGAGGTGTTAAGATGCCACTCGGGTGTAGCATCGAGGTGTTAAGATGCCACCTAGGAGTGTAGTGTCGAGATGTTAAGACACCACTCCGTTAAATAATGAGTGTTGCATCGAGGTGTTAAGATGCCACTCGGGGTGATGTGCCGAGGTGTTAAGGTGCCACCCTAGGGGTTAGTGGTGCGAGGTGTTAAGTGCCCTAACGGATGTTATGAACACCGATGGCGTTTTCGCGAGCGCCGTTCCCTTGTACTATTGGTTAACCATGGTTATTTGTGTTGTAGCGTAAGCATATTATATTTGTTCATATTATATATGCTTTTGTTATGCTAGCTTGATTATTGGAGGTTATAGCTTGTAATTGTGATGATAAGCTAATCATGTTGCTAGCATGTATGCGGTATGTGTGTAAGTGTTTGCAAGTAGGTATATTATATATGTATGTGTATAATTATTGCATTCACTAAGCTTTATACTTACCCCTCTCGTTGTTTACCTTTTTACAGGTATTTCGTTATGAAGCTAGCTAGTTGTTAGACTAGAGGCATAGGAGCACTTGGGCTCGAAGGGGTAGCTTTTGGTTATATGGACGCGGATTGGGGATTTGGTAGTCCCCGGAATTATGCTCTTGGTATCGGGTTGGGTTGTAGAGTTCTAATCTGTCTAAAGAGATAAATGGGTCGAAACTGCTACTTTATTTGTAAAACGGGTCATTGTGAGCCCGGGGTTGTAAAACTTGTTTTTATGGTGGCAATATCTTAGTTTTACTTAATATGTCATATTGTGAAATTGGTTACGTTTAAAAGTGTCGGGAAGCGGGTTTTCCCCTCACGTGTGAATAAAAACTGATCAGTACTTTTTAGTTTATTAGGACGCCGTCCCAAATCTTTGGACGCCGTTCCAGTTGTAAAAGCTGGACGCCGTCCCGATTTCTGGACGCCGTCCAGATGGGCAGTCACAGATTTTTTTTTTGTGTCGTGTTTTTGGTAAATCAATGTTGGGTTGTTACAAGTGGTATCAGAGCATAGTCTAAGGGAATTAGGTGACCTTGGGATAGGTGCCTAGTCTTAGACTTATTGGCGATTGTGCGTTATTTGCGGGGCTTGTAGGAGTACGGGTCGGATTGAGATTTGTTAGTGCCTTAGAGTAGGTGACTAACTAGGACTAGTGCTTGTCCAATGTGTGATGATGTGGGGCCTTATTTCGCGTGTAAATTAGTGCCTTAGATTGCTAGTGCCTAAGGTAAGTAGGCGAACAGGGACGTTGTTTTAGTGATAGTCACCTAGGCTGTAGGATGACGTGTTATTGCGGTGTACTTGTGTATATTTATTATTATGTTGTATATAGGTGTATATATACAGGTATCTTTTGTGCGGTATCCTAGGGATGAATCTATTGGGGAGATTCGTATGTTGGGCGGTTTTGAGTGATCAAGTTCACGGTAAGGACTTTGGTCATTCGGGTACTAGGAGTTATCGCGTGTTATTTTGTGTGAATGTTGCGTCAGTCCGGGTAAAGTACTTTGCGTGACCATGTGGAAATGGTAAGGTACGCATTTGTAATAGTGACCGATCACCATTATTACGAAAGTGTATCTTGACATCAAGCATGACATGACAAGTACCGAACGGAGGAGACGTGGCATGGTTGGGGTAGAACGGGATGAATTAGGAATCTTTTATTGGTTCCTAGGATATAGTAGTCTCGAGTGATGTGCTTGTTACCACATCAGGTTCGTTGCGAGTCGTGAAGTGTTACGATGGATTCGGTTAGTTAAGTGAGTGAGCCAACTCACAAGTTTGGTGTGTGCTTAGCCACCCTAAGTAGTGGGTGCATTATTGAGATTGTAATTGGTTTTAGTTACCCATCGTAACTAGGATGACCGATTTACGCTTGCGTGTGTGCGACGAGGACTTGAATTCCGTAATGGAATGCGACAAGTCTAATGATTGTAGTTTTGAGTTACACTCGGTAGAGTGTGTGGGTAGAGAATCGTGTTAGGATTCTAATTGTGAGTCGCCTTGGAATTGGCAAATCGAGGAGTCTTCGGGTCATTAAACTCATGGGAGTGGGACCCATATGACGATGTTTACGATAGTGTGTTGGTATGTTGTGGATTATAGGGCAACATTCCTAATGGAATATCCCTTGTAGTAGTGGTTTTATCGAGATGTAGAAGGGTGTAAGACTTGGTATCCCCGAGCATCTCCTTGTGTTAGATGAAGGGCCTCATTAGGCTATATCGTTTGGCCTTGTGGAAACTGCGGGTAGCGTGTGATCGCTAGGAACTTTCGATAAGATAATAAACCGTAAGGTTGTCGGGTAAGTATGACTTCGGGTCATTATTATAGAGAGATGGGTGACATCGGGTGTATGGAACCTAAAGATCGATTTTCTAAAATTCATTTGATTGTGGTGGGAGTCTGCATGACACTGCGTCATGTGCCTTTTTATACCTGCTAGTGTAATGTTCAACTCCGGTAGTGGTGTGATCACTTTGTGCTTAGGGTGCCCGTGAGATACCCTTGGAAGCATTGGAGATTATAATAGTGATCGACGGGTGATGGTAATTCGACGGTTGTGAAAGTCGAAGTTTAAGAGCATTGTGATGAATACTTCTTATGAAGTAACGGGTGAGCGAATCTTGTTGCTCTTAAGTGATAGACGGGTAAAGATGACCGGTGAGCCGGTGACGGACTTAATGGTCGGTTAGTCCGAAGGGTTTTGATGAAGTGTTGATATTGTGGTGGACGCAATTATGGTGTCAGAATTGGTCACTCTTCTCTATGAGAGTGAGCAATTGTTGATAACGATTCGTCAAGTGGAAGGTCGGGTGATCTCGACTGAAAATCACGACTAAGTAAGCGGCGTGACATATGCCTAGGCTTAGAGGCATATGTAAGACTTTGGTGGAGTTTGCTTTTCGAACGATTAAGGTAGTTAGTTGTGAAGTGTGGTATGAAGGTGCAATTTCATTGCGTGTACGACGTCTCAAGTGATTGTGCATGTCGGCTCTGAGAGCCTAAAGTGAATTTGCGGTGAATTGATGTTTATGACCAACGGTGAGAATGGTCAGGTGTGACGTGGAATTACAATTCTGCGGGATGTTATCATCTTGGCGGTGAGAATAGGGAGATAAATCCTAAGTGGGGGAGTTTTTACTGTCGCCCGAGGAAAACTCCAGTGGTGTTATGTATAGTGAAATGTCGGAGCGTACCGTGCTAAGCCTCAATGGGTATTCAGAGTTCCTAACGAGGAAGAGTGACGGGTTGCTAATGTCGACTCGAGATCGTGCTTTACGATTGTGAGTTACAACTCTGGAATGCTATGCGTGAAGATTGTGATGATGGGATCGAAGGAAGTGTAAGACTTCCTATGTAAGGTGGTCGTGTAGTACCAATGTGCGGTATGAGACCAAATGTGAAGTTTGAGATCCCGGAGTGAGAGAATGAAGTGTCGTTGCGAGTGCTCCCGTAGTGAAAAATCTGGGTTGTCATGAAACCCGGACAGTATAATTGAATGAGAACGAGTTCGATATCGTGGCGAATATCGTATTTTCCCTGTCGGGAAACGCAATCGTGAAGATTGTCAGTAGATTATTCCACTTTATGGACGAATGTGAGGCGGAGAGTGTCGATTTTGACTGTCTCACATCGAGACACGCAGATGTTGTTTGTTTGCGAGAGTGTGCTCCTTAGTGATGCGACTGTTAGTTGCATTGAAATATTGAGACCATCCTTAACGGACGGTCTAGGTAGGAAAGTTCACCCGGCGTGGTGAATATTTTTGTGAGTCGTGTGGCGAATTGCGGAAATTTTGTGATGATGATTCGCCGTTGACGGGATTTTGGTACACGAATAGCTTCTATGCTAGTACTAGGAAGCCGTATTGTATGGTTCAGAGGAGAAACCCTATGACGATGTGTTGATGTTTCATCTAATTCGTGGTGTATTATTGTCGTCCTGGATTAATCCAGTGACGTATAGTCGTGTGTGGATCGATCGGCGGGAAAGTGGTGCTTCTTAAGTGTTATTGCGGGGTTATTAAAATTTTTTCGTTGAAGGAATGATCCGGTGTAGAGCCGGAGGGAGTTTGGTTCTTGGCCTAAAGAATATTCAGGAATGATCGGTCGAGTAGTACGGTTATGAACCGAATGAGTACGAAATTTTAAGGAAGCATGAATCCTTCTCGATTTGGATTAATGTAAGACTTGGTTTGCGGCGTAGTGAATTTAGAAGATCGCTTAGGGCGATATAGTTATGGATGACGCTTGTTGCGTGTTGCAGCCGTGAGAACTTGAAGGAAAATATGGTATTTTTCGTATTTCCTAAATGGAAATTCTGGACGTTGAGTGTATGAGATATCGTTTATTGCGGTAGTGCACGCTAGTGATCATTAGCGTGTGGTGGGATCTTAGAATTCACGGATGATGTTATGGATGACGGGCTTTGTTGTGTTTTGTAGGAATCGTGAGGTGTGACGACGATGGTTGCCGGTGAATTGTCCTTCTTTTAGGACGATTGTGAAGTACGGTTGTTGTATTATGATGCGTTAGTGCACGAAGCGAGGATTTGGATGAGTTTACTACTTGTGTGACTCCGCGTTGGAAGCGTAAATGTTCGTGGGAGAAGTGCTTAACTTCTAGTGTTTGTGCGGATCACGAGGACGTGATCCAATTTAAGTGGGGGAGAGTTGTAACACCCGTTTTCAGTTACGAGTTATTTCGAATGACATTCGAAATACGAGGCATGTAAGTGTATATTTGGATCCCAAATAAAGTTGGAGTTGATGTTCTAAAACCTTACCATTGGATAGTAAATCTCATTACGTTTCCAACGATATTTGATTCGTCGAAAACGGAGTTACGGTTTGAAAGTTACGACCAAAACAAGTTCAGTTTCAGACTCAGTTCATTGGGACTCCGTCCAGACTTTAGGACGCCGTCCAACAATGAAGGTTAGGACGCCGTCCAAGCTTTTTGGACGCCGTCCAGAAGGCCTGACAGGCCAGCAGCTGTATTTTAAAGGTTTTAAAAGAGGGTATTTGAGTCTTTTCACTTAGGGGGTCGGTTTTGAGCCATTAAAACTGATCCACTCTCATTCTTATCCCCATTTCACCTTCTCAAACACTCTCATCAAACCCTAGTGAGAGAGAGAGGTTCTAGCAAGAGAGAGTTGGGGATTTGGAGAAGAAGAAGTGTGATTCGGGTCGGGTCTCAAGAGTTAAAGTTGTTCACCTCGTTCACGGCTACGTGGTGGTAGTGTTGGTAAGCTCTAAATCCGAATTTCTTTGTTAAGATTATTGTTTGAGTTAAAGTTTGTGCTAGTTAGAGTTATAACCCATTTATTGTGAGGTTTGGGGATTTTTGGGGAAGATTCATGTATGTAAGCCCGAATTGGTGACTTAGGGTTTCAATTGATGGAATTGTTAGTTTGGACCTTGCATGTGTTAGTTAAACCTTAGAACACTTGTGTTGACTTGATTTTTGGGTGTAAACCCTAATCTAGGTCGAATGGGTATTTTGAGTCAAGTAAGCTTGATTCGGTGTCAAACTAAGTTATGGGTCAAGATTTGATGAACCAAGTATATAAATGTTTGATTCAAGTGTTAAATGGTATTTTGGAAAGTTAGTCACTAGCCGTTAGTGATTAAAGATGTTTTTGGGACTTATGTCAAAATGGGTTGACTTAGATGGGTCAAATTTGGTAATGACTTTAATTTTGGATTAATTGGATGATAAGCAATTTTGGTTAAGACCTAGATTGGTTTAAATGGTGTCAAATATAATTTTGGTCAAATTGTACTTGTTGGATGGGTCGGAATTACCACCCGTAGTGGTAATTGGTGAAGTCCACTTTATGTGTCTAAATGGGCGGTTTGTGGTGATAGGTGTAAACCCTTGGTTAAGGGTGTTGAAGTTGAATTCTCTCGTAGATAATGTATGTTGATTGTTTGTATATCTATATGCGTATTATAGGTAAAAGGTTTGCTCGGTTGCTTTTGGAGGCGATTTACGTTTATGACTTGTGCGGGCAATTCGAGGTGAGTGGAATAATTATATGTGTAGGTATATAATGTATCTATTTGTTGTAGCGTGAAATGTGTAGTGTCGAGGTGCTAAGACACCATGTTTCACGTGAAGAGTGTAGCATCGAGGTGTTAAGATGCCACTCGGGTGTAGCATCGAGGTGTTAAGATGCCACCTAGGAGTGTAGTGTCGAGGTGTTAAGACACCACTCTGTTAAATAATGAGTGTTGCATCGAGGTGTTAAGATGCCACTCGGGGTGATGTGCCGAGGTGTTAAGGTGCCACCCTAGGGGTTAGTGGTGCGAGGTGTTAAGTGCCCTAACGGATGTTATGAACACCGATGGCGTTTTCGCGAGCGCCTTTCCCTTGTACTATTGGTTAACCATGGTTATTTGTGTTGTAGCGTAAGCATATTATATTTGTTCATATTATATATGCTTTTGTTATGCTAGCTTGATTATTGGAGTTTATAGCTTGTAATTGTGATGATAAGCTAATCGTGTTGCTAGCATGTATGCGGTATGTGTGTAAGTGTTTGCAAGTAGGTATATTATATATGTATGTGTATAATTATTGCATTCACTAAGCTTTATGCTTACCCCTCTCGTTGTTTACCTTTTTACAGGTATTTCGTTATGAAGCTAGCTAGTTGTTAGACTAGAGGCATAGGAGCGCTTGGGCTCGAAGGGGTAGCTTTTGGTTATATGGACGCGGATTGGGGATTTGGTAGTCCCCGGGATTATGCGCTTGGTATCGGGTTGGGTTGTAGAGTTCTAATCCGTCTAAAGAGATAAATGGGTCGAAACTGCTACTTTATTTGTAAAACGGGTCATTGTGAGCCCGGGGTTGTAAAACTTGTTTTTATGGTGGCAATATCTTAGTTTTACTTAATATGTCATATTGTGAAATTGGTTACGTTTAAAAGTGTCGGGAAGCGGGTTTTCCACTCGCGTGTGAATAAAAACTGATCAGTACTTTTTAGTTCATTGGGACGCCGTCCCAAATCCTTGGACGCCGTCCCAGTTGTAAAAGCTGGACGCCGTCCCGATTTCTGGACGCTGTCCAGATGGGCAGTCACAGATTTTTTTTTTGTGTCGTGTTTTTGTTAATCAATGTTGGGTTGTTACATGAAATATCTCATAAAATTACAAAAATATGAGTAATCATTCATGTCTTATTTACATGAAAACAAAATTACATATCCTTTATATCTAATCCATACACCAACGACCAAAAACACCTACAAACACTTTCATTCTTCAATTTTCTTCATGTAATTGATCTCTCTCAAGTTCTATCTTCAAGTTCTAAGTGTTCTTCATATATTCTACAAGTTCTAGTTACATAAAATCAAGAATACTTTCAAGTTTGCTAGCTCACTTCCAATCTTGTAAGGTGATCATCCAACCTCAAGAAATCTTTGTTTCTTACAGTAGGTTATCATTCTAATACAAGGTAATAATCATATTCAAACTTTGGTTCAATTTCTATAACTATAACAATCTTATTTCAAGTGATGATCTTACTTGAACTTGTTTTCATGTCATGATTCTGCTTCAAGAACTTCGAGCCATCCAAGGATCCGTTGAAGCTAGATCCATTTTTCTATTTTCCAGTAGGTTTATCCAAGGAACTTAAGGTAGTAATGATGTTCATAACATCATTCGATTCATACATATAAAGCTATCTTATTCGAAGGTTTAAACTTGTAATCACTAGAACATAGTTTAGTTAATTCTAAACTTGTTCGCAAACAAAAGTTAATCCTTCTAACTTGACTTTTAAAATCAACTATACACATGTTCTATATCTATATGATATGCTAACTTAATGATTTAAAACCTGGAAACACGAAAAACACCGTAAAACCGGATTTACGCCGTCGTAGTAACACCGGGGGCTGTTTTGGGTTAGTTAATTAAAAACTATGAAAACTTTGATTTAAAAGTTGTTATTCTGAGAAAATGATTTTTATTATGAACATGAAACTATATCCAAAAATTATGGTTAAACTCAAAGTGAAAGTATGTTTTCTAAAATGGTCATCTAGACGTCGTTCTTTCGACTGAAATGACTACCTTTACAAAAACGACTTGTAACTTATTTTTCCGACTATAAACCTATACTTTTTCTGTTTAGATTCATAAAATATAGTTCAATATGAAACCATAGCAATTTGATTCACTCAAAACGGATTTAAAATGAAGAAGTTATGGGTAAAACAAGATTGGATAATTTTTCTCATTTTAGCTACGTGAAAATTGGTAACAAATCTATTCCAACCATAACTTAATCAACTTGTTTTGTATATTATGTAATCTTAAGATACCATAGACACGTATACAATGTTTCGACCTATCATGTCGACACATCTATATATATTTTGGAACAACCATAGACACTCTATATGTGAATGTTGGAGTTAGCTATACAGGGTTGAGGTTGATTCCAAAATATATCTAGTTTGAGTTGTGATCAATACTGAGATACGTATACACTGGGTCGTGGATTGATTCAAGATAATATTTATCGATTTATTTCTGTACATCTAACTGTGGACAACTAGTTGTAGGTTACTAACAAGGACAGCTGACTTAATAAACTTAAAACATCAAAATATATTAAAAGTGTTGTAAATATATTTTGAACATACTTTGATATATATGTATATATTGTTATAGGTTCGTGAATCAACCAGTGGCCAAGTCTTACTTCCCGATGAAGTAAAAATCTGTGAAAGTGAGTTATAGTCCCACTTTTAAAATCTAATATTTCTGGGATGAGAATACATGCAGGTTTTATAAATGATTTACAAAATAGACACAAGTACGTGAAACTACATTCTATGGTTGAATTATCGAAATCGAATATGCCCCTTTTTTATTAAGTCTGGTAATCTAAGAATTAGGGAACAGACATCCTAATTGACGATATCCTAAAGATAGATCTATTGGGCCTAACAAACCCCATCCAAAGTACCGGATGCTTTAGTACTTCGAAATTTATATCATATCCGAAGGGTGTCCCGGAATGATGGGGATATTCTTATATATGCATATTGTTAATGTCGGTTACCAGGTGTTCACCATATGAATAATTTTTATCTCTATGTATGGGATGTGTATTGAAATATAAAATCTTGTGGTCTATTATTATGATTTGATATATATAGGTTAAACCTATAACTCACCAACATTTTTGTTGACGTTTTAAGCATGTTTATTCTCAGGTGATTATTAAGAGCTTCCGCTGTCGCATACTTAAATAAGGACGAGATTTGGAGTCCATGCTTGTATGATATTGTGTAAAAACTGCATTCAAGAAACTTATTTTGTTGTAACATATTTGTATTGTAAACTATTATGTAATGGTCGTGTGTAAATAGGATATTTTAGATTATCATTATTTGATAATCTACGTAAAGCTTTTTAAACCTTTATTGATGAAATAAAGGTTATGGTTTGTTTTAAAATGAATGCAGTCTTTGAAAAACGTCTCATATAGAGGTCAAAACCTCGCAACGAAATCAATTAATATGGAACGTTTTTAATCAATAAGAACGGGACATTTCAGTTGGTATCAGAGCGTTGGTCTTAGAGAACCAGAATTTTGCATTAGTGTGTCTTATCGAGTTTGTTAGGATGCATTAGTGAGTCTGCACTTCGACCGTGTTTACTTGAAAAATGATTGCTTAACAAATTTTGTTGGAAACTATATATTTTTAACATGTGAATATTATGTAATATATTAATCTCTTAACGCGTTTGATATTATGTGATAGATGTCTACCTCTAGAACAAGTCCCATTGACTCACCTAATAATAATGAAGAGTTAAATGTAAATTGGAATGATTCGTGGACTGATTCACAAGTTCCCGAAGAGGAACCGGAAGAAGAGTCGGAACCGGAAGAAGAATCGGAACCGGAAGAAGAATCGGAACCGGATGAAGAAATAGAACCGGTGGGGGAAATAATAAAACGGTTAAGTAAAAGAAAATCCTCAACCAACTGACCAAGGTTAATTATGGTCAATGGTGTTTCCGCCAAGGAAGCAAAATATTGGGAGGATTACCAATTCTCCGATGAATCGGATTCCGACGAGAATTCCGATAATGTTATAGAAATTACCCCAACTGAATTTAAAAAGGCAAAAGAAAATAATAAGGGAAAGGGCATAAAAATAGAGAAATCTAATTCCAACCCCGATGAACTTTATATGTATCGTCAACCCCCGAAGTCCTTAAGTTGTAACAATGACCCGGGAACCTCTAAACCACCAGGTTTTTCTAAACCAATGTGAAAAATGACGGCTCGTATTAGGGGAACATCATATATCGCTATGCTTATGCTTATGCTTATGTGAAAAACGAACCAAAACCGAAGAAGAAGAAACAAGCGAGTCGGAATAAGATAGTTGTATTCGTGTGGTGTAATATATGTAATATAGTGTGCTTATGCTTTATGATATATGTAAAAATTGCTTGTATTAATAAGGAATTTTTTTTATGAATCTAACTCTTGTCTATTTTACAGTATAAAAACACAAAATGGATAGACAACCCAATATTTTAAGAGACCTACCCGGAGACATGATTGATGAAATCTGCACAACTATTTAAGGCGAGATCAGTTTGTAAGACATTCAAAGAACGTTCCAAGAATGCCTTGGTTTATAAAAGGCTTTCGTTCGAAAGATGGGGGATATCACATTGGGAAATCCATAAGTTACGATGTGTTTACTTTGACGCATATATTGCGGGGAACCCAAATGCTATTTTACGCAATGGGTTAAGAAATTATTTTGACTCAATATATCCGAATATTGGACTTCGTGATTTAGAAAAAGCGGCTAACATGCAACATAAAGAAGCATGTTATGCTTACGGATTAGTAATGTTCGCTTCTCACCAAAGTGAGAACAAGAACATCGGGCTACAACTATTAAACAAAACGTTCCCACAAGTGACGGAGTCGGTAATTGGGGTAAGAAATGAGGTTTTTAGATTGTTACGGGACTGTTGGACATTACGTAACCCTCGTCCCTTTGACGATGTTACAACACGCTGTCTTATCAACGGCCATAACGGTTATGTTCCACAAGACCAAGGATGGGAAGTAATCCTAGTAAAACCAGAATGCATGACTTGTTTCTGGACGTATGAATTACGTGTCTTTATTGCCTTTGCTGAACGACTTGTGTACTAGCTAGAATTATCTTTACAACCATCTTGTATCAAATTTATTGTGTGCTATATTTCATGCTATATGTAAAATAAGCGGTATTGTAAGTTTGTAAAATATTGTGTAAAAGTTTGAACGCGAAATATTATTATAATCAGTTTTTCATATAGAATTGTAGTAGTTGAATTGTATATTAGCTACTAAGTATGAACTTAACGGGTAGGTACTACCCGAATTTAAACTTATGAAACGCTAATATAAAGAAAAAGCTTTTATAAATGAGTTCATATTATGCTACGAAATACTATTAACTACTCTTAATATTCTGTATGATTAACTTGTTCCATTTGACTATTTTGAAAGAAATGGCACCGACTACTCGACACACCGTGAATATGAATGAAGAGGAATTCCGTAATTTTCTAGCTTCAAATATAGCCGCAGTACAGGCTGCGCTACATACCAACAATAACCTTGGATCTAGCAGTACATGAAATCACGTAGGATGCACCTACAAAGAATTCACTGCCTGCAAACCTTTGGAATTTGATGGAACCGAAGGACCGATCGAATTGAAACGGTGGACCGAGAAGGTCGAATCGGTGTTTGCCATAAGTAAGTGTACTGAAGAGGACAAAGTGAAGTACGCTACGCATACCTTCACAGGTTCTGCGTTAACATGGTGGAATACCTATCTAGAGCAAGTGGGACAAGACGATGCGTACGCACTACCGTGGTCAGCATTCAAGCACTTGATGAACGAGAAGTACCGTCCCAGAACCGAGGTCAATAAGCTCAAGACAGAAAGGGTTACGAACCCAAGGATTTGATATTACCACGTATGAAAGATGATTCACAGAATTGTGCCTATTGTGTCCGGGAGCATTCGAAGATGGGGAAGAGAAGATCGACGCGTTTGTGAAAGGATTACCGGAAAGAATCCAAGAAGATATAAGTTCACACGAGCCCGCCTCCATACAACAGGCATGTAGAATGGCTCACAAACAAGTGAACCAGATTGAAGAAAGAATTAAAGAACAGACTGCTGAAGAGGCCAATGTGAAGCAAGTCAAAAGAAAGTGGGAGGAAAACGGTGATAAGAATCACCAATACAACAACAACAGCAATTACAACAATAATCGCAACAATTATCCCAAAAATCGCAACATCAATCGCAACTACAACAAACAGCCCAACAACAACAACAATAACAACAATAACAACAACAACAACAGCAACTACAACAATCATCCCAACAACAATAATAACCGCAACAACAACAACAATCAGAAGCAGCTATGCCAAAGGTGTGAAAAGTATCACTCGGGGTTCTGCACCAAATTTTGAAACAAGTGTAAAAGAAATGGTCATAGCGCGGCGAAGTGTGAGGTCTACGGACCAGGGGTTAATAGAACGAAAGGAACAAATGGTGTCGGAACGAGTAATGGCGGAGCAAGTAGTGTCGGAGCAAGTTATGCCAATGTAGTTTGTTATAAATGTGGAAAACCGGGCCACATTATTAGAAATTGCCCAAACCAGGAGAACACGAATGGACAAGGCCGCGGAAGAGTTTTCAATATTTATGCGGCAGAGGCACAGGAAGACCCGGAGCTTGTTACGGGTACGTTTCTTATTGACAATAAATCTGCTTACGTTTTATTTGATTCGGGTGCGGATAGAAGCTATATGAGTAGAGATTTTTGTGCTAAATTAAGTTATCCATTGACGCCTTTGGATAGTAAATTTTTACTCGAATTAGCAAATGGTAAATTAATTTCAGCAGATAATATATGTCGGAATCGAGAAATTAAACTGGTTAGCGAAACATTTAAGATTGATTTGATACCAGTAGAGTTAGGGAGTTTTGATGTGATAATCGGTATGGACTGGTTGAAAGAAGTGAAAGCAGAGATCGTTTGTTACAAAAATGCAATTTGCATTATACGAGAAAAAGGAAAACCCTTAATGGTGTACGGAGAAAAGGGCAACACGAAGCTACATCTTATTAGTAATTTGAAGGCACAAAAACTAATAAAAAAAGGTTTCTATGCTGTTCTAGCACACGTCGAGAAAGTACAAACTGAAGAAAAGAGCATCAATGATGTTCCCATTGCAAAAGAATTTCCCGATGTATTTCCGAAAGAATTACCGGGATTACCCCCACATCGATCCGTTGAATTTCAAATAGATCTTGTACCAGGAGCTGCACCAATAGCCCGTGCTCCTTACAGACTCGCACCCAGTGAGATGAAAGAACTGCAAAGCCAATTACAAGAACTTTTAGAGCGTGGTTTCATTCGACCAAGCACATCACCGTGGGGAGCTCCTGTTTTGTTTGTCAAGAAGAAAGATGGTACATTCAGGTTGTGTATCGACTACCGAGAGTTGAACAAACTTACCATCAAGAACCGCTACCCACTACCGAGAATCGATGACTTATTTGATCAACTACAAGGCTCGTCTGTTTAGTCAAAGATTGACTTATTTGGTTCGTTTTTCACATAAGCATAAGCATAGCGATATATGATGTTCCCCTAATACGAGCCGTCGTTTTTCACATTGGTTTAGAAAAACCTGGTGGTTTAGAGGTTCCCGGGTCATTGTTACAACTTAAGGACTTCGGGGGTTGACGATACATATAAAGTTCATCGGGGTTGGAATTAGATTTCTCTATTTTTATGCCCTTTCCCTTATTATTTTCTTTTGCCTTTTTAAATTCAGTTGGGGTAATTTCTATAACATCATCGGAATTCTCGTCGGAATCCGATTCATCAGAGAATTGGTAATCCTCCCAATATTTTGCTTCTTTGGCGGAAACACCATTGACCATAATTAACCTTGGTCGGTTGGTTGAGGATTTTCTTTTACTTAACCGTTTTATTATTTCCCCCACCGGTTCTATTTCTTCATCCGGTTCCGATTCTTCTTCCGGTTCCGATTCTTCTTCCGGTTCCGACTCTTCTTCCGGTTCCTCTTCGGGAACTTGTGAATCAGTCCACGAATCATTCCAATTTACATTTGACTCTTCATTATTATTAGGTGAGTCAATGGGACTTGTTCTAGAGGTAGACATCTATCACATAATATCAAACGCGTTAAGAGATTAATATATCACATAATATTCACATGTTAAAAATATATAGTTTCCAACAAAATTTGTTAAGCAATCATTTTTCAAGTAAACACGGCCGAAGTCCAGACTCACTAATGCATCCTAACAAACTCGATAAGACACAATAATGAAAAATTCTGGTTCTCTAAGACCAACGCTCGGATACCAACTAAAATGTCCCGTTCATATTGATTATAAACGTTCCATATTAATTGATTTCGTTGCGAGGTTTTGACCTCTATATGAGACGTTTTTCAAAGACTGCATTCATTTTTAAAACAACCATAACCTTTATTTCATCAATAAAGGTTTTAAAAAAAAACATTACGTAGATTATCAAATAATGATAATCTAAAATATACTGATTACACACGACCATTACATAATGGTTTACAATAGAAATATATTACATCGACATATGTTTCTTGAATGCAGTTTTTACACAATATCATACAAACATGGACTTCAAATCTTGTCCTTATTTTAGTATGCAACAGCGGAAGCTCTTAATATTCACCTGAGAATAAACATGCTTTAAATGTCAACAAAAATGTTGGTGAGTTATAGGTTTAACCTATATATATCAAATCGTAACAATAGACCACAAGATTTCATATTTCAATACACATCCCATACATAGAGATAAAAATCATTCATATGGTGAACACCTGGTAACCGACATTAACAAGATGCATATGTAAGAATATCCCCATCATTCCAGGACACCCTTCGGATATGATATAAATTTCGAAGTACTAAATCATCCGGTACTTTGGATGGGGTTTGTTAGGCCCAATAGATCTATCTTTAGGATTCACGTCAATTAGGGTGTCTGTACCCTAATTCTTAGATTACCAGACTTAATAAAAAGGGGCATATTCGATTTCAATAATTCAACCATAGAATGTAGTTTCACGTACTTGTGTCTATTTTGTAAATCATTTATAAAACCTGCATGTATTCTCATCCCAAAAATATTAGATTTTAAAAGTGGGACTATAACTCACTTTCACAGATTTTTACTTCGTCGGGAAGTAAGACTTGACCACTGGTCGATTCACGAACCTATAACAAATATGTACATATATATCAAAGTATGTTCAAAATATATTTACAACACTTTTAATACATTTTGATATTTTAAGTTTATTAAGTCAGCTGTCCTCGTTAGTAACCTACAACTAGTTGTTCACAGTTAGATGTACAGAAATAAATCGATATATATTATCTTGAATCAATCCACGACCCAGTGTATACACGTCTCAGGCTAGATCACAACTCAAAGTATATATATTTTTGGAATCAACCTCAACCCTGTATAGCTAACTCCAACATTACTGCATATAGAGTGTCTATGGTTGTTCCAAATAATATATATACATGGGTCGATATGATATGTCAAAACATTTGCATACGTGTCTATGGTATCCCAAGATTACATAATATATTAGAATACATGTATAATACAATATAAGTTAGCTAGGATATGATTTGTATAGAATTGTTAATATTTCCCGTAGCTACAAAAATCAAAAAATATTCAATCTTGTTTTACCCATAACTTTTTCATTGTAAATCCGTTTTGAGTGAATCAAATTGCTATGGTTTCATATTGAACTCTATTTTATGAATATAAACAGAAAAAGTATAGGTTTATAGTCAGAAATATAAGTTACAAGTCGTTTTTGTAAGAGGTAGTCATTTCAGTCGAAAGAACGACGTCTTGATGACCATTTTGAAAAACATACTTCCACTTTGAGTTTAACCATGATTTTTGGATATAGTTTCATGTTCATAAGAAAAATCATTTTCCCAGAAGAACAACTTTTAAATCAAAGTTTATCATAGTTTTTAATTATCAAACCCAAAACAGCCCGCGGTGTTACTACGACGGCGTATGTCCAGTTTTACGGTGTTTTTCGTGTTTCCAGGTTTTAAATCATTAAGTTAGCATATAATATAGATAGAGAACATGTGTTTAGTTGATTTTAAAAGTCAAGTTAGAAGGATTAATTTTTGTTTGCGAACAAGTTTAGAATTTACTAAACTACGTTCTAGTAATTTCAAGTTTAAACCTTCGAATAAGATAGCTTTATATGTATGAATCGAATGATGTTATGAACATCATTACTACCTCAAGTTTTGTGGATAAACCTACTAGAAAAGAGACAAATGGATCTAGCTTCAAAGGATCTTGGATGGCTTGAAAGTTCTTGAAGTAGAATCATGACACGAAAACAAGTTCAAGTAAGATTTCCACTCGAAATAAGATTGTTATAGTTATAGAAATTGAATAAAAGTTTGAATATGAGTATTACCTTAAATTAGAAAGATATCTTACTGTAAATAAGAAAGATTTCTTGAGGTTGGATGATCACTCTACAAGATTGGAAGTAAGCTAGCAAACTTGGAAGTATTCTTGATTTTATGAAACTAGAACTTGTAGAATTTATGAAGAACACTTAGAACTTGAAGATAGAACTTGAGAGAGATTAATTAGATGAAGAAAATTGAAGAATGAAAGTATTTGTAGATATTTTTGGCCGTTGGTATATGGATTAGATATAAAGGATATGTAATTTTGTTTTCATATAAATAAGTCATGAATGATTACTCATATTTTTGTAATTTTATGAGATATTTCATGCTAGTTGCCAAATGATGATTCCCACATGTGTTAGGTGACTCACATGGGCTGCTAAAAGCTGATCATTGGAGTGTATATACCAATTGTACATACATCTAAAAGCTGTGTATTGTACGAGTACGAATACGGGTGCATACGAGTAGAATTGTTGATGAAACTGAACGAGGATGTAATTGTAAGCATTTTTGTTAAGTAGAAGTATTTTGATAAGTGTCTTGAAGTCTTTAAAAAGTGTATGAATACATATTAAAACACTACATGTATATACATTTTAACTGAGTCGTTAAGTCATCGTTAGTCGTTACATGTAAGTGTTATTTTGAAACCTTTAGGTTAACAATCTTGTTAAATGTTATTAACCCAATGTTTATAATATCAAATGAGATTTTAAATTATTATATTATCATGATATTATGATGTATGAATATCTCTTAATATGATATATATACATTAAATTTCGTTACAACGATAATCGTTACATATATGTCTCGTTTCAAAATCATTAAGTTAGTAGTCTTGCTTTTACATATGTAGTTCATTGTTAATATACTTAATGATATGTTTACTTATCATAATATCATGTTAACTATATATATATCCATATATATGTCATCATATAGTTTTTACAAGTTTTTACAAGTTTTAACGTTCGTGAATCACCGGTCAACTTGGGTGGTCAATTGTCTATATGAAACCTATTTCAATTAATCAAGTCTTAACAAGTTTGATTGCTTAACATGTTGGAAACACTTAATCATGTAAATAACAATTTCATTTATTATATATATAAACATGGAAAAGTTAGGGTCACTACAGATATGATATGTCAAAACATTGTATTCGTGTCTATGGTATCCCAAGATTACATAATATATTAGAATACATGTATAATACAATATAAGTTAGCTAGGATATGATTAATATAGATTTGTTACCAATTTTCACGTAGCTACAACAAGAAAAATTATCCAATCTTGTTTTACCCATAACTTCTTCGTTTTAAATCCGTTTTGAGTGATTCAAGTTGCTATGGTTTTATATTGAACTTAAGTTTATGAATCTAAATAGAAAAATTATAAGTTTATAGTCGGAAATATAGGTTACAAGTCGTTTTTGTAAAGGTAGTCATTTCAGTCGAAAGAACGACGTCTAGATGACCATTTTGGAAAACATACTTCCACTTTGAGTTTAACCATGATTTTTGGATATAGTTTCATGTTCAAAAGAAAAATTATTTTCCTAGAAGAATAACTTTTAAATCAAAGTTTATCATGTGACGACCCGGAAATTTCCGAACAAATTTAAACTTAATCTTTATATGTTTCCGACACGATGAGCAAAGTCTGTAATGTTGAGTAACAATGTTTGTAAACTATATTCATAATATCATTTGACCTTTGACTACTCCCGAACAATTCACGAACAACTATTTGTAAATAGATACATATATATTTTAATATATATAAATAATAATTTGAAATATATTATAATTAACTATGTAAAATAAAACATTATAAAATTATTATTATTTAAAACATATCTATATATATAAATAAGGTATATTGAATATATAAATATACTTCCGAATTTATTTAGTAAATGATAGAAGCTCTCGTTTATCATTCAATGGTTATTTAATTAAGTTAAGTTCAAACTTAGGTGATTTTAAAATAAACGGTGATCCGAAAATGAGTAATATAAATTTTAGGCTTATTAGAAATGTATTTAGGAACTATTTGTTGAATTTTAATTTTTTTTTATATTTTACTTAGGGTTGGGAGTGAATAATTAATGTAATTTTTATTTAATAGTTAATGATCGAATTTTATACCATAATGACCAAAATAAATAAATATAGTCAACCTAAAAATTTGAGAATCTTTCGAAGAACCTTTATTCGCCACTGTTTAACCACGGAGCACGAACTACACTCAATAAAAACTATCGGCAAAGAAAGTGTAATTGATGGCGGCTTATAATTTAAAACCACGTTTGTGATTACAATTATTATAATTAATATTATATTATTATTATTAATTATTAGATTGAAGACACAGTAAAAATCACGGGTGAATGTCTTAATGTTTGCAAGTGGGATTCTTTGTCTAAATTTTTTTCTATTATATATCTACATACACATTCATATGCAGAGAGAGATATACATGAATATACTTATGTTTTCAACCATCACCACCCTTAATGTGTTTTCATGCTACTTGATCTTCCATCATCACCACACCGCCACCCTATCATGACTTAAACCCGACACCGCTACATCCGTCGAATACTCCTGCTTTCATCCAATAATGAACACTCACCACACACCATCTTCATCAACCAATGACACCATCATCATTCATTATAATTATAATTATCATCTCATATATAAATATATACCACCCCTTTTGGTTTCTTGTTTTCTTAGTTACTAAACCATCATCACTTATGGACTCAACCGTCACTTAACACCACCAACTTATTGATCAATACTTGTTACTAATGCTATGAGTTCTATATGCTACTATTGTCTTATGGTCGAACTAAAACCCAACCTAAACTAAAACCGCCTTACCATCACCATGGTTGCTACAAAGCTTTTCTATTTTAAAACGAAAGACAAATACCATCGAGCACCCACTTTATCTTTTTATGTTTCTAGTTACCACCGGTTACCAAAACATCACCGTTTGATTTCTGCTGCCATGCTCCTGTTTATATACGATTGTCTATCAAGAACCATCACCATAGTTAACTGCTATCCAATTTTGAGGTAACGAGTGCATCTACTGCTGCTGCCTTCTGTTCAGACTACCACGAAACCCAACAACACCACCTCATTATGATCACCAACACCATAGACCTCCTTCTATCCTTGATATTACCTAACTTCAATCGTTCACCAAGACGTTATACGTTCACAGGTTCGTAAATCCAAGGCCAACCCTGCATTGTTCAGTTTCGTCATGTATATTTTTACTACAAAATACAGTATAGTGAGTTTCATTACTCCCTTTTTAAATGTTTTTGCAATATATATATTTTTGGGACTGAGAATACATGCGCTGTTTTATAACTGTTTTACAAAATAGACACAAGTACTTAAAAACATTCTATGATTGAGTTACGAGTACACCAGATATCACCCCTTTATAGTCTGGTAATCTAAGAATTAGGAAACCGAGCTCCTAATTGACGCGAATCCTAAAGATAGATCTATGGGCACTCACAAGCCCCAGTCAGAGAATTTGAACTGCTCTAGTACTTCAAAATAGGTATACAACCGCCAGCTTTAAAAGATATGATCTGTTTGTGAGGTGTACACAACCATCATATTTAAAAGAGTAGCCTATTTGTATGCTTTTGCATGACCGTGCGGAATGCCGGTATGCGGGGGATATTCTATATGCATCTTGTTAAGGTCGATTACCAGGTGTTTATATATCGTATGAATAATTTTCCAGCAGTGAGCAGACCTACACAGATTGTTTTCTAAATATGAGTATCTTGTGGTCTATTATATTATTGAAAAATGATTATTTATGATAAACTAATGAACTCACCAACTTTTTGGTTGACACTTGAAAGCATGTTTATTCTCAGGTATGAAAGAAATCTTCTACTGTGCATTTGCTCATTTTAGAGATATTACTTGGGTTCATTCACGACATATTTCAAAAGACGTTGCATTCGAGTCGTTGAGTTCATCAAGAATATTATTAAGTTATTCATAGTTTGGATATATTATGAAATGGTATGCATGCCGTCAACTTTCGATGTAATGAAAGTTTGTCTTTTAAAAACGAATGCAATATTTATAAAACATATCATATGGAGGTCAAGTACCTCGCGATGTAACCAAATGTAATGTATTCATCCAGATGGATAAGGATGAATTACTACAGGTGGTATCAGAGCGGTGGTCTTAGCGAACCAGGTCTTGCATTAGTGTGTCTAACTGATAGTTGTTTAGATGCATTAGTGGGTCTGGACTTCGACCGTGTCTGCATGACAAAAGTTTTACTTATCATTTAGTATCGAAAAGTATTTGCTTATCATCCTTAAAGCCTAGACATGTCTTACTACCTCTATTGCATAGACAGTGTATAGATAAATTCATATCTTAGCGTATCTGTTATTGTTACCTTTGCCTGACAGCTTCCGTAGATTCCTCCATAACTTATGGGATTTTAGTATTATATATGCATATGTAAATTATGTATTGCAGGGTACTAATTTACATCCTATAATCTATTTTTTTATCGAAAATACTTCATTTAATCCTACGAAATGAATCCCTCAACCAGTTTGAGTCCCTCGAATTTCGATAGCTATTCCGATAGTTATTCCGACGGCTATACCGACATGGACGTTCACCTAAGCTTCGAAAGCAGCATCACCAGAATGAATCAACCAATCATCCATCCCCAATTCATATGATGAGTTCGTAGTCGACTTAATCCATGGAAACGCGAAGAAGGCGATCCTTTTCATCAACCAAATTCACCTCTTGGTGAAGAACCTGAAGCACTTACTGGCGAACCTGTCCGAAACACCATTTTCACACTCATTTCCAGAGTATCTCACCACGATTATATTCTATCTAAAATTCTAAACCTTATTCATCCGTTCGTTCCAACCGACAATCATCCCGGAATAATAGAAGAAGTCAACAAACTTCGCGCTCGAGTAATCAATCTGGAGAATATGGTGCAAAATTTACCAGCTTCATCAACATCACCGACACCAACAGTACCATCAGTAACAGCACCAGTACCATCAACAATCCATGCCTCAACATCCCATTCAGTACCTCGAGTACAATCATCATTCTACGTATCGTTCTACATCAATTATCTTCGTTCTTCATGGCGGTTATGTAATCTCTAATATTTTAGAGATTATGTATTCTAGTTATAACCGAAAATCAAATGAGTTTAATATTATATTGACTCATTAAATCCATAATTACCTCTGAAGAAAATATATATGTATATATATTTTCATAAAGATTGTAATTGAAAATTCTTTCGTACAAACTATTAATGATAAAAATATTCTAACGGGTAGGTAGTACCTGAGGAATATTCAGATTTCACATTAATAAGTTACAATGTACATTCTTCGAAGCTGATTCAACAGTCAGTTACTATCCTACTTACATCCACCGATATACAAATCCGTTCACCATAGAATAACCATATTCATCCAATTTCATATTTGGATTTTGATTTATCAGAATTCAACAAGTGGCATAATGAAGAAAACATTTGACAAAATAAAATTTATTAGAAACAAACAAATTAACTATGAGAAATTTTGTTAAGAATCCACGCTAACTGTTCCTAGCTAATTGTTCTTAGCTAACTGATTACATTTTATTTATCGCAATTTAATTATCAGAATTTACATTCTCGCAATTTTATTTATCATCATTTAATTTCTGTTATTTATTTTTACGCACTTTAAATATCGGGACACGTATACAAGGTTTTGACATATCATATCGACGCATCTATATATATTATTTAGAATCACCATAGACACTCTATATGCAGTAATGATCGAGTTCTCTATACAGGGTTGAGGTTGATTCTATAATAATATATATAGTTTGAGTTGTGATCGAGTCTGAGACATGTACACGAGTCACGATATGTATTAATTAATTCGAATATTATATATTAAATTATATATGAATTATTGGACTGTTAACTGTGGACTATCGACTGTGGACTAATGACATTGGACAATTAAAATGAATTAAAATATTGATTATAACATATGAAATTAAACATTTCTTCAAGTTTGCCACTTGATTTCATCTTAAACCTCATTTATATTTTGATGATTACAATCCGCGTTCAAACCTTTCATGATTCTTGAAAACACCTCAATCGAGAGGATGAACCAACCGCACTTCATTTACGGAAGAAAAGATTGATACATATAATTGTGCAATTGAAAACACTCGGAACCTGAGCAAACATTTTACACGTATCTGTGCTAACTCCTTTGGCGTTATTATTACCGAAAGTAACTTTGCAATCCCTTTCCAAATTAGCCAGTTTTGTCACAGCTCCAATAAGTCAATTTCGACTTTTCATTCAAAACAACCTTATTATAACCTTGATATATATGCGTGCTCATTTATTGTTACCAGAGAACCTTTTATATTCTACCATATCATCATCAGCGTTTAATCATCTAAAAACACAATTCACTAGAAACCCATCAGTTTGATAACCAATGATCCAGATCCGTTAACTTTGAAAATGCTGACGAAGCAGCATGTAGTAAATGGTCTTAATGGCCAAAAGTGATGATAAAATGATGGAGTGTTGGGAACACTCGATAGGAAATTTGGTACTGAAAAACGGATTGAGCAAACCATGAAGGAGAGCAAGGACAAATATAAGGATCATACCCTATATTCAAAGAATCCAGGTAATTCTGTATCCAATGAAATCTTTAGAAAATATCCTGCTCCGAAGTCATGTTAAATCTTGTGGAAAATCTTTCTTCATCAACCTTCGATCTTAGAAATTCCAAAATATCATCATAAATATCTTCGATATTTCTGAAGATATCTTTATAAATATTCTTGTCCGATATTATTTATCTTTTTGCGTTATCTGTGTTATATCATAAAGGAAACTGTTTAGTTTCTAAATCTCTGAAAACTTCGAGTTTGAATTATGAATAATTTTGAAGTAGTGTTGGGAACTGATGCATGAGTTAGTATAATATAATGACACTTGATCAACGTGATTATATTACAGTAAGTCATGCTGAGTTTCTAATGGAACGTGATGATTCACAGACTATAACGTCATCATGTGCAATGTTACACGACTCTTACATTCTATCTAACCTCTAAATATATCAAGAACATATTATCTTGATAACTCTATCTTTTCCCTTGAATTCGGGAAATCAACCATGACTATGTCACTGGTTTAGACAAACTTTCATTTACTCATTTCACTATTTTGTGATAGCTTCACTCGTACGCTTCGAATAATCGAATTGTTTTATCTGTATTGATCAATAATAATAAAACTCTATTTATAAACTCATATTCGTCATGAAAACATTTTTATTATTAGCCATGACAACCACGATCAAATTTCGGGACGAAATTTCTTTAACGGGGAGGTACTGTGACGACCCGAAAATTTCCGAACAAATTTAAACTTAATCTTTATATGTTTCCGACACGATGAGCAAAGTCTGTAATGTTGAGTAACAATGTTTGTAAACTATATTCATAATATCATTTGACCTTTGACTACTCCCGAACAATTCACGAACAACTATTTGTAAATAGATACATATATATTTTAATATATATAAATAATAATTTGAAATATATTATAATTAACTATGTAAAATAAAACATTATATAATAATTATTATTTAAAACATATCTATATATATAAATAAGGTATATTGAATATATAAATATAGTTCCGAATTTATTTAGTAAATGATAGAAGCTCGTGTTTATCATTCAATGGTTATTTAATTAAGTTAAGTTCAAACTTAGGTGATTTTAAAATAAACGGTGATCCGAAAATGAGTAATATAAATTTTAGGCTTATTAAAAATGTATTTAGGAACTATTTGTTGAATTTTAAATTTTTTTTATATTTTACTTAGGGTTGGGAGTGAATAATTAATGTAATTTTTATTTAATAGTTAATGATCAAATTTTATACCATAATGATCAAAATAAATAAATATAGTCAACCTAAAAATTTGAGAATCTTTCGAAGAACCTTTATTCGCCACTGTTTAAACACGGAGCACGAACTACACTCAATAAAAACTATCGGCAAAGAAAGTGTAATTGATGGCGGCTTATAATTTAAAACCACGTTTGTGATTACAATTATTATAATTAATATTATATTATTATTATTAATTATTAGATTGAAGACACAGTAAAAATCACGGGTGAATGTCTTAATGTTTGCAAGTGGGATTCTTTGTCTAAATTTTTTTCTATTATATATCTACATACACATTCATATGCAGAGAGAGATATACATGAATATACTTATGTTTTCAACCATCACCACCCTTAATGTGTTTTCATGCTACTTGATCTTCCATCATCACCACACCGCCACCCTATCACCACTTAAACCCGACACCGCTACATCCATCGAATACTCCTGCTTTCATCCAATAATGAACACTCACCACACACCATCTTCATCAACCAATGACACCATCATCATTCATTATAATTATAATTATCATCTCATATATAAATATATACCACCCCTTTTGGTTTCTTGTTTTCTTAGTTACTAAACCATCATCACTTATGGACTCAACCGTCACTTAACACCACCAACTTATTGATTAATACTTGTTACTAATGCTATGAGTTCTATATGCTACTATTGTCTTATGGTCGAACTAAAACCCAACCTAAACCAAAACCGCCTTACCATCACCATGGTTGCTACAATGCTTTTCTATTTTAAAACGAAAGATAAATACCATCGAGCACCCACTTTATCTTTTTATGTTTCTAGTTACCACCGGTTACCAAAACATCACCGTTTGATTTCTGCTGCCATGCTCCTGTTTATATACGATTGTCTATCAAGAAACATCACCATAGTTAACTGCTATCCAATTTTGAGGTAACGAGTGCATCTACTGCTGCTGCCTTCTGTTCAAACTACCACGACACCCAACAACACCACCTCATTATGATCACCAACACCATAGACCTCCTTCTATCCTTGATATTACCTAACTTCAATCGTTCACCAAGACGTTATACGTTCACAGGTTCGTGAATCCAAGGCCAACCCTGCATTGTTCAGTTTCGTCATGTGCATTTTTACTACAAAATACAGTATAGTGAGTTTCATTACTCCCTTTTTAAATGTTTTTGCAATATATATATTTTTGAGACTGAGAATACATGCGCTATTTTATAACTGTTTTACGAAATAGACACAAGTACTTAAAAACATTCTACGATTGAGTTACGAGTACACCGGATATCATCCCTTTATAGTCTGGTAATCTAAGAATTAGGAAACCGAGCTCCTAATTGACGCGAATCCTAAAGATAGATCTATGGGCACTCACAAGCCCCAGTCAGAGAATTTGAACTGCTCTAGTACTTCAAAATAGGTATACAACCGCCAGCTTTAAAAGATATGATCTGTTTGTGAGGTGTACACAACCATCATATTTAAAAGAGTGGCCTATTTGTATGCTTTTGCATGACCGTGCGGAATGTCGGTATGCGGGGGATATTCTATATGCATCTTGTTAAGGTCGATTACCAAGTGTTTATATATCATATGAATAATTTTCCAGCAGTGAGCAGACCTACACAGATTGTTTTCTAAATATGAGTATCTTGTGGTCTATTATATTATTGAAAAATGATTATTTATGATAAACTAATGAACTCACCAACTTTTTGGTTGACACTTGAAAGCATGTTTATTCTCAGGTATGAAAGAAATCTTCCGCTGTGCATTTGCTCATTTTAGAGATATTACTTGGGTTCATTCACGACATATTTCAAAAGACGTTGCATTCGAGTCGTTGAGTTCATCAAGAATATTATTAAGTTATTCATAGTTTGGATATATTATGAAATGGTATGCATGCCGTCAACTTTCGATGTAATGAAAGTTTGTCTTTTAAAAACGAATGCAATGTTTGTAAAACGTATCATATGGAGGTCAAGTACCTCGCGATGTAACCAAATGTAATGTATTCGTCCAGATGGATAAGGACGGGTTACTACATATCATAGTTTTTAATTAACTAACCCAAAACAGCCTGCGGTGTTACTACGACGGCGTATATCCGGTTTTATGATATTTTTCGTGTATTTAGGTTTTAAATCATTAAGTTAGAATATCATATAGATATAGAATATGTGTTTAGTTGATTTTAAAAGTCAAGTTAGAAGGATTAACTTTTATTTGCGAACAAGTTTAGAATTAACTAAACTATGTTCTATTGATTACAAGTTTAAACCTTCGAATAAGGTAGTTTTATATATATGAATCGAATGATGTTATGAACATCATTACTACCTCAAGTTTTGTGGATAAACCTACTGGAAATGAGAAAAATAGATCTAGCTTCAAAGGATCCTTGGATGGCTTGAGAGTTCTTGAAGCAAAAGCATGACACGAAAACAAGTTCAAGTAAGATTTCCACTCGAAACAAGATTGTTATAGTTATAGAAATTGAATCAAAGTTTGAGTATGAGTATTACCTTGAATTAGAAACATATCTTACTGTAAATAAGAAAGATTTCTTGAGATTGGATGATCACTTAAAATGGATTTGCAAGATTTAAAGTAAGCTAGCAAACTTGGAAGTGTTGTTGGTGTGTTCTTGAGTAGTTGTTTTGTATGTTGATCTAGGTTACCTAGATTGAGCTAGATTATGAAGGAAATGATGAAGAACACTTAGAACAATAATAGAGTAATTAAGAGAGAGTAATTTGATGCATAAAAATGGAAATCATATTGTGTTTGTGGTAGGTGTAAGGTGGCGTGAATATGGAGTCAAATATAGGCTCCATTACTTTGTTATTTTGTTAGATATTTCATGCTAGTTGCCAAATAATGGTTCTCGCATGTGTTAGGTGACTCACAAGGGCTGCTAAGAGCTGATCATTGGAGTGTATATACCAATAGTAAATACATTTAGAAGCTGGGTATTGTACGAGTGCATACGAGTAGAATTGTTGATGAAAATGAATGAGGATGTAATTGTAAGCATTTTTGTTAAGTAGAAGTACTTTGATAAGTGTCTTGAAGTCTTTTAAAATTGTATGAATACATTTTAAAACACTACATGTATATACATTTTAACTGAGTCGTTAAATCATCGTTAGTCGTTACATGAAAATGTTGTTTTGAAACCTTTAAGTTAACGATCTTGTTAAATGTTGTTAACCCATTATTTATTATATCTAAAGAGATGTTAAATTATTACATTATCATGGTATTATGATATATTAATATATCATAGTATGATATATATATATATAGTTAAATGTTGTTACAACGATAATCGTTAGATATATGTCTCGTTTCGAAATCATTAAGTTAGTAGTCTTGTTTTTACATATGTAATTCATTGTTAATATACTTAATGATATGTTTACTTATCATAATATCATGTTAACTATATATATATATATCCATATATATGACATCATATAGTTTTTACAAGTTTTAACGTTCGTGAATCACCGGTCAAGTTGGGTGGTCAATTGTCTATATGAAACCTATTTCAATTAATCAAGTCTTAACAAGTTTGATTGCTTAACATGTTGGAAACACTTAATCATATAAATATCAATTTCATTTAATATATATAAACATGGGAAAGTTCGGGTCACTACAGTACCTACCCGTTAAATAAATTTCGTCCCGAAATTTTAAGCAATTGGAGGTGTTGACGTATCTTCTGGAAATAAGTGCGGGTACTTCTTCTTCATCTGATCTTCTCGTTCCCAGGTGAACTCGGGTCCTCATCGAACCTTAACAATTGGTATTTTGTTTTGCTTAAGTCTTTTAACCTCACGATCCATTATTTCGACGGGTTCTTCGATGAATTGAAGTTTTTTGTTGATTTGGATTTTGTCTAATGGAATAGCGAGATTTTCTTTAGAAAACCATTTCTTCAAATTCGAGACGTGGAAAGTGTTATGTACAGCCGCGATTTGTTGAGGTAACTCAAGTCGGTAAGCTACTGGTCCGACACAATCAATAATCTTGAATGGTCCAATATACCTTCGATTTAATTTCCCTCATTTTCCAAATCGAACAAAGCCTTTCCAAGGTGCAACTTTAAGCATGACCATCTCTCTAATTTCAAATTCTATATCTTTTCTTTTAATGTCAGCGTAGCTCTTTTGTCGACTTTGGGCGGTTTTCAACCGTTGTTGAATTTGGATGATCTTCTCGGTAGTTTCTTATATTATCTCCGGACCCGGAATCTGTCTATCCCCTACTTCACTCCAACAAATCGAAGACCTGCACTTTCTACCATAAAGAGCTTCAAATGGCGCCATCTCAGTGCTTGAATGGTAGCTGTTGTTGTAGGAAAATTCTGCTAACGGTAGGTGTCGATCCCAACTGTTTCCGAAATCTATAACACATGCTCGTAGCATGTCTTCAAGCGTTTGTATCGTCCTTTCGCTCTGCCCATCAGTTTGTGGATGATAGGCAGTACTAATGTCTAGACGAGTTCCTAATGCTTGCTGTAATGTCTATCAGAATCTTGAAATAAATCTGCCATCCCTATCAGAGATGATAGAGATTGGTATTCCATGTCTGGAGACGACTTCCTTCAAATACAGTCATGCTAACTTTTCCATCTTCTCTTATTGGCAGGAAGTGTGCTGATTTGGTGAGATGATCAACTATTACCCAAATAGTATCAAAATCACTTGTAGTCCTTGGCAATTTAGTGATGAAATCCATGGTAATGTTTTCCCATTTCCATTCCGGGATTTCGGGTTGTTGAAGTAGACCTGATGGTTTCTGATGCTCCGCTTTGACCTTAGAACATGTCAAACATTCTCCTACGTATTTAGAAACATCGGCTTTCATACCCGACCACCAAAAATATTTCTTGAGATCCTTGTACATCTTCCCCGTTCCAGGATGTATTGAGTATCTGGTTTTATGAGCTTCTCTAAGTACCATTTCTCTCATATCTCCAAATTCTGGTACCCAAATTCTTTCATCCCTATATCGGGTTCCGTCTTCCCGAATATTAAGATGCTTCTCTGATCCTTTGGGCATTTCATCCTTTAAATTTCCCTCTTTTAAAACTCCTTGTTGCGCCTCCTTTATTTGAGTAGTAAGGTTATTGTAAATCATTATATTCATAGCTTTTACTCGAATGGGTTCTCTGTCCTTTCTGCTCAAGGCGTCGGCTACCACATTTGCCTTCCCCGGGTGGTAACGAATCTCAAATTCATAATCATTCAACAATTCAATCCACCTGCGCTGCCTCATGTTCAGTTGTTTCTGATTAAATATGTGTTGAAGACTTTTGTGGTCGGTATATATAATACTTTTGACCCCATATAAGTAGTGCCTCCAAGTCTTTAATGCAAAAACAACCGCGCCTAATTCCAAATCATGCGTCGTATAATTCTGCTCGTGAATCTTCAATTGTCTATATGCATAAGCAATTACCTTCGTTCGTTGCATTAATACACAACCGAGACCTTGCTTTGAGGCATCACAATATATCACAAAATCATCATTCCCTTCAGGTAATGACAATATAGGTGCCGTAGTTAACTTTTTCTTTAACAATTGAAACGCTTTCTCTTGTTCATCCTTCCATTCAAATTTCCTCCCTTTATGCGTTAATGCATTCAAGGGTTTTGCTATTCTGGAAAAATCTTGGATGAACCTTCTGTAGTAACCAGCTAGTCCTAAAAATTGGCGTATATGCTTCGGAGTTTTCAGGGTTTCCCACTTTTCAATGGTCTCAATCTTTGCTGGATTCACCTGAATACCTTCTTTGTTCACTATGTGACCGAGGAATTGAACTTCTTCCAACCAAAATGCACACTTTGAAAACTTAGCTTACAGTTTTTCTTTTCTCAGCAACTCTAGCACTTTTCTCAAATGTTCTTCATTCTCTTGATCATTCTTCGAGTAAATAAGTATGTCATCGATGAAAACAATGACAAACTTGTCAAGATATGGCCCACACACTCGGTTCATGAGGTCCATGAACACAGATGGTGCGTTAATCAATCCAAACGGCATAACCATAAACTCGTAATGACCGTAACGCGTCCTAAAAGCAGTCTTTGGAATATCATCCTCCTTCACCCGCATTTGATGATACCCAGAACGTAAATCAATCTTCGAATAAATCGACGAGCCTTGTAGTTGATCAAATAAGTCGTCGATTCTTGGTAGTGGGTAGCGGTTCTTGATGGTAAGTTTGTTCAACTCTCGGTAGTCGATACACAACCTAAATGTACCATCCTTCTTCTTGACAAACAAAACAGGAGCTCCCCACGGTGATGTGCTTGGTCGAATGAAACCACGCTCTAAAAGTTCCTGTAACTGACTTTGTAATTCTTTCATTTCACTGGGTGCGAGTCTGTATGGAGCACGTGCTATTGGTGCAGCTCCTGGTATAAGGTCTATTTGAAATTCAACGGATCGATGTGGGGGTAATCCCGGTAATTCTTTCGGAAATACATCGGGAAATTCTTTTGCGACGGGAACATCAATGATGTTCTTTTCTTCAGGTTTAACTTCCTTGATGTGTGCTAGAATGACGTAACAACCCTTTCTTATTAGTTTTTGCGCCTTCAAACTACTAATAAGATTTAATTTCGCGTTGTTCTTTTCTCCGTACACCATTAAAGGTTTTCCTTTTTTACGCATAATGCGAATCGCATTTTTGTAACAAACGACCTCTGCTCTCACCTTTTTCAACCAGTCCATGCCAATTATTACATCAAAACTCCCTAACTCGACTGGTATTAAATCAATTTTAAACGTTTCATCCCCCATTTTAATTTCTCTATCCCGACATATATTATCTGCTGAAATTAATTTACCGTTTGCTAATTCGAGTAAAAAATTTACTATCCAAAGGCGTCAATGGGCAACTTAATTTAGCACAAAAATCTCTACTCATATAGCTTCTATCGCAGCCGGATCAAATAAAACATAAGCAGATTTATTGTCAATAAGAAACGTACCCGTAACAAGCTCCGGGTCTTCCTGCGCTTCTACCGTATTAATATTGAAAACTCTTCCGCGACCCTGCCCATTAGTATTCCCCTGATTCGGGCAATTACTTCTAATGTGGCCCGATTTTCCACATCCATAACAAACAAAGGCGGCATTACTTGTTTCGACACTATTTGTCCTTTTAGTTCTGTTAAACTTTGGTTCGTAGACCTCACACTTTTTCGCACCATGGCCAGTTCTTTTACACTTGGTGCAAAATGTCATGCAGAACTCATTCTGGTGGTACTCTTCACACCTTTGGCATTTTTTGTTTTTGTTGCCATTGTTGTTGCTGAGATTGTTGTTGAGATTTTTATTGTTGTTGAAATGATTGTTGTAGTTGTTGTTGTTGTTGGGATGTTTATTGTAGTTATTGTTAGGATTGCGGTTATTGTTGTGATTGTTGTTGCGGTTGTTATGATTGTTATTGTGATTATGGTTGTGATTGTTGTTGTTGTTGTATTGGTGACCCTTGTCACTGGTTTCTTCTTCTTCGGACTTGGTTCGTTTTCCTAATTTTCTAGGGATATATGGTGCTCCTCTAATATCAGCCGGCATTTTCCACAATGGTTTAGAAAAACCTGGTGGTTTAGAGGTTCCCGGGTTATTGTTACAAATTGGGAGATACGGATGTTGCCGATACATATAAAGTTCATCGGGGTTGGAATCAGGTTTCTCTATTTTTACACCTTTTCCCTTATTATTTTCTTTTGCTATATTAAATTGGGTCGAGGTAATTTCTATAACATCATCAGAATCCTCATCGGGATCCGATTCATCAGAAATTTGGTAATCTTCCCAATATTTTGCTTCCTCGGCGGAAACACCATTGACCATTTTTAACTTTGGTCCGTTGGTTGAGGATTTTCTTTTATTTAAACACCTTTTCCCATCATATATTCATCATCATACATCGTCACCATCGTGTAATCTATCATAATCACGTCATTACCTACGACACTATTCATCATCTTTTTCATATGCCATCATCATCGCCCGTTTACCCTCTAATCGTAATAATAATATCATTATTATTGTCACTATAAAGTATCATCATAAAATCATTATCATCGTTCTATTCTATTTTTATTATGATCATAACCCCTATCATCTTACATCATAATTGTCATCATCTCGTGTACTATTATCATCTGTTCTCGTCTTTGAAACTAACAGATACATAAATAACGATTTATTTTGATCAATGATTTAGATCCGGCCCACCAAGTATATATCAATCCGCCCAAAAGAATATAAAAACTCACGGTCCAAAGAAATTGAAGAGGTTCTTTTTAGAGAAACAAAATATAAAAGAATAGAAAGGAAAACGACTAGTGGCGGGTTGGTGGTAGTCATTACTTTTATAATCACAAGTGTGTTTGATAATCTTGACCCACCACCGAAAAAGCAATATAAATAAATGATCAAGTGGCCTTATGATTAAAGCTTGTCGGCTTGAACAAATGAAAACATAAAAAAAAAATACAGTAGCGAGTTATTCCAAAACTTTGTGGGGTTCTTGTCGTTGAAAATGGGAGGAAGAAAAAAAATAATCGTAGCAGAATGTTGCAGTAATATTGTGGCGATACGTGGTGGTTTGTTACGGTTTAAACAGAAAATGCAACAGCTGCAGTAGCAGCCTCAAGGTGGAGTTTTGATTCTAGTAAAACCGAAAATCTTACAGCAATTTTATGATGGAGTTATGGTTCGATCATAACAGAAAAATAGAAGGGACGATGGTGGTTTGGGTGATGGTTTTCGAAGATTAAAGAAAGTAACCATTGAGTTTTAATACGAACCTGAAATGAAAACGAAAGTAATGCAGCTGCAGAAACTGCACTGAAACAGCAGTAGTTAACTGCAGACATGTGTGTTCGATTTGGGTTTGAAGTAAACAGAGAACATAAGGGACTAGCGGCGTAACAGTGACCGTAAATCGTGGTTGTAAGTGATGTTTATTATAGTCAGTAAAGGTGGTGGACGTGGGTGTGGTTGATCATCGAGTTTCTTGTGGGTTGATAACACTAAATAGAAATCATTAGAACCGATGGTGGGTTGTGGTTAGATGATGGTGGTGAAGATGGGTTTTGATGATCTCGGTGATTTGTATATAAACAGAAACACAAATAGTTGTAGTAGCAAGTGATGTTGGATTGATATCTAACTAAAATATATACATATATTTATAACATGCCAACGCAAGAAAAGGAATAAAGCAGCAAAGTTTGTCAATTTTCCATCTAGTGGATCAACCACAAAATAAACGTGAAGTTTATTTGTTTTTATACTGCCGACACTATTAATTTTAGGATATTATATCGTGGTCCGTTGTTAATCAGTGGCGGATAAAAGTATTCAGAAAAATCCCAAATTTTTACTGTAATCGTCTTTATTTATTTTAGTCATTATGGTATAAAATTTGGTTATTAACTACTAAATAAAAATTACATTAATTATTCACTCCCAACCCTTAGTAAAATATAGAAAGTCTTTAAAAATTAACAAATAGTTCCTAAATACATTTTTACTAATCTTATAATTTGTAAAACTCATTTTCGAATCACAGTTTATCTTAAAATAATATAAGTTTGATTTTAACTTACTTTTTTTATCGATCGAAAGACAATTGAGCGTTATTGTTGCTTACAAAATAAATTCAAAATTATATATATATTCATTATACATTATTTACATATATAGTTATATTTTAAATAATAGTTATTGTATATTATTTTATTTTACATAGTTAGTTATAATATATTTCAAATTATTATTTATATATATTTAAATATATACGTATCTATTTACAAGTAATTGTTCGTGAATCGTCGGAAATGGTCGAAGTTAAATGAGTACATGAACACAGTTTAAAGTTTTTGAGATTTCAACATTACAGACTTTGCTTATCGTGTCGGAAACATATAAAGTTAAGTTTAAATTTGGTCGAAAATTTCCGGGTCATCACATTACATAACTTAAAGTTTCCCTTAATCCTAGCATCTTGAATCCGTTTATAAAGTTTCTTCATTGAACTGTTAAAAATGGGTTCATCTAATTTTGTATCAACAACGGGGTTCTTTGTTATCAGGTCATAATTGGGTGTTGCTTCATCTTCCCCACACTAAGGGGGTTTTATTGGTTCAACAGTTTTGGTTGGTGAAGATTGAAACTTTCGATTCACAAAGGTGACCGATTTATCACCATGCCTAAGTGTCATTCTTGAAATGTCCCGTTCTTATTGATTAAAAACGTTCCATATTAATTGATTTCGTTGCGAGGTTTTGACCTCTATATGAGACGTTTTTCAAAGACTGCATTCATTTTAAAACAAACCATAACCTTTATTTCATCAATAAAGGTTTAAAAAGCTTTACGTAGATTATCAAATAATGATAATCTAAAATATCCTGTTAACACACGACCATTACATAATGGTTTACAATACAAATATGTTACAACAAAATAAGTTTCTTGAATGCAGTTTTTACACAATATCATACAAGCATGGACTCCAAATCTCGTCCTTATTTAAGTATGCGACAGCGGAAGCTCTTAATAATCACCTGAGAATAAACATGCTTAAAACGTCAACAAAAATGTTGGTGAGTTATAGGTTTAACCTATATATATCAAATCATAATAATAGACCACAAGATTTCATATTTTAATACACATCCCATACATAGAGATAAAAATCATTCATATGGTGAACACCTGGTAACCGACATTAACAAGATGCATATATAAGAATATCCCCATCATTCCGGGACACCCTTCGGATATGATATAAATTTCGAAGTACTAAAGCATCCAGTACTTTGGATGGGGCTTGTTAGGCCCGATAGATCTATCTTTAGGATTCGCGTCAATTAGGGTGTCTGTTCCCTAATTCTTAGATTACCAGACTTAATAAAAAGGGGCATATTCGATTTCGATAATTCAACCATAGAATGTAGTTTCACGTACTTGTGTCTATTTTGTAAATCATTTATAAAACCTGCATGTATTCTCATCCCAAAAATATTAGATTTTAAAAGTGGGACTATAACTCACTTTCACAGATTTTTACTTCGTCGGGAAGTAAGACTTGGCCACTGGTTGATTCACGAACCTATAACAATATATACATATATATCAAAGTATGTTCAAAATATATTTACAACACTTTTAATATATTTTGATGTTTTAAGTTTATTAAGTCAGCTGTCCTCGTTAGTAACCTACAACTAGTTGTCCACATTTAGATGTACAGAAATAAATCGATAAATATTATCTTGAATCAATCCACGACCCAGTGTATACGTATCTCAGTATTGATCACAACTCAAACTATATATATTTTGGAATCAACCTCAACCCTGTATAGCTAACTCCAACATTCACATATAGAGTGTCTATGGTTGTTCCGAAATATATATAGATGTGTCGACATGATAGGTCGAAACATTGTATACGTGTCTATGGTATCTCAAGATTACATAATATACAATACAAGTTGATTAAGTTATGGTTGGAATAGATTTGTTACCAATTTTCACGTAGCTAAAATGAGAAAAATTATCCAATCTTGTTTTACCCATAACTTCTTCATTTTAAATCCGTTTTGAGTGAATCAAATTGCTATGGTTTCATATTGAACTCTATTTTATGAATCTAAATAGAAAAGTATATATTTATAGTCGGAAAAATAAGTTACAAGTCGTTTTTGTAAAGGTAGTCATTTCAGTCGAAAGAACGACGTCTAGATGACCATTTTAGAAAACATACTTCCACTTTGAGTTTAATCATAATTTTTGGATATAGTTTCATGTTCATAATAAAAATCATTTTCTCAGAATAACAACTTTAAAATCAAAGTTTATCATAGTTTTTAATTAACTAACCCAAAACAGCCCGCGGTGTTACTACGACGGCGTAAATCCGGTTTTACGGTGTTTTTCGTGTTTCCAGGTTTTAAATCATTAAGTTAGCATATCATATAGATATAGAACATGTTTTTAGTTGATTTTAAAAGTCAAGTTAGAAGGATTAACTTTTGTTTGCGAACAAGTTTAGAATTAACTAAACTATGTTCTAGTGATTACAAGTTTAAACCTTCGAATAAGATAGCTTTATATGTATGAATCGAATGATGTTATGAACATCATTACTACCTTAAGTTCCTTGGATAAACCTACTGGAAAAGAGAAAAATGAATCTAGCTTCAATGGATCCTTGGATGGCTCGAAGTTCTTGAAGCAGAATCATGACACGAAAACAAGTTCAAGTAAGATCATCACTTGAAATAAGATTGTTATAGTTATAGAAATTGAACCAAAGTTTGAATATGATTATTACCTTGTATTAGAATGATAACCTACTGTAAGAAACAAAGATTTCTTGAGGTTGGATGATCACCTTACAAGATTGGAAGTGAGCTAGCAAACTTGAAAGTATTCTTGATTTTATGAAACTAGAACTTTTGGAATTTATGAAGAACACTTAGAACTTGAAGATAGAGCTTGAGAGAGATCAATTAGATGAATAAAATTGAAGAATGAAAGTGTTTATAGGTGTTTTTGGTCGTTGGTGTATGGATTAGATATAAAGGATATGTAATTTTGTTTTCATGTAAATAAGTCATGAATGATTACTCATATTTTTGTAATTTTATGAGATATTTCATGCTAGTTGCCAAATGATGGTTCCCACATGTGTTAGGTGACTCACATGGGCTGCTAAGAGCTGATCATTGGAGTGTATATACCAATAGTACATACATCTAAAAGCTGTGTATTGTACGAGTACGAATACGGGTGCATACGAGTAGAATTGTTGATGAAACTGAACGAGGATGTAATTGTAAGCATTTTTGTTAAGTAGAAGTATTTTGATAAGTGTATTGAAGTCTTTAAAAAGTGTATAAATACATATTAAAACACTACATGTATATACATTTTAACTGAGTCGTTAAGTCATCGTTAGTCGTTACATGTAAGTGTTGTTTTGAAACCTTTAGGTTAACGATCTTGTTAAATGTTGTTAACCCAATGTTTATAATATCAAATGAGATTTTAAATTATTATATTATCATGATATTATCATGTATGAATATCTCTTAATATGATATATATATACATTAAATGTCTTTACAACGATAATCGTTACATATATGTCTCGTTTAAAAATCATTAAGTTAGTAGTCTTGTTTTTACATATGTAGTTCATTGTTAATATACTTAATGATATGTTTACTTATCATAGTATCATGTTAACTATATATATATCCATATATATGTCATCATATAGTTTTTACAAGTTTTAACGTTCGTGAATCACCGGTCAACTTGGGTGGTCAATTGTCTATATGAAACATATTTCAATTAATCAAGTCTTAACAAGTTTGATTGCTTAACATGTTGGAAACATTTAATCATGTAAATATCAATCTCAATTAATATATATAAACATGGAAAAGTTCGGGTCACTACAGTACCTACCCGTTAAATAAATTTCGTCCCGAAATTTTAAGCTGTTGAAGGTGTTGACGAATCTTCTGGAAATAGACGCGGGTATTTCTTATTCATCTGATCTTCACGCTCCCAGGTGAACTCGGGTCCTCTACAAGCATTCCATCGAACCTTAACAATTGGTATCTTGTTTTGCTTAAGTCTTTTAACCTCACGATCCATTATTTCGACGGGTTCTTCGATGAATTGAAGTTTCTCGTTGATTTGGATTTCATCTAACGGAATAGTGAGATCTTCTTTAGCAAAACATTTCTTTAAATTCGAGACGTGGAAAGTGTTATGTACAGCCGCGAGTTGTTGAGGTAACTCTAGTAGGTAAGCTACTGGTCCGATACGATCAATAATCTTGAATGGTCCAATATACCTTGGATTTAATTTCCCTCGTTTACCAAATCGAACAACGCCTTTCCAAGGTGCAACTTTAAGCATGACCATCTCTCCAATTTCAAATTCTATATCTTTTCTTTTAATGTCAGCGTAGCTCTTTTGTCGACTTTGGGCGGTTTTCAACCGTTGTTGAATTTGGATGATCTCCGGACCCGTAATCTGTCTATCCCCCACTTCACTCCAACAAATCGGAGACCTGTACTTTCTACCATAAAGTGCTTCAAACGGCGCCATCTCAATGCTTGAATGGTAGCTGTTGTTGTAGGAAAATTCTGCTAACGGTAGATGTCGATCCCAACTGTTTCCGAAATCAATAACACATGCTCGTATCATGTCTTCAAGCGTTTGTATCGTCCTTTCGCTCTGCCCATCAGTTTGTGGATGATAGGCAGTACTCATGTCTAGACGAGTTCCTAATGCTTGCTGTAATGTCTGCCAGAATCTTGAAATAAATCTGCCATCCCTATCAGAGATAATAGAGATTGGTATTCCATGTCTGGAGATGACTTCCTTCAAATACAGTCGTGCTAACTTCTCCATCTTGTCATCTTCTCTTATTGGCAAGAAGTGTGCCGATTTGGTGAGACAGTCAACTATTACCCAAATAGTACCAAACCACTTGCAGTCCTTGGCAATTTAGTGATGAAATCCATGGTAATGTTTTCCCATTTCCATTCCGGGATTTCGGGTTGTTGAAATAGACCTGATGGTTTCTGATGCTCAGCTTTGACCTTAGAACACGTCAAACATTCTCCTACGTATTTAGCAACATCGGCTTTCATACCCGGCCACCAAAAATGTTTCTTGAGATCCTTGTACATCTTCCCCGTTCCAGGATGTATTGAGTATCTGGTTTTATGAGCTTCTCTAAGTACCATTTCTCTCATATCTCCAAATTTTGGTACCCAAATCCTTTCAGCCCTATACCGGGTTCCGTCTTCCCGAATATTAAGATGCTTCTCCGATCCTTTGGGTATTTCATCCTTTAAATTTCCCTCTTTTAAAACTCCTTGTTGCGCCTCCTTTATTTGAGTAGTAAGGTTATTGTGAATCATTATATTCATAGATTTTACTCGAATGGGTTCTCTGTCCTTCCTGCTCAAGGCGTCGGCTACCACATTTGCCTTCCCCGGGTGGTAACGAATCTCAAAGTCGTAATCATTCAACAATTCAATCCACCTACGCTGCCTCATATTCAGTTGTTTCTGATTAAATATGTGTTGAAGACTTTTGTGGTCGGTATATATAATACTTTTGACCCCATATAAGTAGTGCCTCCAAGTCTTTAATGCAAAAACAACTGCGCCTAATTCCAAATCATGCGTCGTATAATTTTGTTCGTGAATCTTCAATTGTCTAGACGCATAAGCAATCACCTTCGTTCGTTGCATTAATACACAACCGAGACCTTGCTTTGATGCGTCACAATAAATCACAAAATCATCATTCCCTTCAGGCAATGACAATATAGGTGCCGTAGTTAGCTTTTTCTTCAATAACTGAAACGCTTTCTCTTGTTCATCATTCCATTCAAATTTCTTCCCTTTATGCGTTAATGCAGTCAAGGGTTTTGCTATTCTGGAAAAGTCTTGGATGAACCTTCTGTAGTAACCAGCTAGTCCTAAAAACTGGCGTATGTGTTTCGGAGTTTTCGGGGTTTCCCACTTTTCAACAGTTTCTATCTTTGCCGGATCCACCTTAATACCTTCTTTGTTCACTATGTGACCGAGGAATTGAACTTCTTCCAACCAAAATGCACACTTTGAAAACTTAGCGTACAATTCTTCCTTCCTCAATACTTCTAACACCTTTCTCAAATGTTCACCGTGTTCTTGGTCATTCTTTGAGTAAATAAGTATGTCATCAATGAAAACAATGACAAACTTGTCAAGGTATGGTCCACACACTCGGTTCATAAGGTCCATGAACACAGCTGGTGCATTAGTTAAACCAAACGGCATGACCATAAACTCGTAATGACCGTAACGTGTTCTGAAAGCAGTCTTTGGAATATCATCTTCTTTCACCCGCATTTGATGATACCCGGAACGTAAGTCAATCTTTGAATAAACAGACGAGCCTTGTAGTTGATCAAATAAGTCATCAATTCTCGGTAGTGGGTAGCGGTTCTTGATGGTAAGTTTGTTCAACTCTCGGTAGTCGATACACAACCTGAATGTACCATCTTTCTTCTTGACAAACAAAACAGGAGCTCCCCACGGTGATGTGCTTGGTCGAATGAAACCATGCTCTAAAAGTTCTTGTAATTGGCTTTGTAGTTCTTTCATCTCGCTGGGTGCGAGTCTGTAAGGAGCACGAGCTATTGGTGCAGCTCCTGGTACAAGATCTATTTGAAATTCAACGGATCGATGTGGGGGTAATCCCGGTAATTCTTTCGGAAATACATCAGGAAATTCTTTTGAACGGGAACATCATTGATGCTCTTTTCTTCAGTTTGTACTTTCTCGACGTGTGCTAGAACAGCATAGCAACCTTTTCTTATTAGTTTTTGTGTCTTCAAATTACTAATAAGATGTAGCTTCGTGTTGCCCTTTTCTCCGTACACCATTAAGGGTTTTCCTTTTTTTCGTATAATGCGAATTGCATTTTTGTAACAGACGATCTCTGCTTTCACTTCTTTCAACCAGTACATACCGATTATCACATCAAAACTCCCTAACTCTACTGGTATCAAATCAATCTTAAATGTTTCGCTAACCAGTTTAATTTCTCGATTCCGACATATATTATCTGCTGAAATTAATTTACCATTTGCTAATTCGAGTAAAAATTTACTATCCAAAGGCATCAATGGACAACTTAATTTAGCACAAAAATCTCTACTCATATAGCTTCTATCCGCACCCGAATCAAATAAAACGTAAGCAGATTTATTATCAATAAGAAACGTACCCGTAACAAGCTCCGGGTCTTCCTGTGCCTCTGCCGCATTAATATTGAAAACTCTTCCACGGCCTTGTCCATTCGTGTTCTCCTGGTTCGGGCAATTTCTAATAATGTGGCCCGGTTTTCCACATTTATAACAAACTACATTGGCATAACTTGCTCCGACACTACTTGCTCCGCCATTACTCGTTCCGACACCATTTGTTCCTTTCGTTCTATTAACCCCTGGTCCGTAGACCTCACACTTCGCCGCGCTATGACCATTTCTTTTACACTTGTTGCAAAATTTGGTGCAGAACCCCGAGTGATTCTTTTCACACCTTTGGCATAGCTGCTTCTGATTGTTGTTGTTGTTGCGGTTATTATTGTTGTTAGGATGATTGTTGTAGTTGCTGTTGTTGTTGTTGTTGTTGTTGGGCCGTTTGTTGTAGTTGCGATTGATGTTGCGATTGTTGGGATAATTGTTGCGATTATTGTTGTAATTGCTGTTGTTGTTGTATTAGTGATTCTTATCACCGTTTTCCTCCCACTTTCTTTTGACTTGCTTCACATTGGCCTCTTCAGCAGTCTGTTCTTTAATTCTTTCTTCAATTTGGTTCACGAGTTTGTGAGCCATTCTACATGCCTGTTGTATGGAGGCGGACTCGTGTGAACTTATATCTTCTTGGATTCTTTCCGGTAATCCTTTCACAAACGCGTCGATCTTCTCTTCCTCATCTTCGAATGCTCCCGGACACAATAGGCACAATTCTGTGAATCGTCTTTCGTACGTGGTAATATCAAATCCTTGGGTTCGTAACCCTCTAAGTTCTGTCTTGAGCTTATTGACCTCGGTTCTGGGACGGTACTTCTCGTTCATCAAGTGCTTGAATGCTGACCACGGTAGTGCGTACGCATCATCTTGTCCCACTTGCTCTAGATAGGTATTCCACCATGTTAACGCAGAACCTGTGAAGGTATGCGTAGCGTACTTCACTTTGTCCTCTTCAGTACACTTACTTATGGCAAACACCGATTCGACCTTCTCGGTCCACCGTTTCAATCCGATCGGTCCTTCGGTTCCATCAAATTCCAAAGGTTTGCAGGCAGTGAATTCTTTGTAGGTACATCCTACACGATTTCCTGTACTGCTAGATCCAAGGTTATTGTTGGTATGTAGCGCAGCCTGTACTGCGGCTATGTTTGAAGCTAGAAAAGTACGGAATTCCTCTTCATTCATATTCACGGTGTGTCGGGTAGTCGGTGCCATTTCCTTCAAAATAGTCAAATGGAACAAGTTAATCATACAGAATATTAAGAGTAGTTAATAGTATTTCGTAGCATAATATGAACTCATTTATAAAAGCTTTTTCTTCATATTAGCGTTTTATAAGTTTAAATTCGGGTAGTACCTACCCGTTAAGTTCATACTTAGTAGCTAATATACAATTCAACTACTACAATTCTATATGAAAAACTGATTATAATAATATTTCGCGTTCAAACTTTTATACAATATTTTACAAACTTACAATACCGCTTATTTTACATAAAGCATGAAATATAGCACGCAATAACTTTGATACAAGATAGTTGTGAAGATAATTCTAGCTAGTACACAAGTCGTTCAGCAAAGGCAATAAAGACACGTAATTCATACGTCCAGAAACAAGTCATGCATTCTGGTTTTACTAGGATTACTTCCCATCCTTGGTCTTGTGGAACATAACCGTTATGGCCATTGATAAGACAGCGTGTTGTAACGTCGTCAAAAGGACGAGGGTTACGTAATGTCCAACAGTCCCGTAACAATCTAAAAACCTCATTTCTTACCCCAATTACCGACTCCGTCACTTGTGGAAACGTTTTGTTTAATAGTTGTAGCCCGATGTTCTTGTTCTCACTTTGGTGAGAAGCGAACATTACTAATCCGTAAGCATAACATGCTTCTTTATGTTGCATGTTAGCCGCTTTTTCTAAATCACGAAGTCCAATATTCGGATATATTGAGTCAAAATAATTTCTTAACCCGTTGCGTAAAATAGCATTTGGGTTCCCCGCAATATATGCGTCAAAGTAAACACATCGTAACTTATGAGTTTCCCAATGTGATATCCCCCATCTTTCAAACGAAAGTCTCTTATAAACCAAGACATTCTTGGAACGTTCTTCGAATGTCTTACAAACTGATCTCGCCTTAAATAGTTGTGCCGAGGAATTCTGACCGACTCTAGACAAGATTTCATCAATCATGTCTCCGGGTAGGTCTCTTAAAATATTGGGTTGTCTATCCATTTTGTGTTTTTAAACTGTAAAATAGACAAGAGTTAGATTCATAAAAAAATACTTATTAATACAAGCAATTTTTACATATATCATAAAGCATAAGCACACTATATTACATATATTACACCACACGAATACAACTATCTTATTCCGACTCGCTCGTTTCTTCTTCTTCGATTTTGGTTCGTTTTGCCAAGTTTCTAGGGATATATGATGTTCCCCTAATACTAACTGTCGTTTTCCACATTGGTTTAGAAAAACCTGGTGGTTTAGAGGTTCCCGGGTCATTGTTACAACTTAAGGACTTCGGGGGTTGACGATACATATAAAGTTCATCGGGGTTGGAATTAGATTTCTCTATTTTTATGCCCTTTCCCTTATTATTTTCTTTTGCCTTTTTAAATTCAGTTGGGGTAATTTCTATAACATCATCGGAATTCTCGTCGGAATCCGATTCATCGGAGAATTGGTAATCCTCCCAATATTTTGCTTCCTTTGCGGAAACACCATTGACCATAATTAACCTTGTTCGGTTGGTTGAGGATTTTCTTTTACTTAACCGTTTTATTATTTCCCCCACCGGTTCTATTTCTTCATCCGGTTCCGATTCTTCTTCCGGTTCCGATTCTTCTTCCGGTTCCTCTTCGGGAACTTGTGAATCAGTCCACGAATCATTCCAATTTACATTTGACTCTTCATTATTATTAGGTGAGTCAATGGGACTTGTTCTAGAGGTAGACATCTATCACATAATATCAAACGCGTTAAGAGGTTAATATATCACATAATATTCACATGTTAAAAATATATAGTTTCCAACAAAATTTGTGAAGCAATCATTTTTCAAGTAAACACGGTCGAAGTCCAGACTCACTAATGCATCCTAACAAACTCGATAAGACACACAAATGCAAAATTCTGGTTCTCTAAGACCAACGCTCGGATACCAACTGAAATGTCCCGTTCTTATTGATTAAAAACGTTCCATATTAATTGATTTCGTTGCGAGGTTTTGACCTCTATATGAGACGTTTTTCAAAGACTGCATTCATTTTAAAACAAACCATAACCTTTATTTCATCAATAAAGGTTTAAAAAGCTTTACGTAGATTATCAAATAATGATAATCTAAAATATCCTGTTTACACACGACCATTACATAATGGTTTACAATACAAATATGTTACAACAAAATAAGTTTCTTGAATGCAGTTTTTACACAATATCATAAAAGCATGGACTCCAAATCTCGTCCTTATTTAAGTATGCGACAGCGGAAGCTCTTAATAATCACCTGAGAATAAACATGCTTAAAACGTCAACAAAACTGTTGGTGAGTTATAGGTTTAACCTATATATATCAAATCATAATAATAGACCACAAGATTTCATATTTTAATACACATCCCATACATAGAGATAAAAATCATTCATATGGTGAACACCTGGTAACCGACATTAACAAGATGCATATATAAGAATATCCCCATCATTCCGGGACACCTTTCGGATATGATATAAATTTCGAAGTACTAAAGCATCCAGTACTTTGGATGGGGCTTGTTAGGCCCGATAGATCTATCTTTAGGATTCGCGTCAATTAGGGTGTATGTTCCCTAATTCTTAGATTACCAGACTTAATAAAAAGGGGCATATTCGATTTCGATAATTCAACCATAGAATGTAGTTTCACGTACTTGTGTCTATTTTGTAAATCATTTATAAAACCTGCATGTATTCTCATCCCAAAAATATTAGATTTTAAAAGTGGGACTATAACTCACTTTCACAGATTTTTACTTCGTCGGGAAGTAAGACTTGGCCACTGGTTGATTCACGAACCTATAACAATATATACATATATATCAAAGTATGTTCAAAATATATTTACAACACTTTTAATATATTTTGATGTTTTAAGTTTATTAAGTCAGCTGTCCTCGTTAGTAACCTACAACTAGTTGTCCACATTTAGATGTACAGAAATAAATCGATAAATATTATCTTGAATCAATCCACGACCCAGTGTATACGTATCTCAGTATTGATCACAACTCAAACTATATATATTTTGGAATCAACCTCAACCCTGTATAGCTAACTCCAACATTCACATATAGAGTGTCTATGGTTGTTCCGAAATATATATAGATGTGTCGACATGATAGGTCGAAACATTGTATACGTGTCTATGGTATCTCAAGATTACATAATATACAATACAAGTTGATTAAGTTAAGGTTGGAATAGATTTGTTACCAATTTTCACGTAGCTAAAATGAGAAAAATTATCCAATCTTGTTTTACCCATAACTTCTTCATTTTAAATCCGTTTTGAGTGAATCAAATTGCTATGGTTTCATATTGAACTCTATTTTATGAATCTAAACAGAAAAGTATAGGTTTATAGTCGGAAAAATAAGTTACAAGTCGTTTTTGTAAAGGTAGTCATTTCAGTCGAAAGAACGACGTCTAGATGACCATTTTAGAAAACATACTTCCACTTTGAGTTTAATCATAATTTTTGGATATAGTTTCATGTTCATAATAAAAATCATTTTCTCAGAATAACAACTTTAAAATCAAAGTTTATCATAGTTTTTAATTAACTAACCCAAAACAGCCCGCGGTGTTACTACGACGGCGTAAATCCGGTTTTACGGTGTTTTTCGTGTTTCCAGGTTTTAAATCATTAAGTTAGCATATCATATAGATATAGAACATGTGTTTAGTTGATTTTAAAAGTCAAGTTAGAAGGATTAACTTTTGTTTGCGAACAAGTTTAGAATTAACTAAACTATGTTCTAGTGATTACAAGTTTAAACCTTCGAATAAGATAGCTTTATATGTATGAATCGAATGATGTTATGAACATCATTACTACCTTAAGTTCCTTGGATAAACCTACTGGAAAAGAGAAAAATGGATCTAGCTTCAATGGATCCTTGGATGGCTCGAAGTTCTTGAAGCAGAATCATGACACGAAAACAAGTTCAAGTAAGATCATCACTTGAAATAAGATTGTTATAGTTATAGAAATTGAACCAAAGTTTGAATATGATTATTACCTTGTATTAGAATGATAACCTACTGTAAGAAACAAAGATTTCTTGAGGTTGGATGATCACCTTACAAGATTGGAAGTGAGCTAGCAAACTTGAAAGTATTCTTGATTTTATGAAACTAGAACTTTTGGAATTTTTGAAGAACACTTAGAACTTGAAGATAGAACTTGAGAGAGATCAATTAGATGAAGAAAATTGAAGAATGAAAGTGTTTGTAGGTGTTTTTGGTCGTTGGTGTATGGATTAGATATAAAGGATATGTAATTTTGTTTTCATGTAAATAAGTCATGAATGATTACTCATATTTTTGTAATTTTATGAGATATTTCATGCTAGTTGCCAAATGATGGTTCCCACATGTGTTAGGTGACTCACATGGGCTGCTAAGAGCTGATCATTGGAGTGTATATACCAATAGTACATACATCTAAAAGCTGTGTATTGTACGAGTACGAATACGGGTGCATACGAGTAGAATTGTTGATGAAACTGAACGAGGATGTAATTGTAAGCATTTTTGTTAAGTAGAAGTATTTTGATAAGTGTATTGAAGTCTTTCAAAAGTGTATAAATACATATTAAAACACTACATGTATATACATTTTAACTGAGTCGTTAAGTCATCGTTAGTCGTTACATGTAAGTGTTGTTTTGAAACCTTTAGGTTAACGATCTTGTTAAATGTTGTTAACCCAATGTTTATAATATCAAATGAGATTTTAAATTATTATATTATCATGATATTATCATGTATGAATATCTCTTAATATGATATATATATATACATTAAATGTCTTTACAACGATAATCGTTACATATATGTCTCGTTTAAAAATCATTAAGTTAGTAGTCTTGTTTTTACATATGTAGTTCATTGTTAATATACTTAATGATATGTTTACTTATCATAGTATCATGTTAACTATATATATATCCATATATATGTCATCATATAGTTTTTACAAGTTTTAACGTTCGTGAATCACCGGTCAACTTGGGTGGTCAATTGTCTATATGAAACATATTTCAATTAATCAAGTCTTAACAAGTTTGATTGCTTAACATGTTGGAAACATTTAATCATGTAAATATCAATCTCAATTAATATATATAAACATGGAAAAGTTCGGGTCACTACAATGCTACCTTCTCTTACATCAAAGAACGCCTCGGTGGTTGCTAAAAATGGACGACCTAAAAGTAGAGGAGTATCAAGGTCTTCCTCCATATTGATAACTATGAAATTTGCAACAAAGGTCAAACTTCCCACTTTAACAATTAAATTATTGGCAATTCCAACCGGGTGTTTAATGGTTTGGTCAAATAATTGAACACCTATTTTGGTTGGTCTTAATTTACCTACACCTAATCTTTTGTATAAGGAAAGACGCATAACATTCGCACTTGCTCCTAAATCTGCGAGCCCATTATACATAGTACCATCATTAAGTAAGCAAGAAATGATAAATTCACCTGGGTCTCCTACTTTAGTAAGTAGAGTTGGTTTGTTAACCTTTTCCGGGTGATCTTTTCTTGGTTCTTTCACTTCTACTTGAACTTCTTGTTCATAATTTTCTTCGTTTCTTGAAATGGGAGGTTTATATAGAAATTCTTCTTCATCACTCCAATTTGAAATCTCTCCATCTTCCAATTTTGGTTTTTCAGATGTTGTTGAAAACATATTTATGTTTTCATTCTGAGGGTTTTCTTTGGTGGTGAAATTATGATTAACTTCATTGTCAACTTCCATCGGACCATGTATGTAATGTTTAACTCTGTGACCATTAACTTTAAATTCAATCCCGTTTGAATTTATTAACTCTATTGTTCCGTATGGGAAAACTCTTTTGACTATAAATGGTCCAGACCATCTTGATTTCAATTTTTCAGGAAATAGCTTGAATCTTGAATTGAAAAGAAGAACTATGTCTCCTTCCTTAAATTCTTTTGAACTTCTGATTCTTTTATCATGCCATTTCTTCGTTCTTTCCTTATAGATTAACGAATTTTCATATGCATCATGTCTTAATTCTTCTAATTCGTTTACTTGACTTAATCGTAGGCATCCGGCTTCATGTAAATCAAGATTACATGTCTTCAAAGCCCAAAATATTTTGTGCTCAATTTCTACTAGAAGGTGACATGCTTTTCCGTAAACGAGTTTAAAAGGTGTGGTGCTAATTGGAGTTTTGTAGGCTGTTCTAAAAGCCCAAAGTGCATCCTCCAATTTTATGGACCATTCCTTCGGATTTGATCCCACAGTTTTCTCTAGAATACATTTTAAAGCTCGGTTGGTATTTTCAACTTGTCTACTTGTTTGTGGATGATAAGCGGTGGAGATTTTATGAGTTACTCCATATCTTTTGAGAACTTTCTCAAGTTGATTATTACAAAAATGAGTACCCCGGTCACTTATTAAAGCTTTTGGTGTTCCGAACCTTGCAAAAAGACGTTTTAAGAAGTTGACTACAACTCGTGCATCATTAGTTGGGAGAGCTTGTGCTTCCGCCCATTTAGATACATAATCAATTGCAACGAGAATGTAGAGATTATTATGAGATTTTGGAAATGGACCCATAAAGTCAATACCCCAAACGTCAAATATTTCACATACTTGAAAGACATTTTGTGGCATTTCATCACGTTGACTTATTTTTCCGTCCCTTTGACAAGCATCACAGGATTTGCAAAGAAGGTGTGCGTCTTTGAAAATTGTAGGCCAATAGAATCCAGCATCGTAGACTTTTCTTGCTGTGAGTTGAGGCCCATAATGCCCTACTGTTGGTCCTGTGTGACAATGGTTTAAGATTTAACTAGCTTCATCCCGAATACACATCGGCGTATTATTCCATCAGGACATCTTTTGAATAAATGTGGATTTTTTTTCCAAAAATAGTGTTTTATATCACTAAAGAATTTCTTTCATTTTTGGTACGACAACCCTTTTTCAAGGAATCCACATACTAAGTAGTTTGCAAAGTCTGCAAACCATGGAATTTCATTATAATCGATTTTCAAGAGATATTCATCAGGAAAGTTATCTTGTATGGCTGATTCATTTAGAACTTCTAATTCGGGATTTTCAAGGCGAGAAAAATGATCAGCGGCGAGATTTTCTGCTCCCTTTTTGTCTCAGATTTCAATATCGAACTCTTGTAAGAGTAAGATCCAACGGATTAATCGTGGTTTGGCATCTTATTTTGAAAATAGGTATCTAAGAGCAGAATGGTCGGTATAGACCACCGTTTTTGCTAGAACGAGATACGAACGAAATTTGTCAAAAGCAAAGACGATAGCAAGAAGTTCTTTTTCAGTAGTTGTGTAATTTGTTTATGCTCCTTGTAACTTCTTACTAGCATAATAAATAGGTTGAAATCGTTTTTCAATCCTTTGACCTAAAACGGCTCCCATTGCAAAATCACTTGCATCGCATATGAGTTCAAATGGTAGATTCCAATTTGGAGTTATCATGATCGGCGCATTAGTGAGTTTTTCTTTAAGAATATTAAAAGATTTGATGCATTCATCCGAAAAGATGAATGGAGCATCTTTTTCTAGGAGTTTATTCATAGGAGTGGCAATTTTAGAAAAATCTTTTATGAAACGTCGGTAAAAACCGGCATGCCCTAGAAACTCCTAACTCCTCTAATATTGGTGGGATGTGAAAGTTTAGCAATTACATCTACTTTAGCTCTATCCACTTCAATTCCTTCCTTTGAAATTTTATGACCAAGAACAATGCCTTCTTTAACCATGAAATGGCATTTCTCCCAATTAAGTACTAGATTTGATTTCTCGCATCTAATAAGCATTCGTTCAAGATTAACTAGACATGTTTCAAAAGTATCACCGAAGACTGAAATGTCATCCATGAAAACTTCCATGCATTCCTCTATCATGTCGTGAAAAATCGCCATCATGCACCTTTGAAAAGTTGCAGGGGCGTTGCAAAGTCCAAATGGCATGCGTTTGTAAGCAAAAGTACCATAAGGGCACGTGAAGGTGGTTTTCTCTTGGTCCTCAGGTGCTATTGGAATTTGAAAGTATCCGGAGAAACCGTCAAGAAAACAATAGTAACTGTTCCCAGCTAATCTTTCCAACATTTGATCAATGAAAGGTAAGGGAAAGTGATCTTTTCTGGTGGCGTCATTTAATTTTCTATAATCAATACAAACACGCCATCCTGTTACAGTCCTGGTGGGAATAAGCTCATCTTTTTCATTTGTGATGACAGTCATGCCACCCTTCTTAGGTACGCATTGAACTGGGCTTACCCATGGACTATCAGAGATTGGATAAATTAAACCTGCATCTAGCAGTTTAATAATTTCTTTCTTAACAACATCTTGCATATTAGGATTTAGTCTTTGTTAGCGTTGCATATACGTTTTATGACCTTCTTCCATAAGAATTTTATGTGTACAATACGAAGGACTTATGCCTTTAATGTCATGAATCTTCCATGCAATAGCTGGTTTATGAGCTTTTAGCACAGAAATGAGTTGAGATTTTTTATTTTCCATAAGAGAAGATGAGATTATTACAGGTAATTCAGATTCACCATGTAAATAAGCGTATTCCAAATGGTTTGGAAGTGGCTTTAACTCTAATATCGGTGGTTCTTCTATCGATGATTTGTATCGATATCTGTCTTCCTCTTTTAGCATTTGAAGTTCTTCTGTTGTTGGTTCGTATTCATTAGCCATAAGTATAGCTAACATTTCAGCTTCATCAATTGGTTCAGTTCCTTCTCCTAAAGAACATTCTCATGTTCCTTGTAATTCTGAAAATTCTTGTAACAATTCTGCATGTGAATCTATAGTTTGAATATAATAACATGTATCATCTGCAGATTGCGGTTGTTGCATGGCTCTATTAACAGAAAAGGTAACACTCTCGTCTTCTATACTTAGGGTCAGTTTCTTACTAAACACGTCTATTATTGCTTTAGCCGTGCTTAAGAATGGTCTTCCTAATATGAGAGGAACTCGAGAATCTTTTTCCATGTCCAGAATAACAAAGTCTACTGGAAATACTAAAGTACCAACTTTAACTAGCATGTTCTCCATTATCCCTCTAGGATATTTTACTGATCGATCGGCTAGTTGTATGCTTATTCGTGTTGGTTTCAATTCCCCATTGTATAATTTAGCGTATAGTGAATACGGCATTAAATTTATACTAACACCTAAGTCTGCCAATGCTTCTATTGAACTAAGACTACCCAGAAAATATGGAATTGTGAAACTTCCTGGATCTGATAATTTTTCTGATAGCTTATTCAACAGCACTGCAGAACAATTAGCAATCATTGTAACAGCCGAGAGTTCTTCCATTTTCTTTCTATTTGTGATTAGATCTTTCATGAATTTATCATACCTTGGCATTCCTGAAATCACATCAATGAAAGGAAGGTTGACATTTATTTGTTTAAACATATCCAAGAATTTGGATTGCTCAGCTTCAAGTCTTTCTTTTCTCATTTTACTCGGGTAAGGAAGTGGTGGTTGGTATGGTTTAACATAAGGTTTTACCTTAACTGTGTTATCTTCATTAACCTTTTCAACTACCGGTTCTGTTTCCTTATCTTGCTCAGGCTGTGGTGCCTGTGTAGTAGGAATAGAGTCATCAGAAATTATAGGTATTTTAGGTGGTTTAAGTGTAATACCACTTCTTGTGGTAATGGCTTTAGCTGTTTCATTTCGGGGGTTAGCATTTGTATCGCTAGGTAAACTCTCCGATTTTCTTTCACCAATTAACCTTGCTAGGTTACTCACTTTTTGTTCCAGATTTTGGATTGAAGCTTGTTGATTTCTAAATGCTTGAGCATTTTGTTCATTAGTTTATTTATGAGATGTGAAAAACTGCGTTTCAGATTCAACTAGCTTTGACATCATATCTTCTAAATTTGGCTTTTTATCATCGGTTTGTGGTGGTTTATTTTGAAAAATAGGTCTTTGCTGGTTGTAAGTATTATTAGATACTTGTTGATTGCTAGGACCTTGTTGGTTGTTGTATGGAACATTTCGGTTATAATTCTGATTTTGATTGTAGTTTAGTCTTGGCGGTTGATAATTACCTTGATAATTATTTCCAGGCCTTTGGTTCATGTATGAAACATTCTCTCTTTGTTCCATTGTTTGTTCAATACTGAGACAATCTTTTGTCAAATGTGGTCGTCCACACTGCTCACAACTAATGCGTATTGCTTGAATATCTTTAGTTATCTTTTCCATTCGTCTCTCGAAAGCATCTAACTTTGCGGAAATGGAATCAAAGTCATCGCTAGAATCGGCTCTAGCCACTTTAGATGAACGAAGAATATCTTTTTCCTGGTGCCACTCATGTGAGTGGGGTGCTGTGTTATCAATAATTTTGTGAGCTTCAGTTGCGGTTTTCTTCATAATGGAACCACCAGCTGCTGTGTCAATGTCTTTTCGTGTAGCAACATCGCATCCTTGGTAGAATATTTGTACTATTTGATAAGTGTCTAAACCGTGTTGAGGACATCTGTAGCGACCCCGACAAATCGTCAAGTGACGGCGTCATCTACGTATGGTCCCATTTCATGGTCATAAGCATTTATAACAAAGTTTGACCGAAAATATGTCGCATTCATTTCATAAAAGGATGTTTCAATGTTTACAAAAGTAATTCCCAAGACAAGTACATATCAAAAGTTATAGTTCATATGAAACACGTGCGACATAGTTTAAAGTAGCCAAAAAGACGCTCCACGTATGCAAGTATACTCGACATCCAATGCAAGTATCAAAAGTATGAGCGGAAGCATGTATCACTTATGTTCAAGGACCTGAGAAAAACATAGAGAATCTGTCAACGAAAACGTTGGTGAAATCATAGGTTTAGTAAGTAAGTAAATGAGTAAGTAAGTTGAACCACAAGTGTTGTCACGTTGAAATAATAATAAACCATTCTAAAAGTTGATATCACGAGCACCCAATTATCAAGGCTTAACTATCACGAAACCCCATTAATATAGTGTCAGAACATACACTTATCCCCGAAAATATATTTCATCCGATTAACGGTAGCGAACCGTCCGAATGAGGGTTTGTCAAACCCGTATGGCCACACAACATAAGTTCTCGCTTACACCCTGCAAGTGTAACTAATGATAATTGAATTGAGGATTTTTGTTCTAACTCGTACGTAGAATGTTTGTTTTCGCACTTGTGTTCACTTTGTAAAATGAAACGTTTATGTTTTCTCATCCCAAATATAAGTATAAAAGAGTAAAAGTGGGACTATGATCTCACCTTTGATTGTAAGAGCAAATAAGTACTTCAACAAGTAATGTGCGCTAAGGACAACGCTAGTCTCGACCTAAACAAATAGGTTGTGTCAATAACGATAGTCACGGAGGGTCAAAGTTGTTCAATTAGTCCTATGGCTCAATACGACTCGATTATGAAGCATGTGAAGCAAATAGTCAAGTTTCATGCAAGATACATGTATAGAAACAAGTTAGAAAGATTGCATAATCAATTGGTTAAGTTTGACAAAAAGTCAAACTTTGGTCGGTCAAAGTCAACGAAAAAGTCAACATGTTCGGGTCGGGTCCCGAACAAATTTTCTATGCTAATTATTCATATATAAGCATGTTAGAACAAATTGCATGTGAATTGGAGGCCTAGAACGTGCCAAACATTTTTCACATTTGGGACAAGGAGGTCAGAACCTGGCCCCCTTATATGTCGCGCCGCGACAGGAAGGGGCCGCGCCGCGGCAAAGGCCGGGTGCTGGTGCCTGGCCAGTCCCAAATGTTCAAGTCTCAATCCAAAACCTTTTTGTGCATAAAACACAAACCGCTAACACTTAGGACTCGCACCTTATATCGTTGGAAAGCTCTTTTGACGTAGAATGCAACTAAACACAATTTATCAATCAAAAACCTCATTTGTAACAACCGAGTTTTCAAACCAAGTGATCATTCAATGCACACATTAATGCTTCAAACTCACCAATGCACATTTAATGATTCGGGCATTCAATGCATACATATGACATGCCATTTTGTAGGTAATTGAGCATACAATACAACTAACAACAAATCATGGCAATCAATGCATCAAATAATCATTTCAAGTTCATTAAACCCTAGCTCAATTCCACCAAAAATCACTAAACAAGTTCTTAGAGTTTTCTCATGCAACCTATACATCAAAATGAAGCTAGTAACACTAGGAACACATTTAATACATGCATTTATAACATTTAACAACATTTAATCATCTAAAACTCAAGATTAAACACACCCATTTTGCTAGTTCATGCAAGTTACTTCCAAACAACAAATCAAGCAATTCAAACACATAATCTTGTTAGACTAGAGCCATAGACACTAATTAACAACCTTGTAACTCAAAAATCTCAAGAACACAAAAATTAGTGATTTTAGAAAGTTATCCAAATGCAATGAGATTGGTATGGAATCGAAGAGGAGATCACGAGGAGTTCAAATATGTAATTTGTTTGGCTCGAAGCTTGATCGATTTATTATGGATGATTATTTGCTTTATGGAGAATTTAGAGAAAATATGTAAGTAGTGAAAGAAAAGAAGAAAGAAATGAAAAGGAAGAAGATAAGGAGGTTGACTTAGTCAAAGCTAGTCACCTCTTTGTCTTGTTGGCGAAACTAGTCCCTCAAGTTATAATCGGGTGCGTTAAATTACCTAAACAAGATAATTTGAAACGCGTGTTAACGGGAGATGTTATAAACATATAACGGAGTTTAAAGTAGTATAACGGAAAAGTAAACGAAAATAGGCGGGATGTTACATTACCTACTCCTTAAAAGAAATTTCGTCCCGAAATTTAAGAAGGCGTAGTAATCGTTGTTTCTTCCTCGGAATCCGACGATTCCGGAACCGGGAATAGATGAGGGTGTTTCTTTCGCATTTGATCTTCTCTTTCCCAAGTAAACTCGGGTCCCCTTTTGGCGTTCCAACGGACCTTAACAATCGGGATCCGGCTTTGTTTTAATTCCTTCTCGACGTAGTCCACAATTTCAACCGGTTCCTCCACAAAATGGAGTTTGTCATTAATAGTAAGTTCCTCGAGAGGGACGATGATATCGGGCTCGGCAAGACATTTCTTCAAGTTAGATACATGAAATGTAGGATGGACGGAGCTTAGTTGAGGCGGGAGATCTAAACGGTACGCGACGGTTCCAACACGCTCTAAGATCTCGAAAGGACCAACATACCGCGGATTCAGTTTCCCACGTTTCCCAAAACGAATGACACCCTTCCAAGGTGCGACTTTTAACATGACGCGGTCACCGACTTGAAATTCGAGGTCTTTGCGTCTTTTGTCGGTATAGCATTTTTGACGACTCCGGGCCGTCCGAAGCCTATCTCGGATTTGAAGGATCTTCTCGGTGGTCTCGTGAATGAGTTCGGGCTCGGAAATTTGCACGTCACCCACTTCGGCCCAACAAAGAGGAGAGCGACATTTTCGACCATATAACGCTTCAAAGGGTGCGGCCTTTATACTCGCGTGATAACTATTGTTATAAGAGAACTCGGCGAGAGGTAAGTGCTTGTCCCAAGCTTTTCCAAAATCAACGACGCAAGCTTGTAACATATCCTCTAAGGTTTGTATGGTACATTCACTTTGCCCATCGGTTTGGGGATGATATGCGGTACTCATGTCTAAACGCGTTCCCAACGCTTCTTGTAACGTACGCCAAAATCTAGAAACGAAACGGCCATCTCGGTCGGAGATAATCGATAAAGGTACACCGTGTCGGGCTACAATCTCCTTAATGTAAAGTCGTGCAAGTTTCTCCATTTTGTCGGTCTCTTTCATGGCGAGAAAGTGCGCGGATTTGGTGAGGCGATCGACAATGACCCAAATAGTATCATAACCGCCCGACGTTTTTGGTAGCTTGGTGATAAAATCCATCGTGATCCTTTCCCACTTCCATTGTGGGATCTCGGGTTGTTGAAGTAACCCGGACGGTCTTTGGTGTTCGGCTTTGACTTTAGCGCAAGTCAAACATTTGGCAACGTATCTAGCAACTTCCTTTTTGATGTTCGGCCACCAATATTGTTCTTTAAGGTCATGGTACATCTTATTGGCGCCGGGGTGAATCGAGTATCGTGATTTGTGGGCTTCGTCTAAGATGAGGTTTCGTAAGTCGCCATATCTAGGCACCCAAATTCTTCCGGCGTAATATCGAAGTCCGTTTTCCTTAACTTCGAATCGGGAGACGAGGATGTTTAAAAGTTCACGTCCGATGTGGTTGTCCTTAAGAGCCTCCTCTTGAGCTGCACGAATTTGGCTATTAAGGTTGGAGTGGATGGTGATGTTTAGTGCTCGGACGCGAAGAGGTACCGTTCTTTCCTTTCGACTTAAGGCATCGGCCACTACATTTGCCTTTCCGGGATGGTAACGAAGCTCACAATTGTAATCGTTCAAGGTTTCAATCCACCGTCGTTATCTCATGTTTAGTTGCTTTTGATCGAAGATATGTTGGAGACTTTTGTGATCGGTAAAGATAGTACTCTTGGTGCCAAGAAGATGATGTCTCCATAACTTAAGTGCAAAGATGACGGCTCCGAGTTCAAGATCATGTGTCGTGTAGTTTTGTTCGTGAACCTTGAGTTGTCGAGAGGCATAAGCAATGACTTTCTTTCGTTGCATTAATACGCACCCATAACCGTTCTTCGAGGCATCGCAATATACAACAAAATCATCATTGCCTTCGGGAAGTGACAAGATAGGAGCGGTGGTTAGCTTAGTTTTCAAGATTTGGAAAGCGGTTTCTTGTTCGGATGACCAAATGAACTTTCGTTCCTTGTGAGTTAACGCGGTTAGAGGGCGAGCGATTAAGGAGAAATCCTTGATGAATTTACGATAGTATCCGGCGAGACCTAAGAATTGACAAATTTGAGTAGGAGTAGTAGGAGTCTCCCATTTACTAATGGCTTCGATTTTTGCGGGATCGACTTTAATGCCTTGATCACTTACAACGTGACCGAGGAATTGAACTTCCTTCAACCAAAATTCACACTTGGAGAACTTGGCATAGAGTTGTTCTTTTCTCAAGAGTTCAAGCACGAGTCGGAGATGTTCTTTGTGTTCCTCTTCGTTTTTAGAATAGATCAAAATATCATCGATGAACACGATAACGAATTTGTCGAGGTAAGGTTTGCACACACGGTTCATGAGATCCATGAACACCGCCGGTGCGTTAGTGAGACCGAAAGGCATGACAAGGAACTCATAACTACCATAACGAGTCCGGAAGGCGGTTTTGGAGACATCTTCCCCTTTAACCCTTAGTTGATGATAACCCGAACGGAGATCGATTTTTGAATATACACGAGAACCTTGTAGTTGATCAAAGAGGTCATCAATGCGCGGAAGAGGATATCGGTTTTTAATCGTCAATTTATTTAGTTCACGATAATCAATGCACATTCGTAGGGATCCATCTTTCTTCTTAACGAACAAAATCGGAGCGCCCCATGGTGAATGGCTAGGTTGAATGAAACCACGGTCAAGTAACTCTTGGATTTGACTTTGCAATTCTTGCAATTCGGATGGAGCGAGTCTATATGGTGCACGCGCTACGGGTGCGGCTCCCGGAATAAGATCGATTTGAAATTCAACCGGTCGATGAGGTGGAAGACCTGGTAATTCGTTGGGGAATACATCGGAAAAGTCACTAACAATCGGCACATCATCGATGCGCTTCTCGTCGGCCTCGACTTTCTTAACGTGAGCAAGAATCGCGAAACAACCCTTGCGAAGTAGCTTTCGAACTTTAAGGCACGAAACGAGATTGAGTCCGGTGCAATTCTTGTCGCCATAGACAATCAATGGTTCACCATTCTCGATAGGAATTCGGATTGCATGAAGATCGCAAAGAATGTGAGATTTATTTTTGACCATCCAATTCATACCGATTATTACATAAAAACTCCCTAGTTCCATGGGTATCAAGTCAATTTCAAATTCATTACCCAAAATATTTAAAGTACACCCCCGGTAATATGTGTCGGCACTTAAGAGTTTTCCATCGGCCCAAGAAAGGGCATGAGCTTCATCGGTACCCACCGATTGAACATAGGTGTTCCATCACGTGAGGGCGACGCCGGAGAAAGTGTGAGTGGAGTATTTGACCTTGTCTTGATCCCGACAACCGCTTATGCTAAAGACGTCCTCGGTTTGTTCAAACCAATGAGTAAGCACAACCGGTCCCCCAGTTCCATCATAAGTGTGAGGTTTGCACCCCGTGAAAGCTTTGTAGGAGCACCCTTCGCTAGAGTTACCGGCTCCTTGGTTGTTATTGTTGTGGTTGTTGTTATTGTTGTTGTTGGACGAGTGACCGGCCATGGCCGCATCCACGGCGGTGGCTATCATGCGTTGCAAGGCTTGTTCGGGAGTTTCACGACGTGGCGCACGACGAGGAGGCATTGTTCCTTCAAAACAAAAGAATACCGTTGGTTAGTATTCTAAATGATACTAACCGTGATATGGAATAAAGATAGAGAGAAAATTATCCTTGACTCGCCTTAAATTCTTTATGTCATAATGTCGGCATGTTCATATGAGTCACCGTAATATAATCCCAGAAATTATATTACCCTAATTCATATGTGCATTCGACATTACCACATATAGTCAAGGTGGCGTGTCAATTAAATTATACAACGCAAGATTTAGATAGAATAAGAGTAGATATGAGTAAGAGAGCTCGAGTATAAATGCACATGTAGTCAAGTAATTCCTATGTCAAGTCTATATGCCGGTTGTAGTCTAGACCCACCAATGTACCCTATGACTCGGGGTTGACACCAATAAACTCTAAATCCCTACAACCAAGGCTCTGATACCACTTGTAGTGACCCCGACAATTCGTCAAGTGACGGCGTCATCTACGTATGGTCCCATTTCATGGTCATAAGCATTTATAACAAAGTTTGACCGAAAATATGTTGCATTCATTTCATAAAAGGATGTTTCAATGTTTACAAAAGTAATTCCCAAGACAAGTACATATCAAAAGTTATAGTTCATATGAAACACGTGCGACATAGTTTAAAGTAGCCAAAAAGACGCTCCACGTATGCAAGTATACTCGACATCCAATGCAAGTATCAAAAGTATGAGCGGAAGCATGTATCACTTATGTTCAAGGACCTGAGAAAAACATAGAGAATCTGTCAACGAAAACGTTGGTGAAATCATAGGTTTAGTAAGTAAGTAAATGAGTAAGTAAGTTGAACCACAAGTGTTGTCACGTTGAAATAATAATAAACCATTCTAAAAGTTGATATCACGAGCACCCAATTATCAAGGCTTAACTATCACGAAACCCCATTAATATAGTGTCAGAACATACACTTATCCCCGAAAATATATTTCATCCGATTAACGGTAGCGAACCGTCCGAATGAGGGTTTGTCAAACCCGTATGGCCACACAACATAAGTTCTCGCTTACACCCTGCAAGTGTAACTAATGATAATTGAATTGAGGATTTTTGTTCTAACTCGTACGTAGAATGTTTGTTTTCGCACTTGTGTTCACTTTGTAAAATGAAACGTTTATGTTTTCTCATCCCAAATATAAGTATAAAAGAGTAAAAGTGGGACTATGATCTCACCTTTGATTGCAAGAGCAAATAAGTACTTCAACAAGTAATGTGCGCTAAGGACAACGCTAGTCTCGACCTAAACAAATAGGTTGTGTCAATAACGATAGTCACGGAGGGTCAAAGTTGTTCAATTAGTCTTATGGCTCAATACGACTCGATTATGAAGCATGTGAAGCAAATAGTCAAGTTTCATGCAAGATACATGTATAGAAACAAGTTAGAAAGATTGCATAATCAATTGGTTAAGTTTGACAAAAAGTCAAACTTTGGTCGGTCAAAGTCAACAAAAAAGTCAACATGTTCGGGTCGGGTCCCGAACAAATTTTCTATGCTAATTATTCATATATAAGCATGTTAGAACAAATTGCATGTGAATTGGAGGTCTAGAACGTGCCAAACAGTTTTCACATTTGGGACAAGGAGGTCAGAACCTGGCCCCCTTATATGTCGCGCCGCGACAGGAAGGGGCCGCGCCGCGGCAAAGGCCGGGTGCTGGTGCCTGGCCAGTCCCAAATGTTCAAGTCTCAATCCAAAACCTTTTTGTGCATAAAACACAAACCGCTAACACTTAGGACTCGCACCTTATATCGTTGGAAAGCTCTTTTGACGTAGAATGCAACTAAACACAATTCATCAATCAAAAACCTCATTTGTAACAACCGAGTTTTCAAACCAAGTGATCATTCAATGCACACATTAATGCTTCAAACTCACCAATGCACATTTAATGATTCGGGCATTCAATGCATACATATGACATGCCATTTTGTAGGTAATTGAGCATACAATACAACTAACAACTTACTAACAACAAATCATGGCAATCAATGCATCAAATAATCATTTCAAGTTCATTAAACCCTAGCTCAATTCCACCAAAAATCACTAAACAAGTTCTTAGAGTTTTCTCATGCAACCTATACATCAAAATGAAGCTAGTAACACTAGGAACACATTTAATACATGCATTTATAACATTTAACAACATTTAATCATCTAAAACTCAAGATTAAACACACCCATTTTGCTAGTTCATGCAAGTTACTTCCAAACAACAAATCAAGCAATTCAAACACATAATCTTGTTAGACTAGAGCCATAGACACTAATTAACAACCTTGTAACTCAAAAATCTCAAGAACACAAAAATTAGTGATTTTAGAAAGTTACCCAAATGCAATGAGATTGGTATGGAATCGAAGAGGAGATCACGAGGAGTTCAAATATGTAATTTGTTTGGCTCGAAGCTTGATCGATTTATTATGGATGATGATTTGCTTTATGGAGAATTTAGAGAAAATATGTAAGTAGTGAAAGAAAAGAAGAAAGAAATGAAAAGGAAGAAGATAAGGAGGTTGACTTAGTCAAAGCTAGTCACCTCTTTGTCTTGTTGGCGAAACTAGTCCCTTAAGTTATAATCGGGTGCGTTAAATTACCTAAACAAGATAATTTGAAACGCGTGTTAACGGGAGATGTTATAAACATATAACGGAGTTTAAAGTAGTATAACGGAAAAGTAAACGGAAATAGGCGGGATGTTACAACATCCTCTCAACAACTTTTCGAATCTTGTCCATGCCTCATATAGAGTTTCATTTGGATTTTGCGCGAATGTAATAATTTCTCCTTGAAGTCTCACGGCTTTAGATGCCGGAAAGAATCTTTTAAGAAATTTCTCAACTAAAACATCCCATGTATCAATCGCCCCTTCAGGTAACTATTCTAACCAATCTTTGGCTTCTCCCTTTAAAGTCCAGGGAAATAACATGAGATAGATCTGTTCATCCTCAACTTCTCTGATTTCAAATAGAGTACAGATCCTATTAAATGTTTGAAGATGTTCGTTTGGATCTTCTTTTGGCGTACCACTAAATTGGCATTGATTAGTTACCATGTGTAGGATTTGTCCTTTGATTTCATAATCTGGCGCATTAATGTCTAGTTGAGTAATGGCGTGACCTTGGCCTGTGCGTGTGGCTCTCATTCAATCTTCCATACTTAGAGGTTCCTGATTTTCCATGATTGAATTTGTTGAATCTAAATCACTAGAGGATTCTGATTTAATGGTTTCTTCCTCGACAATCTCTGGTTGTATGATTTGTAGTTTCGGAGGAATGATTAGTGGTTCAGGATCTCTGAATTATCCTTGAATATCCTCCTGGTTCTCAATTGTGAGGTCGGGTTCAAAGAATGGATTATCGGAAATTTGAATTGGAGTACTCGGTCGACTAGATGATGATTCTAAAGAAAAATCAACGGCGACAATATTGGCTAGATGTCTTTATCGAGTTACAGGTGGTGAACTTATGAAAGGTGGTGAATGTATGAAAGGTGCTGAACGTTTTGCTCGGTGCATTCACTAAATATCCTATTAGTTATAAAGATAAAAATTATTAAAGTTATTAATTTAATAGACTTTTCTGATTTTGCCCACGTTTCGAATAGCCAATAGATGCAGCAGGTAGCCAGGACCCTTTAAATCGGAAGCCCACAACTCGTCACTAACAAATCCAACTATTACTACAAACCGGAAAATTTTGGATGTCTATTAATTTAACCGCTTAAAATAACTTTTCGTCGAAATTTTGAAGAAGATAAAAATCTATGTCCTAAAAACTAGAGCGTAGAAATGAGAAAGAAAAAGCGCGTCGAAAAACAAACGTCGAAAAACAAAAAGTCGAAAAATAATAATAAGAAAGTAAAGCGACGAAACTTAAAAGTCTAAAAACTAAATATTAAAACTTGCGTCTAAAGGTATTAAACTTAAAAGGAATTCTAAATCCAAAACGGAAATTACTTAAAAGGTACTGAAATTTATTTAAAACTAAAGCGATAAGCGACGTCGTAAAATTCTAAAGCGCCTAAATCTTAATCTAAAGAAAAAGCACTTAAGGGATTTTACGGCAAAGCCTAAAAATCTAGAAATATAAAATAACTACGGCAAAAACTAAGTTTAGAACTAATTACGAATGATAAATTACAAATTACGAATTAAACGTTAAAAATATACAATTTATAAAAAGATATAAAAAATGATAAAATTACTTATTTTTATAAAAATATTATTTTTATATTATTATTTTATAAAAGTATTAATTTATATATTAATAAAACTAATTAAAACTTAAAAATACAAAATTAATTAAAACTTAAAACTAATTATATTAAATTACTAAACCCTAATTAGGTTAATAATAATTATTATTATTATTATTGCCGTAACCCTAATTTGACAGTCTAAGGTTCGGGTCCTGTCACCTCAAATCATGCGATCGCATGAGTTGAGGGTTTTAAAGCCATACTGTCGCATGGTGTGTGGATCCAGGCCAATTCTTGGGCTGCTACAGTAATAAGCCCGTTTCAATTTTAATTACATTTTTTTTCTGAATTTAATTTTATAGAAAAATAAATTAAATAAAACTTATATTTTAAAAAAAAAAATACTTATTAGTTTTTATAACTTTTAACAAAAGTAAAAAAAATATAAACTTTTTAATTTAAACACTTAAAAATATAGAAATATATATTTTTCTTTTTTTATGTTTTGATATTTTTGTATTTTAAAACTTATATAAAATTATATTTTTACAAAAATACCTTAAAAACTAAAAAAAAAATTTATATAGCGTTTCGCTTTCGGGTCCCCGGCAGCGGCGCTAAAAATACTTGATGTGTGCGAGGTGTAGTACGAAATACTATTAATTTTATTACGAAATAATATTAAATACGATACAATTTTACACAAGTTATTTATTTATTTATTGAATGGATATACCTAAACCTTGCTACAACACTTATAGGCAGTATACCTAATCGTAGAGTAGTGTAGTTTTTAGTAAGTCCGGTTTGTTCCACAGGGATACAGTCGAGTTTAACGCTATATTTATTTTAAACTATATTTGTATATATATATATATATATATATATATATATATATATATATATATATATATATATATATATATATATATATATATATATAAGTAGTAGTATTATTATAAAAGGGGGTTTTTACCGTTTAATGACTGGTTTTTCGATTTTAGAACTTAAATCACAATTAAAACCTAATGTAAAATATTAAATATAAATATGACTTAATTTAAAGCGTAAAGTAAATGACGATAAAAGTACGATGATTAAAAGTGCGATAATTTAAAGTACGATAAATAAAATGACGATAAATAAAATGACAGTAAATAAAAGTGCGTTGAGATATAAAATAGGAGAATTATGCTTATTTAAACTTCCGTAATCATGATGTTCAACGTGTTGATTTTAATTTATTACCATGGGTTAATTGTCCTTTGTCCTGGATTATTCGATATGTCCATCTGTTTTTGTCCATAATAGTCCATCGGTCATAATTATAAAGTGCGAGAGTCTTGGCCAAATTAACCTTATACCTGAAGTCAAATATTCCAACTAATTGGGACTTAAACTGTAATAAGGTCTTAATACTTTGTTTAATGAATACACCAGGTTATCGACTGCGTGTAATCCAAGGTCTTAATACTTTGTTAACAATTACACCAATTACCCTTAAATGTAATCCACCCCTGTTTTAATGAGTCCATTGACTATTAATCCATTCCAGTGTCCGGTCAAATGAACAATTATTAGTATTTATAGATATCCCGCACACCGTACCCAGTCAAGCGTATGTGGTTATATATAAACACGTCAAATTATAAATCTCTATATTAAATCAACAAGATATCATTTAATTAATATAAAGCCCATTGATAGCCCATAGTCCAATTTCCACAAGTGTCGATCATTTGTCCAAACCCCAATTATGGTCCAAAGCCCAATAACCCCGTCTTTAATATTTAGTTCAACATCACGATTACTTCAGCTTAAATAAACATAATAATAATTTAGCTACGAGACATTAATTTAAAAAGGTTGAACATAACTTACAATGAGTATTAATCGCGTAGTGTTACACTGACAAAGTTTCAACTTACAACTTAAAACATTCGCTACTATAACCTTATTATTATTAACTTAATATTAAAATTATAAAATATAAATATAAATATATAATTGAGAGAGACTTTTATGATTGATGATGGTGTACTCCTCTCGTTCGAATTCGATTGCTATTTATAGGACCTGACCAGATATTTCACTCCATGCGATCGCATGGAGTTTCTTCTTCTTGGCCATGCGATCGCATGGCCTCCTGGGACAGCTCACAATGCTTTGTCTTCTTGTTTTGCCGACACATTTAAATATAAATATATAATATATATAATTTTATATAATTATATATATATTATATTATATTCATGTGCATAGTTGACTTTTAATCTTAGGTCCGTTGACTTGCGCATTGATGCTCGGTTTATGTCTCGGTTCCGGATTTTTGAACGTCCTTTTGTACGATTTAATATCTTGTACTTTGCGTTTCGCGGCTTGTACTCTTGTAATTTTTAGACGTTTCTCATCAATAAATTGAACCACTTGGATTGTACTTTGTACTTTTTAGCTTTTTGGTCATTTGCGTCTTCAAATCATCGAATCTGTCTTTTGTCTTCACCTTTTATTATTTAAACGAATATCACTTGTAAATAGAACAATTGCAACTAAAAGCTTGTTTTTCTTGAAGGATAATGCTATGAAATATATGTTCATTTTTAGCATTATCAGCAAGCCATAATTATTTATAGTGTCTTCAGGACGGTCTGAACGAACAATGAAGGATATCACCCAGTTTAGCATTACTGCATGTGAACTTATCCTTGGATGAAATGAAAGCATGGTTCCATAATGTAACTTTATCCTTTCAGTTACATGTTGAAGTTATGGTTAACATTAACTAGAACAACATATAGTTGCAACCAACGAAGGGAGGAATATGTAGAGTAACCACATCTGTGTTATAGATGTTTTAAGTAGTCCCTTCCAAGAGGATAACATGATTCATAGGTTTTTAAAGTAATTTATATTATATTTCCGAAAGAAAATCGCACGAAAGGTGTGATCTTTGAACGTGAGTGAACTCTTCGTACAACGAGCGAGTTGATCTGAATTTATCGTTATACTTAAGGGGGATGCGCGGATGAGAAGATATGTGAACCCTTGGTCATAAAGAATGGTTTACTCCAAGTGAAAAGAATCTCAAAAATGATTTCTTATACCTCAACATACTGGATCATACTGGATAATTAGCCGTGAAATATTGAGAGTAGAAACCCACCTAGTGCCTTTCCTACAATGGGGTGACCACTAAGCGTACCTCAGAAAACTGATTTATCGGCCCGCGATTTTGTCATGTCTAACCTTAAAAGGAACATTTTTATAAGCGCAAAGACTTCCTAACAAATTTTATAAAACTGTCATCCAAAGTGGCTCAAGAGTTTTTAACAAAGATCTTAATGGTAAGCTTCATCCCTAAACGGGGGACGAGAAGAAATGTGATCCATACATGATGTAGACTAATACGAAAACCTTTAATAAAATCAACCAAGGAAGTTTTGAAAATCCTTTAAACGTTTGATGTGACAACATAAACGGAACTAAGTTCTTAGTAAATTTAGAAGTATGTACAACATGTACCATTTTGCACAAACCTATTTGACTTAAGTTAAACAACTCAATAAATGAGCGATTTTTAAATAATTTGAAGGTATAACTTAGTATGTACTAACCCAAAATAAGTAAGGGTAAATTTATTAACTTAATTATATACATACATATATGATTTTATAAAACGCATAAGTGACAGAAAATTTTTATTACTTTCATTTGTCCATAAATCTCGTGAGGACTGCACAATAAACGTGTAAAAATTTTGATAAACATAGTTTGTCGTATTTCAAAGGTTACGAGTTGAAAAAGATCGGGTGAAAAAAATCTTTGAATCATCGGGTGACATGTTACTAGGTAATGAAAACCAATGAATTAAATGTGGTTTTGATAATTATCAGGACATAAGTCTTTGGGCCAAAAATGTTCACGTGCGAAGCCGTTGCTAAAAAGTGAGGTATGAAGGATAGCGCATGAGGACGATAAGTTAATCACTTCTTGACTTTGCAAAATGCCAAACAAGTTATGGCTAATATTAAAGTCGGAATACTGATGGTGTTAATATCACTAAATGAGAATTTCTTGGAATAAGTAAGGACTTATAGTTATGTAAGGAAGAGCATCGTTCCAACAGGTGTGGCAAATAAGATCCTTGGGGTAACGCAATAATTTTGAATGGTTTAAGTGTTAGTGGATGCCCGAAGGCTCTGCATGACGTGGTAGTAAGTGCCTTTATCACATACACACACATGAATCTCTCGATTTCGACGGTTGTAAAGTCTTTAGGATGACTTGGATACGAATAAGCAACGAAAAATTTTATATAATAAGCAACGAAAATTTTATAGAAATCGTTTTAGGTGACAATTTAAGAAAAGAAACGAAGTTCTTAGTAAACTAGAGTTATGTACAACATGTACTATTCTAAGTAAAATATCTTGTGAATAAAAGAATTGATTTATAAAAGTGAAAGTAAAATTTCATATGTACTAGTCAAAAATAAGTAATTATTTACTTTATTTTATACAACATATACAATTTCAAAAATTTGCACGTATGGCAAATAAAATAAATTTATTTTTATAAAAATTTGAGAGGATCGCACAGTAAAATAGTGTGTGTAAAATTTTGGCAAACAAAATTTTCATATTTCGGAGGTTACAAGTTGGAAAAAGATTGATGAGAATCGAGTAAAAGATTTTTGAAAATTTCGGATGATATTTGAGCAACAATATCACGAGGTAATGAAAACTGTTGAATTTAAATATGGTTGATGATTATTAGTAGGGCATAAGTCCTTCGACCAAAAATGCTCAAGTGTGAAGTTGTTGCTTATAAGTAAGATACGAATGGGAGAGTATGAGGATGAGAATTAACCACCTATTGATTTTGAAAAATTTTGAACTGGTATGACTAATATCGAAGTAAGGAGGATGATGGTGTGATTATCATCAAATAAGAAATCTTTTCGGAATAAGTTAGGATTTAGAGTCGCGTAAGAATGAGTATCAAATAAGATTCTTGGGTAGTCTTTAATATAGAATTTGAATCGTGAAGTGACGGGATACAATTTCCTTCACGTATCGTTGTGCAAGTTTATCCATTGTATCGGTTTCCTTCATTGCTAGAAAGTGAGCAGTTTTGGTGAGACGGTCAACAATAACCCAGATAGTGTCGTAACCGCCTACAGTTTTTGGTAGCTTCGTGATGAAATCCATTGTTATTCCTTCCCATTTCCATTGTGGGATTTCGGGTTGTTGAAGTAACCCATATGGCTTTTGGCTCACCATTCTCGCGAGGTATACGAATAATATTCTCACTATAAATAACCTTCGATTTCATCCTTGAAAGCCAGTCCGTTCCAACTATTTCATCAAAGCTTCCTAACTTGATGAGTATTAGGTTAATCCTAAAGTCCATTCCAACTATTACATCAAGCTTCCCAAATTGATGGGTGTTAGGTTAATCTTAAGGTTCATTCCAACCAAATCTTATTATACTACCGTGAAAAATTCTACCAATCTTCTCAAATAACATCTGCTTGTGCGTAGGTAACTAATCCTTTCCACTACTACTTTAAAACTTCCAAGTTTTGTTGACATGAGGTCATCTCCAAATGACCCACCTGTTAATTTTAATGTACTACCTTAAATTATTCCTCTATCTCTGCCAGCTTACCATTAGCTTGTCCTATAGAATACTTAACTCTCATGGTTGTTAATGGCTTATTAGTCATAACACTAGGGTCCTTAGATATAAGGTTTCTATCACTCTAGTATTAAACAACTTCGAGACAATAAAACGTTGTGACGAATCGTACCCTGACTATAATCAGGATCTATGCGAGTCTCCATAGCGGAGATAACGATTGCTCTACCGCAAGTAAGTCCAAAGTTTTTCCTATTTGAGAACTTTTTCCTTAAGCATCCAGTGTGTCTATATCTATAACAAATTTTCGTGTTATCAATTCTTAAATCAAGGCCCTTCTTGTACGGTATCTGGGCTATGTGGTTATTCTTTCCCTACCTCTAACAGACCATAATGCGTATACTCAAGTGGTTCCTACCAAAATTTTCTTTGAATCACTTCATATTCCTTATGTAGTATCATTGGGACTTCTGCATGATTTACTTCAATATAATCACGCTGGCCTGGCGTCATTATATTGTACTAAATCGTACGTTCATTTCAATATCACTCCATATGGTCAATGTAACGTGATCACTTCAAGTTCTACCCAATTTCATCTAACGGTGCTTTATCTATGCTATCTCAAAACAAAATCTACATAATTAATCTCACGGTTTCTCGGTGTGGGTGTGTAGGTTCCGTAGGTCATGCATCAATGCCTAAATGTCCCGAAATTTTCTTTAAAATGTTCGAGTTCAGGTAATGTCGTTAGGTTCCTTTCTAGAAATTTAATCTGGGTCTCGCGTCGAGTTGTACGTGTAGCAAGTAGTAATACGATATGTATTGAGGCGACTCCCAAGTCCTTGGGTATGGCTGAGCATTAGTAGGAGACACTCTGACCTTGTGGAAGGAGATGCCTTCCCGACTTCTTCAATGCCTAAGAGTGTTTGGGACCTAAGTCCAGAAGTGTCGTTAGATCGTCGAGCAGTGGTGAAGGATGAAAGAGATAAGTGACGGTCATGAAAGCGTACGGGATATGGGTTAACTGAAGAACCTTCTAATGTTCATACGTTGTACGTGACTAATTAGGGTACGGTTACTCCGACAACTCCTCACATATCTCCTCCTCCGAGGATCAACTTTAGTGGGCGTGTAATCCGAGGGGTACTCTTCCTAGATTGCGTGAAGTAATGTTTCGATCTCTGGGACGGTGGAACGGTAGCAACAGGTGGATTACATTACTAGTTCTTAGGGTTAGACGAGTGGGAAAAGGGTTCAGAAAACATCTTAACTAGGAAAGATAAATTCTCCAAGTCGGTACAGCGAATAGCAAACATGTAGCAAGAACGTAATCAGACATAATAACTACAGCAGCCTAGATCGTCTACAGCAGTACGTAGCATGGCAAAAATAACAGTATCAAACAAAAGTATCATGCAAAAAGCAGATAGTAGCATGCAGTAGCGAGAATAAGCAGTAGCATACAGCAAGTTCACATAGCAGTAAAAGTAAGCAGTAGCATGCAGCAAGTTCCGCAGAAACAAGTAAACTAGCAAGTTGTAGATTAGTCATATTAGTGAATCCTACTCGACTCGGTCAAGACGCACTAATGGAACCTAATTCCCTACAACCAATGCTCTGATACCAAATGTGACGCCCCGTACAAAATCAACGTGTACGGATCATCAACAATAGGTCCATTACACGGTACAATACTACATGCTATTTTAAAACAAGTTTTGAATTCATGAAAAGGTGACGTCTTTGCCAACGTCAAATGTTTTACAAAGATAACATGCTTCTACGAATAGAAAACATTAACATAACTACGTGACACAAAAGTCATTACAAAGCCATTGTAACATAAGTTGTGAATGCAACGTAAAAGTTCCATGATTGAGACATCTCTAAGTAATGCAGCGGAAGTCTAACACAGCGAGTCTGTAACAGCAAGTCTATAACACCAAGACTATAACAGCAAGTCTAACAGCGGAAGCAACAACGTCTAAGCACCTGAGAAATACATGCTTAAAAAGTCAACACGAATGTTGGTGAGCTATAGTTTGTTTGTAATCAGTAATGTAATGTAGACCACGAGATTTCAGTGCTTCAACCAGCATTTCAAATCAGTATGATAAAGTATATGCTTATCCGTGGGCACCCGGTAACTAACTTAACAAGTAATATCACCCCCTAAAAGTACACCTGGAAAGTGCGTAAGTTTACGAAGTATTAAACACCCGTTGAATGCTAGCGCGACTAGCCCGAGTGGGGATGTCAAACCCTATGGATCCATATCTAAGATTCACATCTACCGGTTCATAAACAATAGTTAAACGTTACCGAGCTAAGGAGAATCTTTGTGCCGTTATGTCACCCACACATATATAAAGTTTAAGTACTGGTGTCTAGTATGTAAAACATAAAAAGCGCATGTATTCTCAGTCCCAAAAATAGTAGAGTAAAAAGGGAAGCTATAACTCACAGTGAATAAGCAGTAAAAGTCGATATGAAAAGTATGCAAGTAGTAAGTCGGTCCGAAAGGTCGTCAACCTAAGTCAAAGGTCACTAAGTCAGTATATTGTCCCCAAAATTTTAAAAGTGAATAAATTAAGTCTTAAGTATCATCATCATCATCATCATCATCATCATCATTCTAAAATGTAAAGTAATTTTTCAACAAGAATAAAGATCGAAACAAAAGGCTGACTTCGGACAACTGTTACGACCTCTATGCAAATCAAAAAGACGCGTGGTCAGTGGCCAAGGCTCCGTATGTGAGTCCTATAACTTCTATCCAATTTTCATATCCTAACACGATGTCGTTTGACCGTGGCGACGGTTCAAGCGCGAGTTGGTCAGAATTTTCAGCACGTCGTTACAAAGGCGTAGTGACTTTCGGAAGGCTATAAATCCTAAACCGTATATCGGATTTAGGCGAGTCCTAAACGAAAAGTCATCTACTCAAAACGAAATATCTGAAAATCAATTTTCCAGAAGTCCCAGGAGTCTGATCAGACCCCGAAAAACAGTAAACAAGTGCTCTGGTGGGTTTCTTGGTGCTTAATGCTCATCACGGTTCTCATCCTCGATGCGTGTAAGCTTCAAGTGTACAACTCTTTGATGTTTTAACATCACTTTGACTAAGTTTTAACCATCAACACACAACTAAGAGTAAAAGCTAACATTCTACAAGTTTTGAACATCAAGGTTGTCTCTTTATTGCATAAACACAATAATGCTTCAACCTTTGTCCTTTTGACACAAGTTTATGCATCTTCATCATATGAGATGATGAAGACTTGATTTTTATCACCATAAAAATCATAAAAAAGTTCCAAGTAAGTGAGATCTACAATAATAACTTAGATCTCAAGTATTAAGAAACCCTAAGCTAGAAAGCTTGGATCTTTACAAGATTAATGAGACCATAAGCTAGAAAGCTAAGATTTAGTAAAAGTAATGAGATCATAAACTAAAAAGCTTAGATCTTCAACAAAATAATGAAACCCTAAGCTAGAAAGCTTGGATCTTTAATGTTCTTGAAGATCTTTAAAGCAAAAGGCTAGATCTTCAAGTTTCATGAAGATCATAAACACAAGTTTTGATCTTTTTAACAAAATAAAGAGATCATAAGCTACAAAACTTAGATCCAACAAAGTAATGAAGATTCAAAGCTAGAAAGCTTGAATCTTTCATGTTCTTGAAGGATTCAAATCAAAGTTTGAATCTACAAGATATAACAAGATCAAAAAGCTAAAAAGCTTGATCCTTTAATGATGATGATGTCGTGATTATGAGAAGAAGAAGAAGAAGAAGAAGAAAATTTTAAACTTACAATTTTTAGAGTGAGAAAGACTAGAGAGAAAATTAGAGAGTAAGTGTGTGTAAAATGTGAATGAGATCAAGTGTAAAATGGATGATCAAGGCTTGTATTTATAGTGTGGTGGTGGTGGTGGTGGTCTTCCAAAACCGTGGGTACATGGGGGGACAAGGGGGACACCTTTTTACTTTTTGGTTAGTGGTGGTCTAAAGGTGGTGCTTATTGTTAGGATCCCATGCAACATTTGTAGTAATGGTGAATAAAAATGCTAGCTTGTTGGCTCATATTAATGGGTTTTTGTCCTACTTCTTAATGAGTCATAATCCATTTAAAATTGGGCTAATTAAATGGTCCATCAGCTAGAGTAGGGTGGGCTTAAGTCCAACAAGGTAGAAAGTCCAACAAGACTAACTAGTGTGCATTAGTAAATTACTAAGTGTAATTAAGCAACCAATAAACCAATTAATTGTCATTATAAAATAAAAATTAGCATTACATAGTCATAATATTCCAATTACGGCAAAAGTTAAACGTGTACCAAAATACATAGCTCGCTTTAAACGTCAAGTGACACTAACGGTCGTAAAAGCATTCGAGGATCAAGTTAAGTGATTAAACACTTAACAGCACGCTGTAAGGTATTAACGGAAGTAATTAATCATGAAATAAGATCTCAGCGCATAAACTAGCTCAGTACGCACATATACGCAGTTTCGTAAAAGTTTAGAGCACAAAAATATAAGTCGAAAAAGTTGGGTTGTTACATATAGTATAAAACCCGTATGAGTTTCTTACCTATACCTAATGCGGTTATGAATCATAAATCAAATTAGTTGGATAGTTATTGCTAAGTACAATTAGATTAAACAAGTCCCATAACCTTGAAAATAGCCCTTAGGCCTATTTTAAAAAATATGTAGCCTTTAGATATACGTTTAGAAATATAAGTTGTAAACCGTAACTTTAAAAAAAAAAAAAAAACTGTTCAAATTATCAAATTAATGTTATGACATAGTCAACATCAACCAAAAAATGTTAGGAATAAAGCACGTGAGCCCTAACAAGACTTGATAATCCTAGGTTATCAAACCCACTAACAATAAACGGATTAAAGTGGAGAACACGAAGAAATAGCATAGACGATAAAAACACGAGAATATAACGAGGTTATATGTAATCACGAATGATTACTTTAATCCTCGGCCACCAAAGAGAGCTCTTTTATTGATAAACTTCGTGGATACATGTATGGGTTACAATAGAATACTTAAATAGGAAAAACTCAACAAGGAAACAACTTAACTAGCAAGAAAAGAACCTTCTAAACAAAACAGGCCGTTAGGACCCGACTCGCGATTGCGAGTCCCATGCCTTCACTAGTTTCGCGATCACGAAACTCATCCCGACAAGAAACTCCAGTCGCAAGTTTTGAACTCGCGATCTCGAACCTGTATAGCAGTTTTCATTTTCTTACTCCTTGTTTAACTCGATTCGCACTCCCAACAATCTTCCACTCGAAGAGACGTTAAACAACGCCCATATTTAACCTAACATCGTAACTATCATCATCATCATCCCACAGCAACAACCCGAACCGCAAATTATACCTCCTTTTGATACCGTCGGATTTGCACCTGAGTCACGCCGCACTTCACCGATAACCTTCGAGCAAGTGAAGTCTTTCGACACCAAAAAATACCGCTGGGCTATAATTTGATCCTTTTGTTACTAGCTTGGAAAACAAGAACTTATTTTTGGCTATGGCACCTACCTCCTTAGTTTTGGAGATAACGGGTCGTTTGAGTCCGACCCAACCCAATTAACCCCATCGGCTAAGCGATCCACCCGTACACAACATCCACCCGATTTAACTTTTCAATAAAGAATAAACCTGCGGGTAGAACGAACGCATGGACATTACCGCTTAAGACCTTTCACGAGAGCACTTTCGCACACTTAATCGTCCACTTTAACACCTTTGCTTTCACCATTAGAACACCAACCACATACGTGCGCACGAATTTGGACAAACCTGGTTTTTCATCCCGAGCCAGCTCCCACTGTACGGATGTATCTTTAACAGTGACTCTCAAGAAAATCTCTTGTTCATCTTCCTCGGTCGATCGCAGCAAAGTTGTCATTGGAGAAGATCTACCCTAAGTACCGAAGACTCTAGTGTACCCAATTCGACCTGAATCTCCACTAGTTTCGACTCCACTTGAGCTCTCACTCAAACAAGATCCTCAATAATACCGGAAAGCATTAGCACACTAGGACTTTTGACATCCACAAAATCACCTAGCCATTCCTCCTTAGGAACTTCAACCATATACATGGTTCCCCTTTTATACCCACGAGTGACTACATAATCTCCCTTTAACACTAGCCACTTTTGATCTCCAAATAAAACATGATAATTATCGTCATCCAACTTCCCAACCGAAATCAACCAACTCTTGAGCTTTGGGACAAACAGCACATTCCTCAAGATCCAAGCATAATTCAAGTGTCTAACCACGAGATCACCAATACCCGCAATATCAAGTGTACTCACATTCACAACTTGAACCTTACCGGAGTATTCCTTGAAGTTCACCATCTCATTCATGTATGAGGTAACATGATACGAGGCACCCGAATCTAAAACCCAAGATTCTTTAAGAACCTCTTCTTGGCACATCAACGCATCTTCAATCACCATAGTCACCATGCTCCCACCTGACTTAGGACTCGGGCACTTTGACTTATAGTGACCAACTTGTTGACAATTCTAACACACCACGTTCTTGCTCTTTGATCGACTTCTTTACAATTCCAACACACCGCATTCGAATCTTTCATACGAATACCTTCGCTAAGAATCAAATCCCAGATTCCTTCAAAGGTTAACTTAGTAGTTCAGGATGAACCACTAACCGTCGTAACCACACTGACCCAACTATCGGGCAATGGAAGATAGCAAAAAAAATGCCTCAAGCTCATCATCAAATTTAATATTCATCGATTTCAACCGAGTTAATATCGAATTAAATTCGTTAACATGATCCGCCGCCGAGGAACCCTCCATCATCCTAGCGTTCACCAATTGCCGAAGCAAGAAAACTTTGTTCAAAGCGGATGCTTTTCATACATGTTGGATAACGCCGCACTCAATCCCGCGGTTGTGGTTTGACCTAAAATGTTGTAAGCAACGCTCTTGGCCAAAGAAAGTTGAACAACCCCTGGGGCTTGCCTATCCAACAACTATCACTCGCCATGAGCCATCTCTTCCGGTTTAACACCCTTCAACGGTTGGTAAAACTTCTTTTGATAGAGCACATCTTCAATTTGCATCTTCCCAAAGCTAAAATCATTCTCATCAAACTTATCAATATTCACATCGTTCTTTTCTGCCATTGTTCCCGTAAAACCTACCTGAGGCTCTCATACCACTTGTTAGGAATAAAGCACGTGATCCCTAAGAAGACTTGATAACCCTAGGTTATCAAACCCGCTGACAATAAACGGATTAAAGTGAAGAACACGAAGAAAATAGCAAAAACGATAAAAACACAAGAATATAACGAGGTTATATGTAATGACGAATGATTACTTTAATCCTCAGCCACCAAAGAGCGTGCTTTTATTGATAAATTTCGTGGATACATGTATTTGTTACAATAGGATGCTTAATTAGGCAAAACTCAACAAGGAAACTACTTAACGAGCAAGAAAAGAAGCTTCTAGACAAAACAGCCCGTCGGGCCCTGACTCGCGATCCCGAGTCCCATGCCTTCACTAATTTCGCGATCGCAAAACTCATCCCGACAAGAAACTCCAGTCGCGAGTTTTGAACTCGCGATCTCAAACTCGTGCAGTAGTTTTTCGTTTTCTTGATTTCTTGTTTAACTCGATTCGCACTCAAAAAAAAAAAAAAAAAATAACCACTTCCTCGACTTCCCATGATTTGTTAATTGTTATTCACAGTCCTTAATACTATGTATAAATAAATTCCTTCAGAAGTTATTAGACTTCACTCAAAATGGCGCTCTCATTTCGTGTAACGTGTTCATTGTCTTTGTTCTTGTAGTATTTTTATTCTACTATTTTTAAGACAAATTTATATATCGTACACAAATTTTTCACGAATATTTACAAACGTTTACTACTGACTAATCTCTTAATTGAAGGGAAACCTTTTTCTCGATAGTACTCTTGATTATTACTTTATCTTGACTTGGAAACATTCTGCATCAAAGAAATTATCAGTTTTGATAGTCTACACTTCAAGTAACAAATCAATAGTATTAGTATTACTATTAGTATTAGTATTAGTATTGAACAAGGAATATTTCCAAATAAATTTCAAGTACTATTTCATACGCGTTATATTTATATCTTTTTCGCCAACAAAAGATGATGGATGTGTTAAGTTACATAAAATAAAATCAAAAAGTTACATGATTAAAATAAGTAATTAACTAAACAAGATTCCATAATTAGCGGAAAAACAATAAGTAATCAAAGATTATCATACTAACCTCGATCTCCCCAAAAAAGTGTATCAAATTTTGTTTTCTTCCAAACAAACTTCTCTAGATTCAAAATCAATCACCATCTACAATTAAAAAAGCTAAACTTTAAAGTAAAAGAAATGGACCACTATACACGCACAAACACTTTCTCCTTCAATCTCTCAACATGCACCTCTTGCCCCACTTCACTTCACACCAACAAATAATAATCCCTTCAAATTAAATAAACCTCATCTTCTATGTTCCCCATTTACATCAATCATATATTATATACCCACAAAAAAGCACAATCTTTTTAGGCTAAAAATGCTGGAATCTTTATTTATTCAAATACCCTTCAAGAATCTTAAAGGTAAGAGCTTTATAATCAGTACTTATTCCTTTTCCGTTTTGCTTATTTTAAGCTTGTTGGGTTTTGCTGAATATGCATTATGTGATCAACATTATATAGATTCAGCTCCATTAGGGTTTACAATTTCAGGGTTTAGTTATGATTCTGATAGAAATGTTGGGTATAATGATAAAGCTAAGAACTTGGTATCTGAAAATGGGGTTTTTGAATTTGGTTTTTTGGAGACAGATGGTGGTGAATTTGTTGTGGGAATTAGGTACAATTTAGGTCCCACTAAATCTGCAAATTTGCCTGTTTGGACTGTTGGTGGTGGAGTTAGGGTTTCAATTAGCTCTACATTTAAGCTTTCTATGGATGGAAAACTAGTCTTGTTTGAAAACCCTAGTAATTCAATACTTTGGAGTAGTGATACCTCAAATTTAGGTGTCGAAAAAGTTACCCTTTTAGACAATGGTAATTTAGTACTAATGGGTAGTGATGATAGAATCATCTGGGAAAGCTTTGACCGACCCACAAACACCTTACTCCCAGGTCAAACTCTTTCGTACCCTCGAAACCTTAGAGCTCCTTCAACAAAATCGGTTACTAGTTACTATACGTTTGTGATCAATCAAGATGGGCTAGCTTTAATGTGGGAAAGTAATATCAGTTATTGGAGAACCTATTTGAGTTCATCCTCTGCAGTGGTCAAAGAAGTTCGATTTGACCCAAATGGTGTATTAGGGTTATACGATGATACTCAAAAGATAATATGGTCGGTATCAAGTAAAGATCTTGATGAAAGTTCAGTAAGTTTTAGGCATGTTAGAATGGATCAAGATGGTAACTTGAGGATATATTCATGGGATAACGTTGTTCGTTCTTGGAAAGTTGGGTGGCAAGCAGTAGAAGATCAATGCAGTGTCTTCGGTTCTTGTGGGTTGTATAGTGTTTGCGGGTATAATTCAACTGGACCCATTTGCGGCTGTTTGTATTCCGACCCGTTAGATTTTACAAACGGGTTTGGGTCACCCGAATCTGGAGGTTCAGGGTGCAAGAAAATGGTTGATTTAAGTAACTGTAAGGCACATACGAGTATGACTGTTATGAAACAAACAGTTTTATACGGGCTTTACCCTCCTCACGATATCGATATGATGTTAAATGAAGAAGATTGTAAGGCGTATTGTTCGAACGATACCACTTGTTTAGCTTTGACATCCAAAAACGATGGGTCGGGTTTATGCAAGTTAAAAAGAACTGCATATATTAGTGGATCGACATCCCCTACGATCCCGTCTACTTCGTTTTTAAAAGTCTGTTTAGTTCCTCAAGCGGTTGCAGCCAAGGGAGCCAACCCTAATGTCACCCCGAAAGCCGTATCTTTTCCATTTCGAGGTAACTATAAAAAGATTATAAGCGCGGTTGCTTTTGTGGTTTTGGTGACAGTTATGGGTATTTTAGTCCTCGAGACGTTTATCGTTTTGTTTGTTTATCATAAGAAGCGAAACATCTCACGGAATAGTGCGTTAAAGGGGGCTAAAACGAACATTCAAAATAACACTCTAATTCGACTATCATATAAAGAGATACACGAACTCACGTCAGGATTTTCGACTCAGCTAGGGTTTTTTGTGTTCAAAGGTTTACTTTTGGATGAACTGGTTGTAGCTGCAAAGGTGCTTGATGTAACAGTTTTAACAGAAAAGGAGTTTATAAAGGCAGTGTCTATTTTGGGCGGGACCCACCATCGGAATATAGTGTCACTAAAAGGGTTTTGTTTTGAGCCAAAACATAAGGTTTTACTATATGAGTTTATACCTAATGGCTCGGTTGATAAATGGTTGTTCGACGATAAGGAAGAAAAATCATGGCAACAAAGAGTCGATATTGGTATAGGAGTTACACGAGCCTTAGCGTATTTACATACCGAGTGTCAATTATGCATACCTCACGGGAATTTAAAACTCGAGAACGTGTTGCTCGATGACACATTAGTCCCAAAGGTGACAGATTTCGGGATTCAAAGTTTTTTAAAAGGTGACGGGTCGTGTTCTTCATCTAACGAGTCTCCATCAGAGAAAGATATTTACATGCTCGGGAAAATGTTGATTGAAATCGTGCTTATAAGTAGAGATACGGTTAATGATAGTTTGGATTTGGTGATGGAACGAGTGACGAAAGAACAACAGTATTTAAATAGTGACGATTTAAGAGGAGTTGAACGAGTGGTAAGAATAGCGTTGTGGTGTATGCAAAATCAGTCGTTTTTGAGACCGTCTGTTGGTGAAGTTTTGAAGGTGTTGGAAGGTACACTTTCGGTTGATAGACCGCCTTCAAGCTTTGTTTATAGAGACGTTGATGATAACGAGAAAAAAGTTGTTGAGGAAATAGAACAGGAAATAAAGCCGGGGTCGTAGAGGTTAGTTTTGTAATTTCACATTGTTTTGTAGAGTTGTGATCTAACTTTAGATTGTAGTTTTTTTTAACTGCTGGGTTCCAGTTTTTGATCAAATGGACCCGGATGCATATGAAGCAAGACTTGCATCTTTTATGTGCATTTTTGTTTTCGTTATATGATGAGAATTTGTGCAATAATCAAACAACAAACAAAACATGATATGACCAAGGTTGAAAAAGACGCGGGATGGAAACGAGTCAGTCAAGAATCTTGAAAGGTCGAGTTGGACGTTGACAATGTTGACTTCTAAATATATATATTTCAATCATAAATATTTTAAACATAAATATTCTAAAAATTAAATGATTTACAAATAAGATGGTGTTAGTTTAAATACATTATATAGGTCATTTTATAATGTATTCTATAATAATTATATAGTGTAAGTGTATTTATTAAAAATTATTCTTAAGAGGTCCTATGTAAGTAGGTGTTTTTACCAGCTAAATGCGCTTAAGATTTTCATTTACACTAGAAAAAGAACGGTCAAAAAGTCAACTTTTGACTGACTTTTACCCAACTTTTTCCAACTTTTACCCGTATTTTGACCATTGCCCGACTTATTAGAGGTTTTTCTCCATTTTTGGAACGGGCTAGGCACCAAGCCTCCGCATCGGCCGCCGTAACAGCCGTTTGCAACCATGTATATAACTATTACAACATCATATACCAAAAATAGACCTGGACAGTCTTTGTTTTGATGCCCATTTTGTTAAGGCCTTTGTTACAGTTGATCAACTTTTCTTCCATTTCAAATGATCGTTTACAGTAAGTATTAACAAACACCCTTTTAATATCATATACCATAAGTATAAGTATAACACAGAACAACTTTGTGTGCAAATATTCAAATGAAACACATCTGCAACCTTGATCAAGTACACAACACAAACAAACACAACAACAATGAAAAATACACATCCGATCATCACCTTAATGATTTGGGCCGAGAAGCGAGAGAAGGAAGGTCCGATAATGACCAGATGTTTCGGAATGAACTGCATCGTTCAAACTCTTCTTGTACTTTTTAAAGTACTCGGCCTTTATATATTGCATATCGATCTCGGTCCTTGTCACAATTACCCTTATAAGCGTCGTATCATTGGTCCCCAAGCCTTTCATCGACTTATATAGTACCTAAAAACATTTTTAACATCATATAAGTATCATATATTAATCTTCATATCTCATGTGTATCCTTAAACAGAAAAAGGTTGTATAAAGATTTCACCTTTGCGAAATACTTCGCAGGATTTTCAGCACATTGTAAGATTGTCAAAAGAGCACTTTCGAATAACCCTGAAGTTTCACTTTTTATAGCCTGCAAAATGATCAAAAATATGTAAGATAAATTCAAGGTTGCAAAAATCGCTACTCGAAGAGCACTCGGTCGTGACTTTTTTGGGAGTACTCGGCAACTCGGAGAGTACACGAAAGTTGGCCAAGTTTGACTTTGACCGATTTTGATAGAGGTTTGACTAATTTTGACTGGGGAGTACTCGGCAACTGGGAGAGTACTCATTGTTGACCAAGTTTGACTGATTTTGATTGAGTTTCTACCGATTTTGGCTGAGTTTTGACCAATTTTGACTGATTTTCCTAGTAATCCCGAAATTTGACCGCTTTTCCGAGTAATCCCGAGTTTGACCGAGTACTCGCTGAGTTGCAAAAAACGAGTACTTGCCGAATAATTCCGAGTACTGCAATACTGGATAAATTAGTTAGATAATCTAGAGGCAAGATTATACATAAATTATAAATGTTCAGGTTTATTGTGAACCTTTTTGAGTGATCTTCCATACATATCATGGTAACATGTGTTTATAGCTACCAAATGTGCTCTACTTCTTTCACTAAAGATCTGCACGAAAACCTTCTCATCGGTTCCTAGTTTCTTTTCACCAGCCTTGTACAACGCCTTTGCATCTTTTGCAGCCAATTCCCTATCGACTTCCATCCCTTCATACCGCGGCTTGTTTACACACGCAAGCAAAAGCTGCACAAAAAACCAACTTTCAATCAATAAGAACAAGAAAATGGTACCACACCCAAAAACAAAAATGGGTAAAAATGAAAAAAGTTGTGAAATTTCAACCTTTTGGTGATCCCCACTAGCTTGTTGTTCAATGTTATGTTCAAGATATTCCAAAAACGTGCCGTGATAAATTCCTTTTAGATGTTGTACTTGGGAAGGTGTTCGAGAGCATATGATTTCGGTTACGGCTTCAAGATTGATGAAATCTCGGGTCAATCCCTGCCTTAAAATTATGGCATCCCTTCCTGCTGGATCATGCATCCAAAGTAAAACTGCAGTCTGTGACACAATTTGACCAAGTCAAACCTTAAATTTCCGAAATTTCATATTTCACTTTCACAGTTACATACTTTTATGATCAAATTTGTAATCCAAAGTACAAAAGTAATTTCTAAAATCATCAGATCGAAAAGGCGAAAACCCATAGCCAGTAATAAAACAATCCCTATGAATTTAATATTCAAGTCTGGTCAATTTGACTAGTAATAAAAGTCAATTAGAAATCTCTACCTCTAATTTCCCACTAAGTTCAGAAGACAAACGTTTAAGGATGTCATCATTATACATGGATCGGTACTCTTGTTGGATATAAGAACGTTGAGTCGCATCTCGATGAGCAAGAATTGCAATAACCGCCGCAGTGTCACAACCAAATCCTAATTATTAGTCGTATTAATTAAATTAAATTAAATTAAATTAAAGTCAATATTCAAGGAAATAAAGAAATTAATATTTTTAGTGTATAAAATTCAAGATCAAATAAAACAATCACTACCCATTACAAGAATCACCAAAAAACGAAGTGGGTATTAAACAAAATTAATTTTTGATCAAGAATTTATTCCAAAGATTTTACCTTTAAATGCTTTATATAATTGAATTGCATCATCCCGGGGATTCAACGGAACCGGAGGAACGGTCAGAGTAGCCATTATTGGTTATTGATCGGAGCTTTTAGAGATAGAAACAATCAGTGAGTTTATAGATACAGAAATGGTAAACTATATAGAAAATATTATTAGATGACTCATTTGGGTGTCACTATAATTAATTAAAATAATTAATTGGTTCCAAACGGTCACAACCAACCCACTAGTTTGAAGAGGATCTCTACGTGGTCTCCTACGTGGTCAACCTTTGACACTGTCAATCGCTTAATTTCTATGCGAGAAAACTTGTTAAATGATGTGGATGGGTGGGCCGGGGTGGTTTTGACCCAAATCATCCGAATCAAAGGGAAATTAGTCTAAACCAGTTGTGGAGCCCTCGCTTCGCGTCGGGGGTTCCGTTTTGAATGCGAGTTAAAAAAAAGTCTTGATCTATTTTATAAAAAAGAATTTTTTTTCGACATCTAACATTGAAGGGTTGTTCCTTTTGTGAAAGTTGCTTCTTTTAGCGTTCGTTTTTTTTTTTTTTAAAGTTAGTTGATCTATTTTTGTAAAAAAGAATGTTTTTCGACATCTTTTGGTAGCATTGAAGGGTTGTTCCTTTTATGAAAGTTGTCTCCTTTATCGTTGAGGAAGAAAAAAAAAAGGTTAGTTGATTTTTTTGGTAACATTGAAGGGTTGGTTCTTTTATGAGAGTTGTGTAAGTAATTAGAGGAGGAGGAGGAGGAGGGGGGGGGATAGTTACTTGATACGTTTTTAACAGTTTTTCGATTGATCACCAAATTCGATTTAACTTTGATCAACCAACTCAACTCAAACTTGATGTGTGTAGTGTATATGTTCAAAATGATAAATGAAGTAATGTAAAGAATATAGACACAAGGATTTATAGTGGTTCGGATGGATGTTAACTAATTCACCTTAATCCACTCCCCGATTACACTAATCGGGATTTGTTGCTTCACTAAGCACTACCCGGTGGAGATCCGATTTACAAGTCTTCAACTTCTTTGGTAGACAACAAACATAATCTTTCTATCCCTTTGAAAGATCAACTCCAACCTAGATTAACTTGTCTTCACCTTGGACAAGTATTAATCTCCAAATAAGATTAATCAACTTCCTAAGTCTCTTTAAGGAAGTAGATCACTAAGCTAGCATATACTTCTACTAATTGAAGTTACAAGACTTATACACTTTGCAATGATGATCCTAAGACAATACTAGTACATACATTACATTAAGTAAACTCACAAGATAAATGATTTTGATTAGTAAGTTTACAACAACCCAATTCTATATATATAAGATCATAGAATCTTCTCTTGCTTGATCACATTTGAGTAGTAATTGATGCACTTGTGATCACTGGAAATAAGCCTTTGAAATATGCAAGAGGGTCAGCTTCAAATGCTCTTAAATGTTTGCCTTTTATAGTGCGATTCAAAAAGTAGTCGTTGACACACGGTTGCCTGCACGGTCGACCGTGGTGCGACCGTGCGTGCTCCAGTCCAAATTTGGTATCCGATGTATAGCCGTTTGACTCAAATTTGAACACCACATTTTGGCACATTTACTCCTTCAAGCACCTGCAAAAGAAACCAAACATCCTAAGTACTATATGCATTAAGTGTGTGAGATTTGGTCTTAATGCATGAAAGTGACTAATCATTCCAAAAGTGGCAAACCCAACATTTTTGGATAAGTGTCTTGATTGATATTTTGAGAAATCTCAGTTTGGTCAAGACTTAGTTAGTCACTTTAATGCCCTTGGTTCAATTCTAAAGACTAGTCACTATGTCATTAACTTCCTAGTTTCAATTAATCACAAGTCATGTTCTTTTTGAGTTTGGTTAGAGATTAATTGAATAATGTCTCTATAAGATATTCATGAAGTATGTAGAGACATCAAGGTTAAGTCATAAACAATCACCCTTAGTTACTTAGACTAGACCAAATAGACAATTGACTATACTTTCATTGTGAACCATTTTACACTTAATCTATTGGAGTATGTTAGTTACTTGAATCCTAACTAGTGAGCACATAGCAAACATATTAATCAAGTTGACAAGTTTATGAGTATTAATCATATTAGCAAGTAGCAAGTAATACTCACATAGCAAGAGATAGTTATTCTATAATCAATCATATAGATACTTGCACAACTTATAATTCAAGCTTTAACAAGTTTAAGTGCAATATAACATATTGCTTGATTAATGTGTAAGCACACATTAATGTCCAACACATGCACAAGGGAAGCGCAATCTCTAGTTGGGACTTGGTGACCATCCTAAATGTATCTAAGTGTGTTTTAGGATTACAAGTCATTACTAGTTAACCTTGTGAGCATTGTTCCTCATTTAGCCTTAATTAATCACTAAGTCATTTCTAATAGCAATTATTGTTCTAGTGATATTGGCTTAAGTGTGTTGGTACATGATCATCATACTAAGGATATCTAGATAAGAATTAAGATCACAAGTTGTTGATTAACACTTATATGTTATGCCTAATCTTGGTTAATTTGTCATTAAAGTGTCATTAGGCGTAATTAATCACAATTAGTGTTTTTATGACCAAAACTCAATTGAGTATGGAGAAGGCATCTATTCTAAGCATGTTGAGAAAGGTTTCATGAATTATAGATGTCGGGAACTAGTCAAACTTTATTTGGTCAAAAACGGTAACAGAGAAAACTGTGGTCGCACTGCGGTTGACCGTGGTGGCGACCGTGCTACTTGTTTTCATAAAACTGCGTTGCAATTCAGTTTGGGGTTTCACGGTTGACTATGTGGTCGACCGTACCTCGACCGTGTGTTTAGCTGAACTTTTAATTTCATTCTTTAATCTATGTTTGACTTAGTCGTTTGCAAGATAAAGTATGGATTAGTGACCTTGCGTGTTTTATGTTAAGATGTCAGTCATCACTTATGCATATGTATGTGTCATCATCAAAACATATTCTTTGGTTAATTATCATACTTAAGTTTGTCGTTTAGTTTATTAACCAACATTCAACCAACAAGTTGCTTCTTTTATCGTTGGAGACCAAAAAAAAAGTAAAATGACGAAAATACCCCTGATTACTATTGATGAATAGTGCTACAGGGTTTTGTCTATTAGATATATAGATAATAATGTCAAAGTATGCTCTTCAATTTTCGAAATTGTCCAAATGCTCTTTGACCATACACCACGCATGATGTGTTGGTTCGTGTTGTTTCGTTTTGACTTAGCCGCAACTCGTACACGCATCACGCACCACGTGGAGAGTGGTGCGTGGTGCGAGTTGCTCGAGATAAGATCTGATTTTTAGGATAAGATTTCTGACATATTTCAAATTTTTATGATAACATTTTCGGGTAAGGTTTTCTGAATTTTTTATGACCTTTTTATATAGATTATTATGTTTCACCATTATAAATATTATAAATATAATAATGGCTAGGTTACACTTATTATCGTTAAAAAAACTCTCAACTTTTTTACTCACTTTTAAAAAAAATAATACCTTTTAAAATGGACATGCTTACTTTGTTCAATACCCAAAAGGGAATTCAAGAAGGTTGATTTTTCATAAAACATCTAAGGTTAACAGAAAACTCATTGTCGAGAATACAATTGGATTGTCGATTATGATCGTCATGCAAAACTAAACAAATTCGAGCTTGATGGTCGGCGCTATATTTGGGACATAACAACGTTCGATACTTTTGCAGTAATTGTGTCGCGTTCTGCATCCTTGAACGCTGGAAATGTGACCGAAGAATGACAAAATGTCATGAATAGCGTTCCAGAACAAACCCTAATAATGTATCTGTATTAATATTATTGAATCTTAATCTTAGGAGACTCCATTCACTAGATGTAGCTCTATTAGTGGGGAATTTTCTAGTTGGACTTTGTCGGTATGTGACATTAAAAGAAAAGTTTTTCAAAGGGTCGGCCCGTCATCTACAAATTGTGTTTAGCTCATCAATTAATGTTTGGCTTGCACAACCATGAGTTTTAATTTGTATTGCCTAAGTCTGTTGTTTTTGATACAAGCTGTAGTTTTTGCACTTGGTTGTATATGTTTTGCAAAGGATTTCATCGCTTGGATGAGAAATATCATTTATAATATTGTAACCTTTTGTAGTTTAAAAAAAAATCAGATGTGGATGATGTTGGAAAATCGTGTGTACTTTTAAATCAGTTTAACGTAGCGGATAGTTAAAATAATAATCTTTTATTATTTTATGAACAAAATTTTACAAGATTAAATATTCACTTATTTAATGAAACATGCACACGATTAATCTTTCCAAAGATCCAGTTACACCGCTAATAATTGTCAAAATATGTAATTCACAAAGTGAGTAAACGATATACATTTCTTGAAGAAACTGATGAACGGAGAGAAACCTACGATAAAAAATATGACCGTCTCTTAGGATAGTCTACACTACACTTCAAACGACCGTCAATGGATGATAGTCCAAACCCAAGTAACTTATTAATCAACCTTTGATTAATTAAACAAATAGCTGATCGATAAACTCCTTATGTGTTTTTGTTATACAAAAGGGATCAAAGAAAATATAAGATACTTCTTTTCTTTCGTAACTTCCTCCAAACAAAAATATGAGCATATTTATAATGGAGAGTAAAACATGTGAACCAACTTAAAATATTATTTGTGATACGCGTTTTAAAACAAACATTCACGGGTCTTGTATATCATTAAAATAAACCATCAAATCAATTCACAAGTTCAATATGTTGATTGTCTGTAATTTGATTTGGTTTTAAAAAGTCGTATTTCTCAAATACTTTAGGGGTATGTTATGTAACTTATAATTAATAATTTCTATCATGTCACTTTCATGTGAATAGTAAATTAACTAATTTCATTTCATTTACTATTTATATGAATAGTAAATGAATTAATATCGATTCCAAACAAATTAAAATATTTAATTTGTTACTTGAGTAATATATATACATCATATATATATTTTATTTGATGTCTCTGTGTATATGTGTGTGACCCCGAAGGCTCAAATGAACTTAGCCATATAGTTATACGTTGTACCTTGCACATTAATCCTACAGACTCCCACTTGTGCATGGCACAACACTAAGTAACTATACAAATAATGGTAAGCGTCTAGCAACACGTCATTGTCCCCAAATTCATGTGAGGGTAGTTTCTCGAAACTGTTTATGGTAAGTTTTAAATGTCATTCGTCCTTTTGTTTCAGATACTTTAGTTAAACTTGAGATATGGATCATCGGTCATTCTCACTTGTTTAACAATTTTGTTTCTCGATCTTAGAACTGAATTAGATCATCAAATTAATTAAGTATCATCTTAATTACATCTGGGTGCGGCCACACAAATATCTTATTCATTCATTGAGGAGCTCAAAAAGTATCTAACTCCAAACATTTTAGAGGAACAAATCCTTTATTGCATACACGTGTCTATTACGAGCTTTACATTATACCCAATAATGGCCTTTATAACAGCCTTATTCAGGACAACGTTTAACCATATCAAAGTACAATGCTACACTCATCAAGATGGGCGTGCATCTCAAGTCTAAGGACACAAAGACATAATCACTAAAAGATTCACTACTGACTACGATCCATGTAGTGACATCTCATGGTTGGGTCATTCCAATATTCATCATCAATGACTACATATGAATTTTGGTCTCAACAAGTTAACTATTCATCATCAATGAATATATCCAAAATTTCACATTAATCTTAATTCATGTTATTCCCATAACATGACCGATTAGGGAGATTTTGAATAATCAACAATTATTCATGGATTAAACATGCTAATATAGAACACAGTGATATAAATGAAAACGATCATACCAACTATATATCAATTCATTAATATAAAACTGCTTAATGCTCCAAAAATATCCAAATACTAAATTACAAATGAAAAAGATCAGCAACATAACGAAGTCCAGTATTACTAGAATGATCATCATGCTTGTTGTGCATCATGGGCTTCATGAACGGGTCAGCCACATTATCATTTGTATGAACCTTTAAGAATACTAATATCATTCCTCTTAATGACTTAATGAATGTAGTCAAACTTTTGAAGAATGTGCCAGATACTTTTATGTACATGTGATTCTTGCAAAAGTATATTAACACTCGAACTATCACAGTACATATTATAGAAGATTAAATGTTGTGTATTACTCTGAGTATAACAACAAACTTCCTTATCCAGACAGCTTTCTGAGCAGCTTCTCAGTCAACAATGTATTCTGCTTTTGTTGTAGATTGTTCAATAGTGCTCTGCCTAGAGCTCTTCCAATCAACTGTCTTGCCCATCATGACAAAGAAACAACGTGACTGGATCGAGAATCATCTTGATCAGTTTGGAAACTAGAATCAGTATAAAATTTAATACTTAACTCTTCTTCCAAACCATCGTAAACCAAGAACATATCATTAGTACTCTGCAAATACTAAAGAATATTCTTAACAACAATCCAATGTACTTCACCTGGATTATGTTGACAATGACTCGTCAAACTCAAAGCTAACGAAACATCGAGTATAGTACATATCATGGCATACATAATGGATCATATAGCCGAAGCATATGTGATAAATTTCATTTGTCTCATCTCATCTATTGTGATAGGACTTTTGATACTTTCTCAAGGTTATGCCCTTTTGCATTGGCAAAGTTCCATGCTTGGATTTTTGCATGCTAAATCTCTGCAAGATAATGTATGTACTTTGATTCAAACCAATAATCCAATTGGATCTATTGTATAGATCCTCATTCCAATAATATAAGTAGCTTCATCAAGATCCTTTATGGAAATACATTTTTCAAGGCAAGACTTAACATCTTGCAAGTTGGAATGTTATTTCTAATAAGTAATATGTCATCAACATATAAGATCAAGAAGACTACTCTGCTCCCACTAGCTCTAATGTAAACTCAGGGCTTATCTTGGTTTTGAGAAAAATTAAACACTTTGATTTTCTCATTGAACTTAAGATTCTAGCTCCTGGATGCTTGCTTTTATCCATAAATAGATTTTAGAAGCTTGCATACTTTATTAGGATGCTTAGGATTCATAAACCCTTCCGGCTGAACCATATATACGTCCTCGCTTAGGTCACCATTTAGGAAAGCGGTTTTGACATCCATTAGTCATATTTTATTATCATGAAAAGTAACCATGGCAATAAGTATCCTAATTGTTTTAAGGCTCGCGACTGGTGAAAAACTTTCATCATAACCTTTTGTCACCAATTGAGCTTTAAAAGTGTTTACATTACCGTCCATATCAGTCTTCCTTTGAAGACTCATTTTTACCTCATTGTCTTACAATTGGGTAGAAGATCAATCAAGTCTCATACTTGATTATCCTTCATGGACTGCATATCTGTATTCATAGAATCTAGTCATTTTCAGAGTCATGATCTGATATGGCCTCACGCAGCTAGAGGGTTCATCATAATCCCTTAGTTGAGGTTTATCTAAATTAAGCAGATAATTAAACCTCATAAGCCGATGAGTTCTACTTGATCTATAAAGTGCAGGTATAACACTTTCTGGCTCACCAACAGTACGCTCAGTTTCAACGTGTGGATTGCTAGTGCTTACTGAAGGTATGTTACTTTAAAGTACTTAAATTTCTTCAAGATCTACTTTACTCCTACTGACTTCTTGTAAGAGAAGATCTCTTTCCAGGAATTCAGCAGACTGAGGAGAAAACACGTTGTCTTCAGCTTGGTAGTAAAAGTAGTAACCCATTATTTCCTTTATGTATCGTACAAAGTAACATTAGATAGTTCTGGGTTCTAATTTGTTTGAAGTGTCATGCTTCACGTACACTTTACAACCCCAGACTTTCAGATAAGACAACTTGGGATTCTTCCCATGCCATAACTCATATGATGTCTTTTCTACCTTCATAGTTGGAATCACATTGAGTATGCCTGCAGCAGACTCTCATGCATATCCCTAAAAGACGATCGTAGAGAAATCAGACTTATCATAAATCAAACTATATCAAGTGAAGTTAGATTCCTCTTACTTAGACACACCATCGTGTTGTGGTGTGTAAGGTAGAGTGAACTATGAGACAATCCCACAATTCTTTAGGTGGTTCAAAAAACTCTTGACTCATAAACTTACTTTGTAACATCCCAAATATTTAAGGTATTATTTTATGTAAATTTTAATTGCTAAGAAATTATATGGTAAAGGTTGTTTTATGTTAAATGTATAAAAGTTAAGTTTATTGGTTAAGTTAAGAAGGACTAATGGTGCAAAGTTAGAATTAAGGACTTCCCTAACTATAGATGTGATGGGGAGGGTTGAAATTGCTAATAGACCAAAGTTATATTAAATAAAAGAAATTAGAAATGCTGGAAATTGAATTTATTCACAAAAAAATAAAGAAACCTCCTGGTTGTATGTGTGTGTGTCGACTTGGAGGAGGAAGAAGAAGGAGATCACCAATTGATGAAATTAAACTCATGCAAGCTTGAATTTAGTGAAATCTAACACACCTTAATCACTCTAGCAAGCTTTAATCTTCCAATTTCACTCTCTTGGTGCACAATTAGGGTTCTTAAACTCTAAAAGACAAGGTATGGATTTTGTGTCTAGGTATTGCTTGTATTGTGTGTTAATGATGAGATTATGCTTAAGAAAGTTGCTATTTGTTAAATTGTGCACATTTGAATAAATTAGAATGGAATTGTTGATGATTTTGGAAGTAATTACATGTATGAACTTGCATTATAGATTTATGGCATGGTTATGGTGAGATTGATGATGTTCTAGTTAGATTTCTAGTCATGCACACCAAGTGTTTGTTAAAATGTCTCAATGAGAAGTTTATGTGTTCTAGCTAGAAATTGTGATGAAGGATGTTCATGTATGAACTATGGTTATTGTTGAAGGTTATAGAAATTGATTATTTGATAATTTAAGGGTGTTAGTAATGAAATTGGATTGTATGCACATTTCTTAAATAATGAAAGGATTAAAGGAAAAGTTGCATGTATTGCTAAGAAATGAACTAGTAAATGTACTTGATTAAAGTTATGAAGTTTAATTGGTAATATTCTTGTTTTAGAAAAGATGAGATCAAGGCTAGAATGTATGTATGTTGTGATTAGGGGGTTAAGTAAATGTGAAAGTATATGATAGTGTATTAATACATGAAAGTTGTGATTTTCGATTGAGTGATGATTAATGAGATTAGCTCATGTATAGGTGCTAATCAAGGAAAAGAGGTTACAAGTGATCAAGGAAATTCAATTAAGCAAGGTGAGTTCATAGGGGGTAATATGGGCGGGTCAAGAGTGGCTTAGTGTTCTCGGATTGCACCCGTGCAAGAGAGAAACGACTAAGTGCACTAGTTATGTAGCTTAGATAGAACTATTGGGTTAACCTAATAGTTGTATCTATGGTTGATGTTTAGCTTAGGCAAGGTTATTACATTGTTAGTAATCTTGCCTATGGTTTGTGTTAGCTTAGACACATTAAGTGTCTATGTATGAGATGATGATAGCTTAGGCATATTTAGTATGTCTATGGTTAGCTTAGGCATGATTACTAGGTTCGGCCTAGTAAGTCATGTCTATGGTATGAATGAATTGGATCCGAATGTATGCAAGCAACCAATGGGTTGAAGGATAAGTGTTATGATTTATGCCCACATGTTTTGTGTTTTGTGTTTTATTACTTTCCTATAACTCACTAAGTGCAAAAGCTTACCCCTATGATGTTTTATGTTTTAGGTGCTAAGGTCCATCGTGAAGGTAAGGAGCCCGTGTAAAGCGCTAGAGGAGCATTGGCATAGCGTAAGTGGTATTGCAAGTCCCTTTTTGTAATCACGCTCTACGGTTACCGCTTATTAAACGCCAAGGGCTTTGAATGAGTCATGTTTGTTATTGTTGAACTTGGGACCAAATGATGGTTTTGATTCATGAAAACACGTTTTGTTGTCTAAATGTTGTTTATAGATGGTTCACGATGTTAGAAACTGATTTCTGATGTTTGTGTATGAATTATGCAGTTTTAAATATGTTTGAGTATGATGAAAAGTGAAAAAGTTTGGTTTAAGTGAAATGTTGCAGATCAGCCCCCGGATTAGTGTTATGTCGCGCCGCGGCCAAGGGCTCCGCGCCGCGGCATATAACTGATGTTGGGAACAGAAGCAAGGCTAAGAAGTATAAATTTTCCTGTGTATTGTCGCGCCGCGACAAGGCTGGCCGCGCCGCGGCATAAGCCTTGTCCAGGCAGTAACCTTGTTTTTCAAAAAAAAAAATTTTACTCGATTCAAGGCGTTAAAAGTTGGTATCAGAGCTGTGGTTTAAGGGACTTGGATAACCCACGATAGGGATTATCTAGGCTTAAACCATTGTTGCGAAAGGATAAGCGGTTTAGGACTTGCATAAGTGTTAAAGTCGTATAGTTGTGCCATGCTCCATAGGGTAGAGTCATTGACAAGACCCATAGTATAATGAATAAGATTACGAATTGGTTTATGTAAGGAGTTTGATACTCGCTAGCCATGATGTCGTGGTAGACTAGATGTGTAATGAAATGGTGTAATAACAACAGGCCATTGCTATTACTTCATTTTAATACACATGGACGTCTACTATGGTCATGGTGAATCGAGTTAGGAATTCTTTCGGATTGTTTGGTTTTGATGAATAATGGTGTTACCGGTATTTGAACTAATGGGTTGAATGTAATTTTCAGAATGGCTATTGTATCGTCAAACCGAGGTCAAGATGAGGATGATGAGTACGTCCGCACCTCATCCACGGAGTCTATAGAAGACTCTCAAAACGAATCGGAAGAAGTTAACATGCCAAATGACATTTCGGGGCAAATAGGGCAAGCCTTGATACGTTATACCCCAACCTTGTTAGAAAAGATCAAGACGTTGATCAATGATCAATTAGATGAGAAGTTAAAGACTTTTGTTGCCAATAACCCTACCTTAAGAGGTGAAGGGGGAAGTGGGGTAAGGCAAGAAGAGGTAGAAGCCCCTAAAAGAAAGGATGATTGTTTTGAATATAAGAACTTTGCAAATTGCCATCCCCCTGAGTTTCATGGTAAGGTTGACCCTATTGTTAGTCAAAGATGGATTGATGAGATTGAAGAAACTTTTATGCTATGTGAATGCCCCGAGCATTTAAAGGTAATTTACGCGGCACATCAAATGAAGGGTAGTGGTTATGAGTGGTGGAATTTTATAGTTAAGTCTCATGGGCGAGACGTGGCTACAAGTTTCTCATGGGACAAGTTCCGTGAAATGTTTATGACTCAATTTGCTCCACCCGCTGAGGTTAGTAGGTTGAAATCCTAGTTTATGAATATAGAGCATGGAAGTAAGTCGGTGACCGAGTTTAATGCCGAGTTCAATGATAAGTCTTGATTTTGTCCGGAATACAAGAAGGATTTAGCTAGTGGTAGTGTTAAGAAAGAGGTTAAGACGGAACCGAAGACTAGTGATAGCCGACCAAGGGCCCGAGCTCATCAGATTACCGCACTCGAAGCGAAGGAGTCCCAAAATGTGGTGTCAGGTACCTTTATTGTAAACTCTTTACCTGCGCATGTTTTGTTTGATTCCGGTGCTACGCGGTCGTTCGTATCATATTCTTTTTGTAAGCATTTTAATATGACCCCTAGTATGTTAGAACACCCATTAGAGGTTGAAATAGCGGATAATAAGACTGTGATGGTGTATAGTATCATTAAAGGATGTGAAATTATTTTGGATGATGAAAAGTTTGTCATTGATTTAATACCTATGCATATGGGGGAATTTCAAGTAATTGTGGGCATGGATTGGCTAGATGACAATGAAGGGATAATTTTGTGTCGTAAGAAAATTGTGTTAGTTCAATCACCTAGTGGAAAGGTTATATGGATTTATGGGGAACGAGCTAGGCGTGCTATCCCTATATACACGTATGCTAAGGCTAAAAGGTTTTTGTCTCATGGGTGTTGTGCGTTTTTGGCACATGTTGTTGATAATTCGAGAAAGATTGTTGAATTAGATGATGTACCAATAGTTAACGAGTTTCCGGATGTGTTTCCAAGTGAATTGCCCGGTGTACCTCCCGAGCGTGAGGTAGAATTTAGAATAGATTTGATACCCGGGGCCACGCCAATTGCCAAAGCTCCATATCGATTAGCCCCATCGGAAATGAGAGAAATGATGACTCAATTGCAAGATTTGATAGATAAAAGTTTTATACGTCCTAGTAGTTCACCATGGGGAGCTCCGGTTTTATTTGTGAAAAAGAAGGATGGGACTATGAGAATGTGTATTGATTATCGAGAATTGAATAAAGTCACTATTAAGAATAAGTATCCGTTGCCAAGGATAGATGATTTTTTTCGACCAATTACAAGGTGCAAGTTTCTTTTCAAAGATAGATTTAAGGTCGGGTTACCATCAATTGAAAGTGAGGGAAGAAGATGTCCCTAAAACGGCTTTTCGAACGAGGTATGGTCATTATGAGTTTGTGGTTATGCCGTTTGGATTAACAAATGCTCCGGCCGCATTTATGGATTTGATGAATAGGGTTTGTCGACCGATGCTTGATAGGTTTGTAATTGTATTTATAGATGATATCTTAGTATATTCTAAGAGTGAAGAGGAACATGCGGTGCATTTAAGACAAGTGTCAAGAGACTTTAAGAAGAGAAAGATTGTTTGCTAAGTTCTCTAAGTGTGAATTTTGGCTTCGTGAAGTTCAATTTTTGGGCCATGTCATTAATAAGAAGGGTATTTGTGTTGATCCGGTAAAGATAGAGGCAATTATGAGATGGGAACCACCTACTAATCCTACCGAGGTTAGGAGTTTTCTAGGTTTAGCGGGGTATTATCGACGGTTTATACAAGATTTCTCTAGAATAGCCACCCCACTCACCAAGTTGACTCGTAAAAGTGTGCCATGGAGATGGGAAGAAAAGCAAGAACAAGCGTTTCAACTCCTTAAGGAGAAGCTTGTTCAAGCTCCCATATTGGTTTTACCGGAAGGGAATGAGAACATGACGGTTTATTGTGATGCTTCTAAGAAAGGCTTAGGGTGTGTATTGATGCAAAATGGAAAGGTCATAGCTTATGCTTCCCGGCAATTGAAGGAACACGAGAAACGTTACCCTACGCATGATTTAGAATTGACGGCCGTAGTTTTTGCTTTAAAGATTTGGCGTCATTATCTTTATGGTGTTAAGTTTTCCATTTATACCGATCATAAGAACTTAAAGTATTTGTTTGATCAAAGGGATTTGAATGATAGGCAAAGGAGAGGTCTCGATTTGGTGAAAGATTATGATTGTGAGATTTTATATCATCCCGGAAAAGCGAATGTGGTGGCGGATGCTCTTAGTAGGAAGTCGAGTCATCAACCGATTAAGATAACAAGTTTGGCTATGGTAATATCGCCTCGAATATTTGATGATATTCATGTTGCACAAGGTGAAGCGTTATCGCCCGAAAACGTGAGAAAAGAAAGGATCAAGGGGCAAGTTGATAATTTTGTGGTAGATTCCCGTGGTTTAAGGCTTAGATATGGGAGGATTTGGGTACCTTTGCAAAGTGGTGTTAGAAGTGAGCTCCTAGACTTAGCTCACAAGTCTAAGTATTCGATTCACCCTGGTGCTACGAAAATGTATAGAGATTTAAGGAAAGACTATTGGTGGCCGGGAATGAAGAGGGATATAGTTAAGTATGTACACAAGTGTCTTACTTTTCTTCAAGTGAAAGCCGATCATCAAATGCCTTACGGTAAGATGCAACCTTTAGAGGTACCGGTTTGGAAATGGGAGCATATTACAATGGATTTAGTGACTAAGTTGCCTAAGACCCCTAGACAACACGATGCAATTTGGGTTATTGTTGATAGATTGACTAAGAGTGCATTATTTTTGGCAATAAGAGAAGCTTCTTCATCGGAAGCAATGTCTAAGTTGTATATGAAGGAAGTTGTTGCAAGGCATGGAGTACCGGTTTCCATAGTTTCGGATCGAGACACTCGATTTACATCTCGATATTGGAGAAAGTTTCAAGAGGAAATGGGTACTAAGTTACATATAAGTACCGCGTTTCACCCACAAACGGATGGTCAAAGTGAACGGACTATACAAACTCTCGAGGATATGTTAAGAGCATGCGTCATCGATTTTGGTGGTAGTTGGGATACTCACTTACCTTTAGTTGAATTTTCGTACAACAATAGTTATCATTCTACAATCGGAATGGCGCCTTATGAGATGTTGTATGGAAGGAGGTGTAGAACCCCGATATGTTGGGGCGAAGTAGGTCAACGGGAATTAGGAAGCACGGAAATAGTACAACAAACCACCGAGATGATTGACCAAATTCGTGAAAGAATGAAGGCGGCGCAAGATCGACAAAAGTCTTATGTTGATAAAAGGAGAAAACCGATAGAATTTCAAGTAGGTGATAAAGTGATGTTAAAAGTTTCTCCATGGAAAGGCATCATTCGTTTTAGAAAGAGGGGAAAATTGGGTCCAAGGTTCGTGGGACCATTTGAGATAGTGGCGAAAGTTGGGAAGGTAGCCTACCGTTTGGCTTTACCCGATGAATTGAGTAATATTCACGACACGTTTCACGTGTCACAATTGAGAAAGTGTTTGGCAGATGAATCAACTTATGTTCCTTTGAATGAAATTGAGGTTGATAATAAGTTAAGATATGCGGAGAAGCCAATAAAGATATTGGAGCAAAAGGTTAAGCGCTTGAGAAATAAGTCGGTTACATTGTTGAAGGTATTATGGCAATTTAGAAAAGGTTCCGAATGTACATGGGAACCCGAAGAATGGCTCATGAAGTATTATCCGTCATTGCATCAAGAGTGGTTCGCGAGGACGCGAACGATCCAAGAGGGGGAGAGTTGTAACATCCCAAATATTTAAGGTATTATTTTATGTAAATTTTAATTGCTAAGAAATTATATGGTAAAGGTTGTTTTATGTTAAATGGATAAAAGTTAAGTTTATTGGTTAAGTTAAGAAGGACTAATGGTGCAAAGTTAGAATTAAGGACTTCCCTAACTATAGATGTGATGGGGAGGGTTGAAATTGCTAATAGACCAAAGTTATATTAAATAAAAGAAATTAGAAATGCTGGAAATTGAATTTATTCACAAAAAAATAAAGAAACCTCCTGGTTGTATGTGTGTGTGTCGACTTGGAGGAGGAAGAAGAAGGAGATCACCAATTGATGAAATTAAACTCATGCAAGCTTGAATTTAGTGAAATCTAACACACCTTAATCACTCTAGCAAGCTTTAATCTTCCAATTTCACTCTCTTGGTGCACAATTAGGGTTCTTAAACTCTAAAAGACAAGGTATGGATTTTGTGTCTAGGTATTGCTTGTATTGTGTGTTAATGATGAGATTATGCTTAAGAAAGTTGCTATTTGTTAAATTGTGCACATTTGAATAAATTAGAATGGAATTGTTGATGATTTTGGAAGTAATTACATGTATGAACTTGCATTATAGATTTATGGCATGGTTATGGTGAGATTGATGATGTTCTAGTTAGATTTCTAGTCATGCACACCAAGTGTTTGTTAAAATGTCTCAATGAGAAGTTTATGTGTTCTAGCTAGAAATTGTGATGAAGGATGTTCATGTATGAACTATGGTTATTGTTGAAGGTTATAGAAATTGATTATTTGATAATTTAAGGGTGTTAGTAATGAAATTGGATTGTATGCACATTTCTTAAATAATGAAAGGATTAAAGGAAAAGTTGCATGTATTGCTAAGAAATGAACTAGTAAATGTACTTGATTAAAGTTATGAAGTTTAATTGGTAATATTCTTGTTTTAGAAAAGATGAGATCAAGGCTAGAATGTATGTATGTTGTGATTAGGGGGTTAAGTAAATGTGAAAGTATATGATAGTGTATTAATACATGAAAGTTGTGATTTTCGATTGAGTGATGATTAATGAGATTAGCTCATGTATAGGTGCTAATCAAGGAAAAGAGGTTACAAGTGATCAAGGAAATTCAATTAAGCAAGGTGAGTTCATAGGGGGTAATATGGGCGGGTCAAGAGTGGCTTAGTGTTCTCGGATTGCACCCGTGCAAGAGAGAAACGACTAAGTGCACTAGTTATGTAGCTTAGATAGAACTATTGGGTTAACCTAATAGTTGTATCTATGGTTGATGTTTAGCTTAGGCAAGGTTATTACATTGTTAGTAATCTTGCCTATGGTTTGTGTTAGCTTAGACACATTAAGTGTCTATGTATGAGATGATGATAGCTTAGGCATATTTAGTATGTCTATGGTTAGCTTAGGCATGATTACTAGGTTCGGCCTAGTAAGTCATGTCTATGGTATGAATGAATTGGATCCGAATGTATGCAAGCAACCAATGGGTTGAAGGATAAGTGTTATGATTTATGCCCACATGTTTTGTGTTTTGTGTTTTATTACTTTCCTATAACTCACTAAGTGCAAAAGCTTACCCCTATGATGTTTTATGTTTTAGGTGCTAAGGTCCATCGTGAAGGTAAAGAGCCCGTGTAAAGCGCTAGAGGAGCATTGGCATAGCGTAAGTGGTATTGCAAGTCCCTTTTTGTAATCACGCTCTACGGTTACCGCTTATTAAACGCCAAGGGCTTTGAATGAGTCATGTTTGTTATTGTTGAACTTGGGACCAAATGATGGTTTTGATTCATGAAAACACGTTTTGTTGTCTAAATGTTGTTTATAGATGGTTCACGATGTTAGAAACTGATTTCTGATGTTTGTGTATGAATTATGCAGTTTTAAATATGTTTGAGTATGATGAAAAGTGAAAAAGTTTGGTTTAAGTGAAATGTTGCAGATCAGCCCCCGGATTAGTGTTATGTCGCGCCGCGGCCAAGGGCTCCGCGCCGCGGCATATAACTGATGTTGGGAACAGAAGCAAGGCTAAGAAGTATAAATTTTCCTGTGTATTGTCGCGCCGCGACAAGGCTGGCCGCGCCGCGGCATAAGCCTTGTCCAGGCAGTAACCTTGTTTTTCAAAAAAAAAAATTTTTACTCGATTCAAGGCGTTAAATACTTACTCTATCGGAGCGAAGTGCTTTAATGGTCTTTCCAAGCTGATTATCTACTTCATTTTGGAATACTTTTGAATGTTAAAATAGCTTTATGTTTATGTTTCAGCAAGTGAACATAATCATAGCTACTGTACTCATCAGTAAATGTAATGAAGTAAAATTAACTAAATCTATACATTGTTCTTAAAGGGCTACATACAACAGTATGTATTAGTCCTAAAAGATCTTTAGCTCTTTTACCTAAATCGGAGAAAGAAGCATTTGTCATCTTTTCACATAAACATGACTCGCATACATCAAATGACTCAGAGTCAATTGATTCCAAAAGTCCATTAGATTGGAGTTTTGAAATGCATTGTTTGTTTTATGACCAATATGACAATGTCATAGATAGGTCTTGTTTAAGTCTTGCTTGAAGACTTTGGCGATGTAGGTATACACAGAATTCTCATTTGAAATTACACTATGCATGTTAATTTCAAAAATACCATCACGTGAATATGTATTAAGATAAATATATTATCCTTAGAAACTGAAATACCTAAGTGTGTAAATGCAAGTTCAATACTAACATCTTTCAAACTAAGTCGCTCGCAGTATCGAGAGCATAATGCTATTGTTCCAACAAAACAATAAGACTACTTAGAGAAGTAAGTTCAGAGGTACCAATAGCTTTAACAAAAGCTTGATCCCCTTTGCCCACTTGCAAATCCAGTGTGTCTTTCTTCAGTCTATTGCTTCTTCTCATTCCCTTCATATTGTTACAGGTGTGAAGGCCACAACCAGTTAACAAAGATCTAGGAATCACTAGAAGAAGTATATAACTATATATGGAATATACCTGATTTGCTAGTCTCACCAGCGTTGCCTTTTCTCAGCTCAGATTGGAAGAAAGGACAACTTCCTTCTCCAATTGCCAACCTTTCCACAATGAAAACATTCGTCTTGTTGGGCTTTCCTTCTATGAAGGTGGAATAATTTTCCTAGCAAATGATTTGTCACTTTTCTTCCACAAAGTATTCGGCTTATTCTTTTTCACCCTTTTATCCTAATTCTCCTACTCATCGAACAACTTTCGATAAGCATTTTGCTGAGCAGCAGGAGCTACGCAAACAGGAGGATCGGATAAGGGTTCTAATTTTGTTCATGTGACGACCCGAAAATTTCCGACCAAATTTAAACTTAATCTTTATATAATTCCGACTTGATAAGCAATAAATTTTAATAAATCTTGAACCTCCGAAAAGAGTTTTACACAAGCTTTTGGTCACCCTTTTATTCCGACGATTCACGAACGTCATAACTTGATTTAAATGTTTAATTATTGTGTATATATATGGATTTATATATATTTAACTTGAAAATATGATAATTAAATATCTCATTAAGTATATTAACAAAGTATTATATATATATTTTCATACTACTAATTTAAAGAGTTTTCAAATAATATATATATTATTATTTAAACGACGTAATTAACTTATGTTAAAATGTATTTACATATAATGTATTACGAGTGTAAATACATTCTTACAAGTATTGAATACACTTTATAATATACCAATACATATAAAGGATAGCTATACTCGTATTTCCGTTCAATTTTCTCAAAGAATTCTACTCGCATTCATACGGTATTTTTACCCGTATTATACACAGCTTCTAGAAGTATTTACTATTGGTATATACCAATAGAAATCTGCAATTATTTGTGTAATATGTCATCCATGACCTAATCAATTTAATATGTCATGCATGACTTAATACAATTTAACTTATCTTAGATATTTTCACTAAAAGCCAAAATTATAAGCTTATAAATAAGGACCATTTTAACTCATTTTTACTCCACATTTTCTTAAACTAAAAACACATACTTGAATGCTCTCATATCATACTTTAATCTCAGCAACTTTTCTCTTCATAATCAAGGTAAAATACTTCTCAAAATCCTTGTTCAATTCCTTGTATAGTTGCTATCTTATTATACTTATAAAACTTGTAAAAACTAGAACTTGTTTTGGTGAACACCAAGCTTGTTTGAAAAACTAATCTAATCTTTCTAACTTAACTCTAATAACACTTATTTATATGTATTATGATGTTATATTAAGTTAATATAAGAACTTATAACTTGTACATATGAAGAACACCTTGAAACTTAACATATATCCTTTAATCTCCATTCGGTAAAAAGCGGGCTGTTTTGGGTTGGGAATTAAAAACCTATCTTCGACTTTTATGTTAATATATGTAAATAAGACTTCCAGTATTTTTTTCATGATTTTAGACAAAGTGGAAGTATTTTATCAAAAATCATATATTGGGTGGATGCCGGGATTTTTCCAAATCTGTCCACCGATACAAAAAGAGGGTAAAGCTCTAAAAATTACTACTTGGGATGAAATTTTCGAATTGCTTTTGTAAAATTTACTTCTTAATGAATCCATAGAAATTTGATTCACTTTAAACGGAGTTGTAATGAATATTTGGCGAGCAAAACAAAATCTACTAAAATTAACGTTGTATGGACGAAATTTATATTATAAAAACCATATTAACCATATCTTTGTTAAATTTTCCTATATCCTATATATATTTGGATATGTTATCAGTAGTATAACAAAATATTATAATCTTGGTTAATTCTGTGATTGTATATATGTATAATAATATTCTTGGTACGTCCTAACACAATAAGTATACAATACGTTTTGATAAATCCTAAGACAATACGTACACAATACGTCTTAGTTAATTCTAATACAATACGTATATAATACGTCTCTGGGTTGATGCAAAGACAATACGTATACAATGCGTCGTGGGGTAACTAATATTTACATGTTGTAAGAACATGTAAGCGCGAATCCTATTGATAGATCTATCGGGTTTGACAACCCGAACTGGGCTAGTCGCTCTAGTATCGTAAACGGTTGCATAGTACTTCCTTTTTACTACACTTGGTACAGTGTAGGAAGATTTCATAATAAAGGGAATATGCCACATTAATGGTTAAGTATGGTTACCAAAGCGCTCAACAACTTATAGAATACTTTTATACACTTGCGAGTGTACATATATTTATAACAATGAAAATCTTGTGGTCTATATTTATATCGATGCTAAACCTATATATCTCACCAACCTTTGTGTTGACTGTTTACGCATGTTTATTCTCAGGTCCTTAAGAAAGTCTTCCGCTGTTGCATTATCTGAGCAAGCTGTGCATGGAGTCTCATACTTTTATTTAAATAAAGTGTTGCATTCAATAAAACCTTTGTCATGTATTATATTCGACTGTTACATCACGTGTGTAGTATTTGGAAACCGATGTATTTTGGGGATTATTTCTTAAATAATCGCCCACTTGTTTAAAACATGCATTATGTATAATAATGATGTGCTTTTTATGAAACGAATGCAATTTTTTCTAAAACGTATCATATAGAGGTCAAATACCTCGCTATGGGACCAATGAGAACGTACTGCGTTTATAGTAATATGGACGTGTCATTTCAGTTGGTATCAGAGCGGTGGTGTTAGCGAACCATGTCTTACATTAGTGTGTCTAACAGATAGTTATTAAGATGCATTAGTGAGTCTGGACTTCGACCTTAACTGCATGTCAAAAGTTTTGCTTATCATTTCTAGTCGGAAATCATCTGCTTATCACCCTTAGAAAATTACATGTTTATCATTCTTAGTCTAGACACATCTTACTGCATTGATTGCATAAATAGTGTATAGACAAAGTTCATATTTTAGCGTATATGCTAATTCATATCTTAGCGTATCTGTTACTGTAAACTTTGCCTAACATATTCCGTAAATTCCTCCGTAATCTATGAAATCTTTTGCTCTATATATATAGATATTCTTTGTAATTAGAATACCATCCGATAGCCGGAAATCATTTCATATCGAAAAATCCTTTATTCAATCATACGAAATGGAACTCTCCACTAGTTCAAGTCCCTCGAATTCCGATATGGAATTTCATTCGAGCTCCGAAAGCAGTGTGACCGGAATGGATCAACCAATTAGCCATCATCTATTTTGGATGAATTGAGGATGGGTTCTGTAATGACCCGCACTTTTTCGATCGTTCTATACTTATAAGAATAATATTTACATAAATTAAACCTTACCAACATGATAAGCAATCCAAATTGTTGAGAATTATGTTTTTGAAATGAGTTTTACACAACGATTGACCGTCTAGTTTGACCGATGATATCACGAACTATATAACATATGATAATTATACGTTTGTGTATATATATGTATATATACATATTTAACATGATCTAAGAATGTTGTACTATCTCATTTTGTATTAATAACAATAAGTTATAAGTATATTTTGAAACTACTAACTTAAGTTTTCAAAACGATAATCATACGTAACGTTATTTGACATAAATACTTATGACCTATAATGTTTATACATATATCGTATATGTAATGTATTTAATCACTTTTTAAGGACTTAAATACATAAAACAATATAAGTGTATTCACAAAAGATAGCTATATTTGAATTCTCATTCCATTTTTCACAAGATTTCTATACGTATATCTAGAGTATATGTACTCGTATCATACCTAGCTTCTATACGTATTTACTATTAGTATATACACATCAAATCACCACCTAACTAGCCATTATTACTGCCCTAGATGAGAGGTAATTAGAATTTGGAAGTTTGTTGACTAATTTCACAAAATAACAACTTGAAAATCTTGTCCATGTTTCCCATGAAAAACGTTTTTTTAAGGCTTTATATACTCCATCCATTTTCAATCTTTACTACCTCATTTTCTCTAAACAAAACACAATCTTAAGAACCTTAAGTGTTCATCATAATCCCAGCAATATACCATGAATATCTAGCTTCAAAAACATCACTTAATCACCATAATAAAACTCTTACAACAACACTTCAAGAAATCCTTCCAAGAACACAAACTTACTTCCAATCTTTCATCCAATTCCATCACCCTTTTGGTTCTAGCTTTTTACTCCTCTTTTACAGCAACCTTGTCCAAGGAACTTGAGGTAGTAACTATGTTCATAACCTTATTCGATTCATATATATATAGCTATCTTATTTTGTGGTATAAAATTTTAACAACAAGAACATAGTTTGAATGTTTTCAAACTTGTTTGCAAACTAAATAGATCCTTCTAACTTAACTTTTAAAATACTTCAAGACCTGTAATATAACATAAATATATGCTAATTTAACAAGGTATAACTTGGTTTTTCAAAGAACACCTTAAAAACTGAATTTACGACGTCGGAGTATAACCGGGGGCTGTTTTGGGTTGGATAATTAAAAACCATCTTGAACTTTGAATTGGAGGTTTATATTCTGGAAAAATGATATTTCTTATGAATATGTTAACACATAAAAATTTCATGATTTAATTCAAAGTATAAGTATTTTTAGAAAAATGGTCATTAAATGATATTTTTGTAACAAAAATGATTAACTTCATAAGTTTCACTAAAGTTTGACCTATAACCTGTGATTTCGAATACAAACTAAGGTATTTACAGTTCATATTCTTAAAGAGGGACTCGATCCAAGGAAGTGGCAAGTTGAACCAACGAAAACGGAGTTGTAACGAAGAAACTATGACCAAAACGAGATCGGATATCTAAGACTAGTTTAGCTACGAAAATAATTGGAGAAAATTAAATAAATCACATATTTTTAAAATAACATGATATTTCATATATATGTACTCATAATTTAATTTTATATGGTTCAGGATCACCCGTAAACAATACGAGAAGATTAATCATAAGATTCCCATGATTGTACGCAACACGTCATTTGACAACACCGGTACCGTGGGTCAAGATTAATCTCGACCAATACATATACGATGGGGGTTTTATTTATTTCGTTGGGGGTTTATTAAACATCTAAAAATGAACCATTTAAAATTGAATTACTAACATCGGACTGCTAACTACGGACTAAGGAATTATTAAAAGTATTAAAAATATTATAAGTATATATATGTGACGATTGTTTAAAAAGAAAAGGCATTGATATATTATATATGGATAGGTTCGTGATATCAATCGAAGACCAAGTCAAAATTACATATCTTCAAGACGAAAGTGAGTATATAGTCCCACTTTTAAACTCTAAGTATTTCGGGATGAGAATACATGTATTTTATGTTTTACGTTATGGACACAAGTAACTGAAAAATATATTCTACGTTGAGTTGTACCACTGGCATACTTCCCTGTAGCTTGGTAACTATTATTTACAGCGGTATTGTAAACGCGAATCCTGTTGATAGATCTATCGGGCCTGACAACCCCAACCGGACTGGACGACCAGTATTCAACGGTTGCACAGTACTTCGTTTCGTGACTACACTTGGTACGGTGTAGTAAGATTTCATAATAAAGGGAATATGCGACGTGATTAAATGTTAAGTATGGTTACCAAGTGCTCAACCACTTAGAATATTTTTATTAAAATGTTTACATATGAAATCTTGTGGTCTACATTTATACCGCTGCCGGCATTAAACCTATATCTCACCAACTTTATGTTGACGTTTTAAACATGTCTATTCTCAGGTGATAATTAGAAGCTTCCGCTGCAACATGTTGAATTTAAACAAGATCTTGAGTATGCATATTTGTGTCAAAAATAAAACTGCATATCGGAGGATTTGTAATGTAAAATATGCTAGAAATCGTATTGTTATCATCACATGTAAAGTTTGTAAGTCTAAGATTATCGCTAAACGATAATCATCTTTTTATTGTCTAAAGCTTGTATTAAAATAAGAGTTATGGTTTGAAATGTAAAATAAATGCAGTTGTTCTTTTAAAAATGTCGCATATAGAGGTCAATACCTCGCAATGAAATCATACGTTATCTAACTCGTTCTTATGGTTAAGGACGGGTTATGACATGTGGTATCAGAGCGGTGGTCTTAGCGAACCAGGTTTGCATTAGTGTATCTAACTGATAAGTCGTTAGGATACATTAGTAAGTCTGGACTTTGACCGGGTCTGATTTAAAAACTATTGCTTATCATTGTTGGTTAAAATTTATATGTAAATATTATGTAGTACTAATGGGTTAGTTGTTGTGTGATAGATGTCGGGCTCAAAACTTGTCATCACATTCAGCGACTCCGAACCAGAATCTTCAGATGGTGTTCCAGTCATTAACCTATCCGATGACGAAAATAATATCTTTGGGGAAGACTCACAAATTCCGGATGAACCGACTATAGAGAACCCGGAAAGTGAACCCGAGGAGGAAAGTGAACCCGAGGAGGAAAGTGAACCCGAGGAAGAAATACAGGAAATTACAAAAGACGAGTTCGAACTAGGAAAGAAACGAAAGGCTAATGAATTAGAAAATTCAAATCCCGAGTTTAGTAAGGATGATGTGGCACCAACTCCACTAGACACTACCACCCCTATTCCCGCTATTCCTATTCGTTCTATCCCGGCATCCAGTTCTTCAGTCCCACAGCCAAAATATAGGCAGACAGCCAGGATAAGCGTTAAGCGATTCTTTGAACCTAAACGTCCTAGAAAATAGACCAAACGATGCGCTGCCGTATTAAACCATGGGATCATATAATGTTTTGTATAATATTATTAGTGTGGTTTGCTTAATGTTCGATGTAAGATAAGCATATGTAAAATAGTGAAGTGTGAAATGCAATAATTTTCCATGGTTAAGTATTATTTAGATGGTAGTAATTGATTCTGTACTAAGCTATTAAGTATGGACATTAACGGGTAGGTACTACCCTAGATATAATTATAAAACGCTAATAAGAAGAAAAGGCTTTTATAATAATACCTGGTTCATATTATTAATAAGCTATAATGTACTGTAAATATACACTACATCTATAATATTCCATGTGAATAATTATTTTCTTTTCATTCTTATAGAAGAATATGGCGCGATTGAACCGAATGACGGAACAAGAAATCCAGGAACTCATCAATCAGCGAGTGAACGACAGAATGTTATGGGTCGAGGCTGCAAGAGGTGCTGCAGTTAACCCAAATCCTCGTGTGGGGTGCACTTACAAAACTTTTCAAGCTTGCAAGCCCTCATCATTCAGTGGAACAGAAGGACCGATCGGTTTAACCCGATGGATAGAAAAGATGGAGACTGTGTTTAAAATCAGTGGTTGTGTTGAAAAGGACATGACCAAGTATGCATCATGCACTTTACAAGATAGTGCACTCACGTGGTGGAAAAATTATGTGAAGGCTGTAGGAGGAGATGTAGCTTATGATACTCCATGGGAAGAATTCAAAACAATGTTAATCAACGAATATTGTCCAAGGAACGAGGTTAGGAAGTTGGAAGATGAATTACGAAGTCTGAAGGTTGTTGGTACTGAAATCACCAACTACAATCAGCGATTCATGGAATTAGTTTTGCTATGTCCTGAATTGGTTCCAACCGAAGAACGGAAGATTGAAATGTACAAAGATGGTTTGCCCAAAAAGGTCAAGGCAAACGTTACAGCATCGAAACCTAAGACAATTCATGAAGCTATAACCATGGCAAACGAGCTAATGGATCAGGTCATCATGGATAAGAAAGCATCCAATACTGATGTGAAGGTATCAGGTAACAAAAGAAAGTGGAATGGAAATTATGATCGAGGTAACCAACAACAATCTTTTAAGAAACAAGAAACAACGCAAGGTGCAGGTAGTGGTTCAAGCTTTGGTTACAAAGGACAAAATCCTTTATGCAACCGATGCCACAAACATCACTCTGGCTACTGTAATGTGGTATGCAACAAATGTAATCGAAAGGGTCATCTTGCTGAAGATTGTAGGGCTTTCGTTACAAATACAAATGGTACCAAGACTCCTGCCACCAATGCAAATAGAACTACTTTGGCTACCATTACTTGTTATGGGTGTGGAAAACAAGGTCACTATAAGAGCCAGTGCCCGAATCTAGAGAAGAATATCGGACCTGCACGAGGGAGAGCATTTGTTATTAATGCTAGAGAGGCGTGTGAAGACCCGGAGCTTGTTACGGGTACGTTTACCATTAATAACTTATCCGCATCTATTATATTTGATACTGGTGCTGATAGAAGTTACGTGTGTAGAGACTTTCACGCTAAATTGAATTGTTCATCATTACCTCTAGATGCTAAGTACATGATTGAGTTAGCTAATGGTAAACTAATTAAAGCCGATAAAATTTACCGTGATTGTAAAATAAATTTAGCCGGAGAAACGTTTAAAATTGACTTAGTACCCGTAGAATTAGGAAGTTTTGATGTAATAGTCGGCATGGACTGGATGTCCAAAATAGGAGCTGAAGTTGTGTGTGCCAAGAAGGCAATTCGCATTCCTCGTAAGGATAAAACGCCAGTAATGATTTATGGAGAGAAGGGTAACTCAAAGCTAAAACTCATTAGTTATTTGAAAGCTCAAAAGTGCTTGAAGAAAGGGTGCTATGCTATCTTAGCACATGTTAATAAAGTCAAAACGAAGGAAAAAGTGAAGAGCATCAATGACGTGCCTGTGGCAAGAGATTTTCCTGAAGTCTTTCCGGAAGAGTTGCCGGGATTACCTCCATTTAGATCTGTAGAATTTCAAATAGATTTAGTACCAGGAGCTGCACCAGTGGCTCGTGCTCCATATAGACTTGCACCGTCCGAGTTAAAAGAACTTCAGAGTCAGTTAAAAGAATTACTGGATCATGGATTCATACGACCAAGTACTTCACCGTGGGGAGCTCCGATTCTATTTGTTAAAAAGAAAGATGGATCTTTTAGGATGTGTATAGATTATCGTGAATTAAATAAGTTAACTATCAAGAATCGGTATCCACTACCGAGAATTGACGACTTATTTGATCAACTCCAAGGATCATGTGTGTACTCAAAAATTGACCTAAGGTCGGGCTATCTTCAATTACGTGTCAAAGAAGAGGACATTCCGAAAACTGCTTTTCGGACACGTTATGGTCATTACGAATTTTTGGTCATGCCGTTTGGGTTGACAAATGCGCCAGCTGTATTCATGGACCTCATGAATCGAGTTTGTAGTCCATATTTAGATAAGTTTGTTATCGTTTTCATTGATGATATTCTTATCTATTCCAAGAGTGAGCAAGAGCATGAGCAGCATTTAAGGTTGATATTAGAGTTGTTGAGAAAAGAACAGCTATATGCTAAATTTTCTAAATGTGCTTTCTGGTTGAAAGAAGTGCAATTTCTTGGCCACGTTGTTAGTAGCAAAGGAATTCAGGTTGATCCAGCAAAAATTGAAGCCATTGAAAAATGGGAGACTCCTAAGACACCAACGTAGATACGCTAATTTTTGGGTTTAGCCGGTTATTATAGAAGGTTTATTCAAGATTTTTCCCGAATAGCTAAGCCGTTGACAGCGTTAACGCAAAAAGGGAAGAAATATGAATGGACTTCTGAGCAGGAGAGTGCATTTCAATTACTAAAGAAGAAGTTAACTACGGCGCCTATTTTATCGTTACCAGAAGGGAACGATGATTTTGAAATATATTGTGACGCTTCGCGACAAGGTTTTGGTTGCGTTCTTATGCAACGGAAGAAAGTTATTGCATACGCATCCCGACAATTAAAGATTCACGAGCGGAATTATACGACGCATGATCTAGAACTGGGAGCAGTCGTGTTTGCATTGAAGATATGGAGACACTACTTGTATGGGGTTAAATGCACTGTGTTTACTGATCATAAAAGCCTTCAACATATTTTCGATCAAAAACAGCTAAACATGAGGCAACGTAGGTGGGTTGAGTTAATAAACGACTATGATTGTGAAATTCGTTATCATCCCGGGAAGGCGAACGTGGTGGCCGATGCTCTAAGCAGAAAGGAACGAGAACCAATTCGAGTACGAGCAATGAATATAAAAATTCGCATGAATCTCAACTCACAAATCAAAGAAGTTCAACGAGAAGCACTTACTAAAGAAAACATAAGAAATGAAATAATGAAGAAGTATGAGAAGCAACTCGTTATACGGGAAGACGGAATTCGATATTTTGCAAACCGTATTTGGGTACCGAAGTTGGGTGGATTAAGGAAGTTGATATTGAATGAGGCACATAAGACAAGATACTCGATACATCCTGGAGTTGGAAAGATGTACCAAGATCTTAAGACACATTATTGGTGGCCTAATTTAAAGACAGACGTTGCAACATATGTTGGGGAGTGTTTAACTTGTTCCAAAGTCAAAGCAGAACACCAGAAGCCGTCAGGGTTACTTCAACAACCAGAAATCCCAGAATGGAAATGGGATGGTATTACCATGGATTTCATCACGAAGTTACCAAAGACTGCCTGGGGATACGACACCATTTGGGTAATTGTTGATCGTCTTACCAAATCTGCACATTTCTTGCCTATAAAGGAAACGGATAGAATGGAGAAACTATTACGATTGTATATAAAGGAAATTGTTTCAAGGCATGGAATACCTATTTCCATTATATCCGATCGTGATAGTAGATTTACCTCAAAGTTCTGGCAATCACTACAGGAGGCCCTAGGAACTCGTTTGGATATGAGCACCGCATATCATCCGCAAACTGATGGGCAGAGTGAAAGAACAATTCAGACTCTTGAAGACATGCTCAGGGCATGTGTGATCGATTTTGGAAACGAATGGGATAAGTATTTACCGTTAGCAGAATTCTCGTATAATAATAGTTATCATGCGAGCATTAAAGCTGCGCCATTTGAAGCACTGTATGGGAGGAAGTGTAGATCTCCTATCTGTTGGAATGAAGTAGGAGATCGACAATTAACTGGTCCCGAGATCATACACGAAACGACTGAGAAGATAATACAAATCAAGGAGAGATTGAAAACAGCCCGTAGTCGCCAAAAGAGCTACGCCGATGTCCGAAGGAAACCATTAGAGTTTCAGATTGGGGACATGGTTATGTTAAAAGTGTCACCATGGAAAGGTGTAATACTTTTCGGCAAAAGGGGTAAATTGAACCCAAGGTACGTAGGCCCGTTCAAGATCATCGAACGCATTGGACCTGTAGCTTATCGACTCGAGTTACCGCAACAACTCGCCGGAGTACATAATACTTTTCACGTCTCAAACCTTAAGAAGTGTCTTGCAAAGGAAGACCTCACCATTCCTCTTGAAGAAATCCATGTCGACGAGAAACTACAACTCATCGAAGAACCAATCGAAATCATGGATCGTGAAGTTAAACAGCTCAAACAGAGCAACATACCGATCGTTAAGGTTCGTTGGAATGCTCGAAGGGGTCCCGAGTTTACTTGGGAACGAGAGGATCAGATGAAACAAAAGTATCCACACTTGTTTCTCGATGACGCAAAATAGGTACAATTTTAAAATTTCGGGACGAAATTTATTTAACGGGTAGGTACTGTAATGACCCGCACTTTTTCGATCGTTCTATACTTATAAGAATAATATTTACATAAATTAAACCTTACCAACATGATAAGCAATCCAAATTGTTGAGAATTATGTTTTTGAAATGAGTTTTACACAACGATTGACCGTCTAGTTTGACCGATGATATCACGAACTATATAACATATGATAATTATACGTTTGTGTATATATATGTATATATACATATTTAACATGATCTAAGAATGTTGTAATATCTCATTTTGTATTAATAACAATAAGTTATAAGTATATTTTGAAACTACTAACTTAAGTTTTCAAAACGATAATCATACGTAACGTTATTTGACATAAATACTTATGACCTATAATGTTTATACATATATCGTATATGTAATGTATTTAATCACTTTTTAAGGACTTAAATACATAAAACAATATAAGTGTATTCACAAAAGATAGCTATATTTGAATTCTCATTCCATTTTTCACAAGATTTCTATACGTATATCTAGAGTATATGTACTCGTATCATACCTAGCTTCTATACGTATTTACTATTAGTATATACACATCAAATCACCACCTAACTAGCCATTATTACTGCCCTAGATGAGAGGTAATTAAAATTTGGAAGTTTGTTGACTAATTTCACAAAATAACAACTTGAAAATCTTGTCCATGTTTCCCATGAAAAACGTTTTTTTAAGGCTTTATATACTCCATCCATTTTCAATCTTTACTACCTCATTTTCTCTAAACAAAACACAATCTTAAGAACCTTAAGTGTTCATCATAATCCCAGCAAGATACCATGAATATCTAGCTTCAAAAACATCACTTAATCACCATAATAAAACTCTTACAACAACACTTCAAGAAATCCTTCCAAGAACACAAACTTACTTCCAATCTTTCATCCAATTCCATCACCCTTTTGGTTCTAGCTTTTTACTCCTATTTTACAGCAACCTTGTCCAAGGAACTTGAGGTAGTAACTATGTTCATAACCTTATTCGATTCATATATATATAGCTATCTTATTTTGTGGTATAAAATTTTAACAACAAGAACATAGTTTGAATGTTTTCAAACTTGTTTGCAAACTAAATAGATCCTTCTAACTTAACTTTTAAAATACTTCAAGACCTGTAATATAACATAAATATATGCTAATTTAACAAGGTATAACTTGGTTTTTCAAAGAACACCTTAAAAACTGAATTTACGACGTCGGAGTATAACCGGGGGCTGTTTTGGGTTGGATAATTAAAAACCATCTTGAACTTTGAATTGGAGGTTTATATTCTGGAAAAATGATATTTCTTATGAATATGTTAACACATAAAAATTTCATGATTTAATTCAAAGTATAAGTATTTTTAGAAAAATGGTCATTAAATGATATTTTTGTAACAAAAATGATTAACTTCATAAGTTTCACTAAAGTTTGACCTATAACCTGTGATTTCGAATACAAACTAAGGTATTTACAGTTCATATTCTTAAAGAGGGACTCGATCCAAGGAAGTGGCAAGTTGAACCAACGAAAACGGAGTTGTAACGAAGAAACTATGACCAAAACGAGATCGGATATCTAAGACTAGTTTAGCTACGAAAATAATTGGAGAAAATTAAATAAATCACATATTTTTAAAATAACATGATATTTCATATATATATATATATATGTACTCATAATTTAATTTTTTATGGTTCAGGATCACCCGTAAACAATACGAGAAGATTAATCATAAGATTCCCATGATTGTACGCAACACGTCATTTGACAACACCGGTACCGTGGGTCAAGATTAATCTCGACCAATACATATACGATGGGGGTTTTATTTATTTCGTTGGGGGTTTATTAAACATCTAAAAATGAACCATTTAAAATTGAATTACTAACATCGGACTGCTAACTACGGACTAAGGAATTATTAAAAGTATTAAAAATATTATAAGTATATATATGTGACGATTGTTTAAAAAGAAAAGGCATTGATATATTATATATGGATAGGTTCGTGATATCAATCGGAGACCAAGTCAAAATTACATATCTTCAAGACGAAAGTGAGTATATAGTCCCACTTTTAAACTCTAAGTATTTCGGGATGAGAATACATGTATTTTATGTTTTACGTTATGGACACAAGTAACTGAAAAATATATTCTACGTTGAGTTGTACCACTGGCATACTTCCCTGTAGCTTGGTAACTATTATTTACAGCGGTATTGTAAACGCGAATCCTGTTGATAGATCTATCGGGCCTGACAACCCCAACCGGACTGGACGACCAGTATTCAACGGTTGCACAGTACTTCGTTTCGTGACTACACTTGGTACGGTGTAGTAAGATTTCATAATAAAGGGAATATGCGACGTGATTAAATATTAAGTATGGTTACCAAGTGCTCAACCACTTAGAATATTTTTATTAAAATGTTTAGATATGAAATCTTGTGGTCTACATTTATACCGCTGCCGGCATTAAACCTATATCTCACCAACTTTATGTTGACGTTTTAAACATGTCTATTCTCAGGTGATAATTAGAAGCTTCCGCTGCAACATGTTGAATTTAAACAAGATCTTGAGTATGCATATTTGTGTCAAAAATAAAACTGCATATCGGAGGATTTGTAATGTAAAATATGCTAGAAATCGTATTGTTATCATCACATGTAAAGTTTGTAAGTCTAAGATTATCGCTAAACGATAATCATCTTTTTATTGTCTAAAGCTTGTATTAAAATAAGAGTTATGGTTTGTAATGTAAAATAAATGCAGTTGTTCTTTTAAAAATGTCGCATATAGAGGTCAATACCTCGCAATGAAATCATACGTTATCTAACTCGTTCTTATGGTTAAGGACGGGTTATGACAGGTTCGTAGTCTACTTAATCATTGGAGACAAGAAGAAGGTGATCCCTTCCATCCACCACATTGCCCTCTTGGTGAAGAACATGAGGCATTTACCGGCGAACCCGTTCGTAACACCATTTTCTCTCTCCTTTCTAGGATATGCCGCAACGAGTATAACATTACTAATATTATTGAGGCTATCCAACCTTTACTCCGTATCTTGCATGGTGAATTATTTAGTAAAAAAAATAAAAAATTACTGTCATGAAAAGTAAAACTTCATTAGCAAGTGCATCCTACATCATTTCATTCCCTTTATAAAGCTCTTGACCTCTCTTTTTATTCAAGAAACTTTAAACATCTTCTTTCACAATACAAAACAAAACAAATTCTCATCATCTATACTCACATCAAACCACTACCAGCACCATCAGCAGCATTACCAACAACATCACAAGCCTCAACATCGCAAGCTGCATTACGAGCATCAACATCATACACACCGCAGGCACTGAGGGATACCAACAATAATGAGTGATGAAGTATTAATTCATTATTTCATTTACGTTGAAGAAATATTCCGCGACGATTATGTAATCTCTAAAGTTTTAGGGATTATTCATTTCTAGTTCCAACCGTAAACCAAATGAGATTAATATAATATTAACTCATTAAATCCATATTACATCTGAAGAAAATATACATACATATATTTTCATAAAGACTATAATAAAAATTCTCTTGTACAAAATATTACTTGTGAAATTTTATTTTAACGGGTAGGTAATACCCGAGAAATACTTAAGTTCACATTAATATGTTACACTGTACATTTTCAATGATGTTTCGACAATCGTTAATTATACTCTCTCCTTTCATAGCAATATACATCATTTCACAAAATTCAATACAACCATTTTCCATACCAATTCAATTACATATTTTGATTTTGACAGATCAAAATTCAAGTCAAGATTTAAGAAGTGCCATCAATCTTAAATTCCTACATCCTTCAAAATCATACTTTAAATTCAAACTATACTAGAACATCACTTTCATTCACAAAACTCATAAAGATATTCGTATTATTCAAGATTCACGACGAATTCATTATACGGATATTGACGATGACAACCTGCGTCTAAACCCTTCAAAATTCTTGAAAACATCTCAACTAAGGAACAATCGAGAGAATGAACCAATCACACAATACATACGAAGAATATATGCATATAGATATGCATTCGGAGGACACTTGAACCTAAGCAAAGGTCCAACACGTATCCGTGTCAGATCCTTTAGCATTATTATTACCCAAAATAACTTTACAATCCCTTTTCAAAATAGCGAATTTTATCACAACTCCAAAAAGACAACTTTGACTTTTCATCCGGAGTAGCCTTATTATAACCTTGATATATACGTTGTCTTTTCGCCATCGTTACTGGGGAACCTTTTATATTTCACCACATTAGTAGTAAGCTTACTAGCAACTTTATTGCTCTTTGACTTAAATCTCTCTGAAAGATCACTATAAAACCTTGTCATGTACCCATCTACATATTGTAACAATAATTGTCATACCAAACCCCGGGAAGCATCAATAATTATTCTTGAATCTCACATCATTTCTGCATATACATATAACGTTATTTCCTGGAATTATAATTCTGAAATCCGGAATAGCACTTAAGCCTACGAATCAGTACTATGAAGTTTTGAAAAAGCTGAAAGAAGCAGCAGAAACTGTAGACAACCGTAACAGTCAAAAGTTGATGATAAAGAATATTGTGTTAGCAAAGCACAGAAAAAGAGAAGGTTTGGAACTGGAAAACAGATTGAGCAAACCCTGAAGGAGGCTGTGGACAAATCACAAGGACGAAATCTACCTTCAAAGAATCCAAATGATTCGGTGTCTGCTAAAATCCTTATCAAATACCTTGCTCCTTACTCTAAAACCCTTGTGGACAATATTCTTCATCATCCTCTTATCTTAAATATTCTAAGATATCATCGTATCTTCCATTATAAATATCCTTCATATTTCTGAAGATATTTTCATAACCATTCTTATTTGAAATCATTTATTCCTTCGCGTTATCTGTATCACATCATAAAGAAAACTGTTTTAGTTTCTAAATATCTGAAACCTCTGAGTGTAAAGTATGAATGTTTTTTAAGTAATGTTGGGAACTGAAGCATGAGTTAGTATAATATAATGACACTTGATCAACGTGATTATATTACAGTAAGTCATGCTGAGTTTATAAATGGAACGTAATGATTCACAGACCATAACGTTATCATGTGCCATGTTACATGACTCTTACATTCAATTTAATCTCTAAACATATCAAGAACATATTCTATTGATAGTTCTATCTTTTCCTTTGGATTCTGGTAATTTCACAAGTCAAATTGTGCTATTACAATTTCTCTCTTAGAGCATTAGCTATGTTCATTCCGAATTTCATATCTATGAATTCTAGACCATTATTCGCTTGACTTGAAGTCGGGAAAAGAAGACGGAAGCATGAAACTCCAAAATATAAGGAAAAATATAAGCACGAAGACAACGCAGAAATTACAAGTCGTGTATATCGATGCGTATAGCAATATAAAGACACGGGAAAACTAAGAACACTATAAACCCAAGAGCATAGTAGAAATTAACGGATTCCTCCGGTGGAAGATGAAAAAGAAGAATGACAGATGTGATAGTCAAGAATATATCAAGAATTAAAACTGGATGGAGCATATTGACGAATGTTTTGGAAGTACGAAGAAAGGAAGAAAGTATAAAAGATGGAAGATGTGGAAATAAGGAAACGTAGGAGGTTGATTTATAGTAAAATATCCGACAGAGAAATCGAGACAGATTATTGCATTAAATCGAAGAGGATCATAATTTCCTTAATCGCCGAAGAATCAAATCTTATAAAGATTACAAAGATTTTCTTTAATCTGGAGATCAACCGCGATGACGTCAAAAGATAAGACGAATCCCTATTTTCTCATTTCACTCTTTTACGATAGCTTCACTCATACGTTTCGAGTAATCGAATTATTTTATCCATATTTCTCAATCATGATAAAACCCTATGAATCAACTTATATTCGTCATAATAACATTCTTATTGTTCGCCATGACGACTTCGATCAAATTTCGGGACGAAATTTCTTTAACGGGTAGGTACTGTGACGACCCGGAAATTTCTGACCAAATTTAAACTTAATCTTTATATAATTCTGACTTGATAAGCAATAAATTTTAATAAATCTTGAACCTCCGAAAAGAGTTTTACACAAGCTTTTGGTCACCCTTTTATTCTGACGATTCACGAACGTCATAACTTGATTTAATTGTTTAATTGTTTAATTATTGTGTATATATATGGATTTATATATATTTAACTTGAAAATATGATAATTAAATATCTCATTAAGTATATTAAGAATGTATTATATATATATTTTCATACTACTAATTTAAAGAGTTTTCAAACAATATATATATATTACTATTTAAACGACGTAATTAACTTATGTTAAAATGTATTTACATATAATGTATTACGAGTGTAAATACATTCTTACAAGTATTGAATACACTTTATAATATACCAATACATATAAAAGATAGCTATACACGTATTTCCGTTCAATTTTTTCAAAGAATTCTACTCGCATTCATACGGTATTTTTACCCGTATTATACACAGCTTCTAGAAGTATTTACTATTGGTATATACCAATAGAAATCTGCAATTATTTGTGTAATATGTCATCCATGACTTAATCAATTTAATATGTCATGCATGACTTAATACAATTTAACTTATCTTAGATATTTTCACTAAAAGCCAAAATTATAAGCTTATAAATAAGGACCATTTTAAATCATTTTTACTCCACATTTTCTTAAACTAAAAACACATACTTGAATGCTCTCATATCATACTTTAATCTCAGAAACTTTCCTCTTCATAATCAAGGTAAAATACTTCTCAAAATCCTTGTTCAATTCCTTGTATAGTTGCTATCTTATTATACTTATAAAACTTGTAAAAACTAGAACTTGTTTTGGTGAACACCAAGCTTGTTTGAAAACTAATTTAATCTTTCTAACTTAACTCTAATAACACTTATTTATATGTATTATGATGTTATATTAAGTTAATATAAGAACTTATAACTTGTACATATGAAGAACACCTTGAAACTTAACATATATCCTTTAATCTCCATTCGGTAAAAAGCGGGCTGTTTTGGGTTGGAATTAAAAACCTATCTTAGACTTTGAGTTCGAGGCTAAGACTTTGGAAATATGTTAATATATGTAAATAAGACTTCCAGTATTTTTTTCATGATTTTAGACAAAGTGGAAGTATTTTATCAAAAATCATATATTGGGTGGATGCCGGGATTTTTCCAAATCTGTCCACCGACACAAAAAGAGGGTAAAGCTCTAAAAATTACTACTTGGGATGAACTTTTCGAATTGGTTTTGTAAAATTTACTTCTTAATGAATCCATAGCAATTTGATTCACTTTAAACGGAGTTGTAATGAATATTTGGCGAGCAAAACAAAATCTGCTAAAATTAACGTTGTATGGACGGAATTTATATTATAAAAACTATATTAACCATATCTTTGTTAACTTTTCCTATATCCTATATATATTTGGATATGTTATCAGTAGTATAACAAAATATTATAATCTTGGTTAATTCTGTGATTGTATATATGTATAATAATATTCTTGGTACGTCCTAACACAATAAGTATACAATACGTTTTGATAAATCCTAAGACAATACGTACACAATACGTCTTAGTTAATTCTAATACAATACGTATACAATACGTCTCTGGGTTGATGCAAAGACAATACGTATACAATACGTCGTGGGGTAATTCTAAGATTATATATATATATATATATATATATATATATATATATATATATATATATATATATATATATATACCGATTATTGGACTGTTAGACTTTTCGGACTATTTTAGACTACTAACAAAGGACTACTAACAATGGACTACTAACATAAAATCTTAAAAATTATTATATAAGTATTCTATGAACTTGCTTTATTTTATTCATATGTCGTATTATTATCTGAATCATTATTATTGTTATAGGTTCGTGAATCCAAGGACGACGACCATATTTTTAATAAGTTAAAAACTTATTATTAATATACTTTTACTACCGTGAGTATATAGTCCCATTTTTAAACTCTACAAATATTTTGGGATGAGAATACATGCATTTTATGTTTTACGCTATGGACACAAGTACTTAAAATATATTCTACGTTGAGTTGTACCACTTTGCATATCTTCCCTAATAGCTTGGTAACTAATATTTACATGTTGTAAGAACATGTAAGCGCGAATCCTATTGATAGATCTATCGGGTTTGACAACCCGAACCGGACTAGTCGCTCTAGTATAGTAAACGGTTGCATAGTACTTCGTTTTTACTACACTTGGTACAGTGTAGGGAGATTTCATAATAAAGGGAATATGCCACATTAATGGTTAAGTATGGTTACCAAAGCGCTCAACAACTTATAGAATACTTTTATACACTTGCGAGTGTACATATATTTATAACTATGAAAATCTTGTGGTCTATATTTATATCGATGCTAAACCTATATATCTCACTAACCTTTGTGTTGACTGTTTACGCATGTTTATTCTCAGGTCCTTAAGAAAGTCTTCCGCTGTTGCATTATCTGAGCAAGCTGTGCATGGAGTCTCATACTTTTATTTAAATAAAGTGTTGCATTCAATAAAACCTTTGTCATGTATTATATTCGACTGTTACGTCACGTGTGTAGTATTTGGAAACCGATGTATTTTGGGGATTATTTCTTAAATAATCGCCCACTTGTTTAAAACATGCATTATGAATAATAATGATGTGCTTTTTATGAAACGTATGCAATATTTTCTAAAACGTATCATATAGAGGTCAAATACCTCGCTATGGGACCAATGAGAACGTACTGCGTTTATAGTAATATGGACGTGTCGTTTCAGTTCAACTTCCATTCAGGCTTGAGAAATAGTTCTCAGGTTGCATTGCCAGTCTAGGAAGTTTGAACATTGAGTTTATCCTTCTCCAACAAATAAGGAAGTGTGTTTGGTTTACGTTTTGATTATTTAACATCTACAACAGAAATAAGATTTAATTTAGTATTTTCGATATTGAGATTTAATAAATTAACTACCCAAGTTTTTATAATTTTTTTAAAAACAATTAATTTACGAAAGCCTAAGATCCACATAGAGGTTCCATAGCCACATATGTTGATCAGCTAGCAGTTATGGAGTCTATTGGTTGGTAGCGAGTACCAATTGCATCACAAGTGCAACTCTTAGTTCTTTATGGGACCTAGAGATATGTGTAGTCCAACAAACTACTATTATCTATTGGCGTGTTTGTCCCATCCTTGCCTCGAACTCAGGTCTCATCGTGAATACGATTAAGTCGTCCAATTTGGAAACAGTGGAAATTCACGCCAGTCTTACTAGATTATAAATTCCACCTCGTGGTTATAATTCATGCTAGTCTTACTAGGTTAGAAAAATAACGAGAAGTGTTTGAAAGCTCATTGAATGGCATGACTTAAATTTGACGGGTATTTTGGAAAAATTTTGTGTCAACGAATAATGCATGCACACAAGATTCGCTACACTATTAGTTAATTTTTTTTTAACCAATTGTATATGTCGATTATGTTTGTAATCTAATTTGTTATTTAATTTATAGGATATAAAAATAACAAATACACAAACGTGTATCGTTTTAAAACAGTTTTAAAAGATGTCGTCCGTATATATTATTTGACTTTCAAAATCATTTAACATTAAATTCGTTAGAGTTTAACTTATTTTAAAATCATCAATTTTAATCTTTGAAACTCGTTTAGAGTTTTATTTAATGTTTCCATCAAAAACATATGTAATTTAAGTCTCAAAATTATTTAACTTTAAACTCGTTAGAGTTTAACTTTTTAAAATCATCAATTTTAATATTTGAAACTCGTTACCGATTTATTAATGTTTTCATCAAAAACATTTAGCATATATTACAATCAACAATTAAACATAAATGCGTAAATTAAAACACAATCATGCATCACACACACATAGCCTAGCCCAAAAATCTAAGGGTAATATCGTAGCTCCCACTTAATTCAAGAATCAAGTGAAACTTGACAAACGCCATCGTTGTCAACTTGACCTATTCGCCATCTTCTAAGTCAAACTCCACGTTGCATCTTTATCTTTAATCTTCATCTTATTACATTTATTTAAAATTAAAAAATATAACTAATCTAATACTTTTACAATTTAGAATAAACTTAAATACAATACTATGAAAATGAAAAATAAATATAATACAACTTTGGCTTCAAAATGGTCTTTCTAATAAAATAAATAATCAACATGACATAATATTGCCGTAATCAACAATCACAACAATCATACATATGTTGGGGCATTATGGGCTATGTGTGCAATCACAATTTTAATAACTACATTATTAACACCTACATATGGCTTGTCCATGGTTATAATGCATGTGAACAACCATGGAATAGAACAATCAACAATTATAATAAATATTCAAGCCATAACAATTAAATCTACAATTTAAAATAGTGATATTCTTTCAATCATATTTGTTCGTCATGAGGTTAAGTCTAGATCAACCGAGTTGACTTTAAAAACCAAAAAGGTTTCGACTTTCACCAATATACCACAAAGCTAAATCTAAAGAATAGTCACACGACAATTAAGATGGTGTAAAAGCGGCTCGGATACCACTGTTGGAAAATCGTGTGTACTTTTAAATCAGTTTAACGCAGCGGATAGTTAAAATAATAATCTTTTATTATTTTACGAACAAAATTTTACAAGATTAAATATTCACTTATTTAATGAAACATGCACACGATTAATCTTTCCAAGGATCCAGTTACACCACTAATAATTGTCAAAATATGTAATTCACAAAGTGAGTAAACGATATACCTTTCTTGAAGAAACTGATGAACGGAGAGAAACCTACGATCAAAAATATGACCGTCTCTTAGGATAGTCTACACTACACTTCAAACGACCGTCAATGGATGATAGTCCAAACCCAAGTAACTTATTAATCAACCTTTGATTAATTAAACAAATAGCTAATCGATAAACTACTTATGTGTTTTTGTTATACAAAAGGGATCAAAGAAAATATAAGATGCTTCTTTTCTTTCGTAACTTCCTCCAAACAAAAATATGAGCATATTTATAATGGAGAGTAAAACGTGTGAACCAATTTAAAATATTATTTGTGATACGCGTTTTAAAACAAACAAGATTCACGGGTCTTGTATATCATTAAAATAAACCATCAAATCAATTCACAAGTTCAATATGTTGATTGTCTGTAATTTGATTTGGTTTTAAAAAGTTGTATTTCTCAAATACTTTAGGGGTATGTTATGTAACTTATAATTAATAATTTCTATCATGTTACTTTCATGTGAATAGTAAATTAATTAATTTCGTTTCATTTACTATTCATATGAATAGTAAATGAATTAATATCGATTCCAAACAAATTAAAATATTTAATTTGTTACTTGAGTAATATATATACATCATATATATATTTTATTTGACGTCTCGGTGTATATGTGTGTCACCCCGAAGGCTCAAATGAACTTAGCCATATAGTTATACGTTGTACCTTGCACATTAATCCTACAGATGAACCAATCATACACCAAATTGTTCATCACATAAATTATTTACTTATTACTTAAATTTAATTTGATCTTAAAATCTTTCTAATTGGATTGTACGAGTCAAACCCTGACATATATATATAACTAGATAAGTGATGCCTCACGTTGTTGCGGCAAGCAAAGAGTTGCAGAATAGATCAAAATAGGACGGACTAACCCATCAAGGCATCGATAACTATTTGTAGAACATTTTAGCTTTTTTATATGATTATATGATCTTTTAACAAATTAGAAGATTGCAAGTCGCAACAATTTCAATTCAAAATGGACAGGGTTTGTCCATTTGACCTGCTTAAAGCTAACATTTATTAGAAATTGAGTAGTCTTTATTATAGAAGATTTATTTTCGCCCATCTATTTAATTCCAAAACCAATGAACAACTTTACCAAAAAAAGAAAAAAAAAACCAATGAACAAAACAAAAAAGCCAGTATGTGGTTTGTTAGATGTAAATACATATATCTGACCTAAGAAGTCATCAAACAATATTTTGTACCAGCATAAAACATAAATTTTTCGGATTTCCTTTTCTTCCTTTCTCCTGAAAAGTAAAGTGGAAAAAATTAATTCACGTTCAGCCGAAAAATATGCAATATAAATGCATTCAAACTATAAACTCGGTAAGGAAAGTCTATGCATCTAACTAACACGTTGTTACGGATAGAAATATGTTGTCCACCTCTTGATTTATCGAGAAAAACAGAGAAATGAAACCCGTTGTCGTAATCCATAAACTTCTCGCCTTCTTCGTGTTTGTAACTGAAATTTAAACAACATATGCAAAACCTAGTTATGGTCCTGAATTCTTCATATGAAATTAGTTTAAATATGTAAATCCCTAATTACTCACAGAATCATTATCATATAGGAAACAAAATGCACATATACCTCAAGTCCAACGTTTAAAGATCATGGCGGTGATTTTGGGCTGGCGTCGCCGTCGTCATCGACTGATGTGTTGGCGACGCAAATAAGCAAGCGGATGCAATATCTGTTAGTAGGTAATTTACTCGTGGAGTGATGTTTGTGGTGAAGACCTAATCTACTTTTTTGGCACAATTGGGGGTAGGTACCAAAATAAATACGTTGCCAAGATTGTTAGCCAAATCGATTGAATATCTTTCGAAGGAGATGAGATCGTGGAATGGATTCAATATGGCAGATGAGCCGTTTTTTTTTTTTTTTTTGTGGGATTTGTTGAAAGGGAGGAAGCAGGCACAAAATGAAAGTCCTAGAAGCTTTCTTAGCCAATTAAATGTAAGAATGAATTAGCCAATCAGAAGAAAGAAACATTTACGCTATTTAGTATATTATATAATAATAAATTCAACTTTGACACATCTTCATTCACACGATGGGCTTTGTCTCTCCTAACCAAATTTATTTTGTTTTAAATCTCATTAGCACAACTCACCAAGGTTCATTTGCAATTAACCTCCTTTTATCCCGAAAAAACGATACACTTTATATAACAATAAAAGAGTTCATAAAAAGATGTAACCACTACAACATACAAACACTAAGAAACATTCGAGCTAAACAAACCGATTAACCTAGCGCAAGCTCACGACCACATAACTAAAACAACAAAAAATGAGAAGAGAGTGACCAATCTACGCAATCGGAAGATTAAAAACCATCTCAACCAAAAAAATCATCACTAAATGATACGTATTTAAATTTGAAAATGAGAGGTCTTAATTGCAAACTACCTAATACTTCATGGTTATCTTTCTAACTTTGAAATTTGCTTCCTAAACGACATCATTAGGTACAACATCTCAATCTACCATGCTTAAGTGTTACTCCACGGTCCACTCACTCGATCACATTTTTAATTTATCAAATCTATTCACTTTTTTAGTATTAAAATTAAAATCACTATTCAAAACACTATCCAATCTCCATTTTTGTCACATATTCAAGATCCAACAGCAATCTGTTTTACATAATACCGTCAATTTAAATTAAAAGGTACATTCTTTTTGCACCTACATTCACTAACATTGTTTCTTGCAATAAAAAGTTTCAATCTTTCCATAAAATTTGCTCCAAGTAGTTGGAGTTTAGACTAAAAGAATTGGGGTATGTTCCAAGATTTAATTTTTGTGATCTTGAATTTGTTAATTGGGGTTCAGATTGGGTTATGCTCCAAGTTTCAACCTTTAACTTTAAAATTGTTGATTGGGGTTCAGATAGGGTTATGCTCCAAGATTCAACATTTAACTTAGAAATTGTTGTTTTAATAGTTGGGCTTTTGCCTTAGGGAATTAGAGATTCGATTTCTTTAGAAAAATGAAAGATCTTGGTTCTTCAACAGATCCAATTGGGCAAAATGCAATAAAGCTCATAAGCAATGTAGGGTTTTCAGTATTTGTGTTTTCAGTGCTATCATTTACAGTTATTGCCATAACATACCAACCCCCTGATCCTTGGGAATCTTCTAGAACCTTAACTAAGGTGTTCACACAGGTTGAAAATGCAACTTTTCAAATGGATAATTCGGTTGTGAAAACCGGTGAAGATGTTGGTATGGTTACGCTCAGCCCGGCTGCATCCCCTGCGCCGGTTGAGGCAGAGGTTAATGCACCCATGGCCCAACCTGACCCGTTCGTTGAGAAATCAGGCGAAAAGGTTTATGCACCCGTGGCCCAACCCGACCCGTCGATTGGGAACTCAGGCGAAAAGGTTAATGCACCTGTGGGCCAACTTGACCCGTCGATTGAGAACTCGGGGGAAAAGGTTACGAATTTGAGCATGGGTTTGGGCAGTTGTGATGATACAAGTTTCGTTAATTGTTCCGATCGCGGAGTCTTGAAAGCGATTAAAAAATTTAACGCGAAACATTTTAAGTCGATAGTGTTTCTTGAGTATCAAATGCCAGTAAACGGGTCAAACCCGAATGAATGTGACGTCACATGGAAATTCAGGAATCGAAAAGAAAAATCTTGGAGAAAATATAGAGATTTTAGAAGGTTTAAAATCGGGTACAGCGAAAATTGTATGTATAAAGTTGTGGGTGCAAAGGGTTGGCATTCGGGTGTGAATGCAAGACGCGCAAGAAGTCAAATAAACGCAACTAAAAAAGGGGATAAGTCTAAGATCTCGCTTTCGTTTGATGATCAAATTAATGATACAATTGCAGTAATTGGGTCGGGTTCTGCATTCAGAAATGGAAAATATTTGTATTATTCGCGAGGAGGCGATTACTGTAAAAACATGAATCATTACATTTGGAGCTTTTTATGTGCTCTTGGTGAAGCTCAGTATTTGAATCGTACGTTTGTTATGGATTTGAGTATATGCTTATCATCAAAGTATACATCAAGTAATAAAGACGAAGAAGGTAAAGATTTTAGATTTTATTTTGATTTCGAGCATTTAAAAGAAACCGCTTCGATAGTGGAAGAAGGCGAGTTTCTTAAAGATTGGAAAAAATGGGAGAAAAATCACAAGAAAAAAATCCCGGTTCGAAAAGTTGCTGATTATAAAGTAACGCCGATGGAGTTAAAGAACGATAAGCGCACGATTATATGGAGGCAGTTTGATAAACCCGAGCCTGCAGATTATTGGTACAGAGTTTGCGAAGGTCAATCTGCAAACTACGTTAAAAGGCCATGGGGTTCGCTATGGAAATCGAAAAGATTGATGAACATAGTGTCGGAAATTAGTGGTCAAATGGACTGGGATTTCGATGCGGTTCATGTAATTCGAGGAGAAAAGGCGCAAAATAAAGTAATGTGGCCTCATCTTAATGAAGATACATCTCCTGAATCGTTAGTTGCGAAGCTTCAAGGTGTTGTTCAACCATGGAGGAATCTTTATGTAGCTACGAACGAACCTTATTATAATTACTTTGACAGGTTAAGGTCACATTACAAGGTTCATTTGCTTGATGATTATAAGGAGTTATGGGGGAATAAAAGTGAGTGGTATAATGAAACGACGGTTTTGAATGGTGGTTGGGCGATTGCGTTTGATGGTTATATGCGCGCTGAGGTGGACACTGAGGTGTTGTACAGAGCGAAGACGCGAGTTGAGACTTTCTACAACTTGACTAAAGACTGCAAAGATGGTATCAGTACATGCTGATAATAACATTGATATGAGAATGATAATGATATTGATAATGAATTATTGTCTTTTTTTATTGTTATTTGTTATATATTGATTCATATATTTGTATTGTTTTTCATGATGATGAGATTCATATTGTTTGTATAAGCTAAGAACAATAAAACAGTCGCTTGATAAAACAACAAAATCAGAAATTTCAGCATACATAACTTTATTTGTTATCTGATTAAGCAGTCGGTATGTGTTCGTTACACATTGGTATGTGCTCGTTACACATTTCGTCGTTGATGAGTGAATCCAAGAACGAAGAGAAACCATCATCAGAGATGTAGTAGCTATCAGTATGATCTTTACTTTTGTCTTCATTTCCACAGGTGTGATTCATTTGATCGTTAGTACGAGCAGAGTTTAGGTGCGAGATATTTTCAGAAATTGCCGAGGAAGATGAACATAACGGTTTGTGTGTTTTCGGATCAATCCCTTCGCCGATCAACTTCTTTGTGAGATGAGTATTCCAGTAATTTTTTATTTCGTTATCGGTACGCCCTGGAATTCGTCCCGCTATCAGTGACCACCTAATCATTGTTCGATAGAAATCCAGGCTGACTTAAACATTATACTGTAACATAAGCTAAATTCGACTTGCTATAAAACCCGACATGATAATAAATGGGTCAGGGATTGAATTATCTACCCCCCCAACCAGTAGAACCTTTAACTGTTTGGGTAAATGGGTCGACCCGCCAACCCAAAATAACTTTTAACTGTTTCTGTATAGATATATTCTTAATATATAACATTAACATATACTACTGTATGAAATATGAAATTAGACTTTCCCTAACCTAAACCATCTGTCAAACCTGAAAGCAACCCTGCAACTCACCAACTTATTTGACTCGTTTATCTAAACGGGTTATGAGGTCATTATGGGTTAGCAGGTACCAGGTAGGGTAAAAGTCTCAACCCATTTATTAAACCCATTTCGACCCACCAACATAATCAGAAATGCTAAAATAAACATTATATTACCGGTTACCAAGAAGGCGATGAAGGCGAACGATGAGGTCTTCTTCATCAGCAGAGATGTTTCCCCGCTTGACGTTCGGACGGAGGTAATTCATCCAACGAAGGCGGCAACTCTTCCCACAACGCAAGAGACCCGCCTTCTTGGGTAGGGTTTGCCACCGCCCTTCTCCTTCTCTACTGATATAACGCGACAACAACTCGTCTTCTTCTCGTGTCCAAGGCCCTTTCTTCATCATTTTCGCTCTCAAAATATTGAATTTTTACAAGAAGTACAATTACCAAAGATATACGTTTCTTATATATTAAATGTAACTACTGATATGAGAACTAAGAGTGTTGAATTGTCATATTCAGAGTTACAACTATACAAGCATTGTAAAATTTGTGAACAAATGAAGAAACTTGTACTGATTAAGTATCACCCTTATTTAAGTTTATAATTTATTTTCCTTTAAATTTACTCATTAAATGATTGCTACTTTGAGCAGTTGTCCACAACAGACACTATTGTTGGTTTACATAGAAAAAGATAATTATGTAAGCAGCAGGGGGATTTAAACACCAACCCTTAAAATCCAATACTACCCCCATCTAATGCATAATCATTTGTACGATATATTGAAGCAGTCAACGCAAGAGCTAATCAAGGTCTTCTAAATCTCATATCGGCATCATCTGCAACTTTAATGTGTTTATATTTCTGCTCCGTGTTGAAACGCCTAGCCGTCTCTTCCACACCCTTTGACACAATATCTTTCAATGCTGAAACTCCCTCTTGTAAGCCAGCATTAATCTTGTCGAACCCAAAAAAGAAAAAACAAATGTAATAAAATTATGTTTTTGTATAAGATATGCAGATACCATCATACCACTAGTTTATACCATCTTTGAGTATCATGTATAGTGTGGCGAGAAATGCAATACTAGTGTGGGACCCACCAAAGGTCAATTGTAGTGAAGTATATTTATGGAGAAGAAAACCATCCTTTTACTTGAGTAAAAAAAAAGAAACTTGTTTCCTCTATTTGGGAATAATAATCACCTTATGAGTATGATTATTGGATCAATATACAGTCATAACTCAAGTACTCAGTCACGACTTTGGAGGGACTAATCAGCAACTCGGGATTAATCGGACTTTTTATACATTTTAAATAATAAATTCTAACATTATTTGTGTAACTATAGAAGAAAACCATAAACATATAGTTTAGCATAACTGTCTAAAAATATAAACATAGTCGTTTATTCGTTCAAAAACTTTAAAATTCTTGCTTAAATTCATATTAAAATGTTAGACCAATTTTGACTTTGGCCAACTTTGACTAATAAATCCGATTTGGACCCATTAACCGACGTTGACCGATTAATTACACAGATTTTGGAAAATTCGATCAGCCTGTTCTTAAACAGGAGTAATCGGGGAAATAATCGGGTTTTTTTACATCAGTGTGTACAAGAATAGCATCTCACTTTTTCTTGAGCTGTTGCATTGAACTTCTGAAGCAAGAAGGCTTTGGGATCCATTTGACCTGGAGGTTTACCTATGCCTAAAAGAATAATTAGAATGACGATTAATTAAGGGAAAGTACGCTTTTCTCAAAGTAATTGTTAGCTAAAGATGAAAAATGATATATACCTATTCGCAGACGTGCAAACACCCGATTACCACGGAAATGATAGATCACACTCTTCATCCTGGTACAAGAAATTTTAAAAATGAAACTTTGTTAGAGATAAAATCACATCCCGAAATCAGGAATATAGGTTTCACGGTTAACTTATTATGATTCCAGTATAAAATACATTAAAAAGTACCAATCAAAATCAAGCTCTATATCAAATAGTTGATGTTGAATGTACTCTTACAGAGTTTTAATCCTAATTCTGATCTTTAACGACGTGATCTAATTGTGGAATACAAGAGATAAATAACTGTATTGCAGCAAGAACTCTGTATTCATACCCATTATGGCTACCATGGCCACCCTTGGGCTGAAGCCGAAGAACCCCGCACGGTAGATCCATATCATCATGGAACTACAACCACAAGAAACAAAAGAATTAGGACAATGCATCACGTAATATTATAAAATCAATAACAAAAAGAAACCGGCTCAAAACTCACTCACAATGTATATAAAAATACATATTCATTTTGTTCAAAAAGCAAACAAAATTATTATTATTATAAGAGTATAACTTGTGTCATCATGTTATCCACACTTGCGACACTATTATTTTAGGAGGAACGCGTTATAAGTCAAACTGACCCAGTTTGTTTTACAAGTTACCCAACCCACCCAATTTGCCAACTCTACTAGTAGCAAAAGTTACCAAACATTGTAAAAGTTGCAAGAGAGATCATACCACTACCACTCGATTTAGTGGAAGTTTGTAATAGGCAGCAAGTGGACCACTCTGCAGTTAAAGATTACTATTATATAAAATCATTCGAGGTACCAAAGTTCAAAAGATAAGTTCTCTTAGCAAACTAGTCCGTTTATACCAATCAATATGCTTAATACTTATGATCTTCTATCAAAAAAAAAAAAAAAAAAAAAAAATCTCCATTTAAAACACTCAAAAATGAAAATTTTGCACATTCTCTAGCTTGTAGTCCATCTATTTGCATTAGCCAGTGTGCAATTTCATAACCGTTGCAGTTTATAAGTAAAAAAGTTGCACACAAACATGTACAGATATATGCAAAATTCAATGCCTTAATATTCACTAGGGATGGTTCCAACAAGAACTTGAACACAAATAAGAACTGTATGAACTATCATGTGAAGTCAATCGTTTCGTACGAAGTGCATCTAAGTTGGATGCATATGCATCCAAATTGCATGTGGAATGACTAGCCCTGATAAGTTAACATTGTTCTATATATCAACAGCAAAACAAAGCTCCAAAAGCTGCCAAAATAAACCCTGTTTGAGCTTATTTCTACTTTTCCTACTAAAATAAGCTAATATGAACTTCCAAACATCTTCAAGTCCCATTTGGCTTAAAAAATTTGAAAAAAGTGTAGGATTGCTTATCTAAGCACTTATATGCTGTTTATATATGTTTATATCAGATAAACCACATCCAAACATCTAATGATAAGCAGAAAGCTGTTACAAATTACTCAATAAATTTAGCCTTTTTATTAGACATGTATAGCAAGTAAATACCGAAAAAAAGAAGAAGAAAAAAAACTGACCGATTCACCGCTCAAATTCATATATGTTTGAGGCTTTGCCAATAAAACAGGAACACCATCTACAATGCCTGTTTATTTATATTTATACACAATTTAAACCTAAATAAATAAATCATTTTATATGTAAAACAAACCTTTAAAATTCGATAAATAAAAATAAAAACTTGGAAAAGAAATAGTAACAAACCTTTTCCGAAAACAGCTTTACAGAAAACTGTATCCATAGCAATTCCTTGTGATTCAGCAAATGTATCTATCATCTTAAACCCTACCTAATAATTTCAAAACAACAAAATAATTATAATTATACTCATAAATCATACTAATAATAAAATAATAATAATAAATATTAATAATTACAGTAATATTTAGGTTACATTATGTCGTGTGAGTTTGAATTTATCGCCGGGATTGCCTAAACCGACGAATAACCATGGGGGCGGTGGTGATTGAATTGATGTACAGAATCGTCGATTTGAATTAAAAAGCTTCCGAAACATATCTCGATTAACTCCAGTGTACTCTATCAGATACGACTTTATTTATCTCCTCCGAGATTTTGCCTAAACTGAGCTTCGATTTTTGTAATCGGTACATTTCATATTCTTGAATTTCTATTGTTTCTTGAATTTCATGTTAAATTTAAGAATGGGTGATGATATATCCGCTCTTATAATAATTGATAAATCCACTTAAAATACCTAAAATACATGTATTGCACAAATTTTATTTTACAATATATTTGAGGGTATTGTTGGAAGATGGTGTAAAACATGTGTGGATCTATCAATTTTGAATTTAGAAACATTTAAGGCTGATCTAACACTGTAACTAAAACAGTAGTGTCAAATCTTGGTATTAAATTCATTATTTAAATACTTTTAATATTATTAAAACAGAAAAAACAAAGGAAAAAAACAAAAAAAAAACAAACCACAGCGTTACCACCGCAGCGGTAGAGCATAACGGCGAGATTTAACGGTGGATTAACGCCGGAACAGAGTGGCGGCAAGTCAACGTCTCCGGCGTTAAATGGTTTGACGGTGGCATGAGTTGTCGACTCCCAGAGCTCTTAGTTCAACGAATGAGGAAGATATGAATCCGACATGCTTGCGTTCTCCGGATGTTAATACGGTGGTGGTGAAGTAATTGTTTAGTTGTTTTTCAAAACAACAAAACCCCACAGTATAAGATGTACACAATCCTTTAAAAATAAAAACCAATTCCATAAAAGTAGGATATGAAGAGCTAAGAGTATAGAAAGTTCTCCCTCTCAATGTTTTATGGATAGGGAGATTGCTTCCGAATGGACTTCGATCAATAAGTAGGTTAAAAATGGTAGAATCAAATTTTCATATAACAACCCTACTATTCCCGTTAAGCTTCGTTAACTGCCCGTTAAGTTATTTAACGGAACTTACTTGAATTTTGTGTATTTAATTTAATTAAATGCATACTTGAGTTCATGATGAACTAACGTAATTAACATATGATTATATTAGTCGAAAAACCTATTTCATGTTATGAAATACTGAGAAAACGATACGGTTTTCAAAACTGCAACAGAGGTCCCGTGAGACTGCGAAACGCTCGATTTTAAAAAAAAATATTTATTTTTAATAATTATTAACTTTAAGAAAAACTTATTTAATTTATTATATATTTAATGAATTAAACTTGGTGGGATGCGTTTTAACGACCGATTAACGTTCCGGGAATTCGGTACGGTTAACGACAATTAGAAACGAACCATACTTAGCGGACTAGCAAGCCAAAACATAATGTAATTCACTTTTAATAATTATATTATATAATTATTATGATTTTAAGATGCTTTAGACTTATTGAAATTTTTATAGATTAAAAACGCGAGAAATTAACGTTTATCGATTCGGTTTGCGTTTTCGGCTAACGAAACTTAATGTGTACATTTAGGAAACTTGTCTAGCAATATTTGAGAGCCCAATGACTCTTCTTTTCAGCCCTTGGTCAAAATTTACAGAGGGAGGGCCTTCTTTGATTTATTTGGGCTAGTTGTTATTTGAGTCCATGTAAATTAGGCCCTAACTTATCCCTAAACCTAATTTAATCAAACAAAAGGCTTCTATTCTTCCCTCTCTCCAAAACCACGACCAAAAAGCAGCTGCAAACCTCTAAAAAGGTCGCCATCTTTATCCCCATCAATCATCATCCAAAAATTGGTTGTTTGCTCTTACGATCTACACGAAATTGATAGCTCTCGTCGTTCTCTACACGCTAGTATTTTATGATTTGTTGCTAGAGGTATAAAATCACTAACCCTAATATTCTTAGATCTGATTTTGATCAATTATGTAGTGTACAAGGGTCTAGTGCTCAATTGATTGCGATTACATGTGTAATTAGTCGTTAGATTGCTCGATTCGTATAATTTGCTTGAAAACCGAATTGTTTGCCATGTTTTTGGAATTGTGACTTTGCTCTCTGTAAAAATAAAGTATATAATTAGAATCCCCTCTAAAAATTATTAAATTTAGACTTTGGAATTGCATGATTTCGTTACCAGATGTGCTAGTTATGATTGATTGAAATTTTTGCTAGGGTTTTGTATGTAATACGAATTTTCTGGTGTTTATGCTGTATGAATGAGTTATTAATTTGCTAACCGTTGGATTCCTTGTTAAAAATCACTCAATTTAGACTTAAGAATCATATTAAAAGGGTTATGTGTAGCTCTCGGTATGATTAAACGAATAATGGTGACTTGTATTGCTCGGAAACTGGTTTCATATGCACTCTAAATAACCTAAGATCAACTAGAAATTATTTGAGACTTTGATCTTCTGGTATATTGTCATTTAGATGTTCATAAACATATTTCATTTGTATAATAGCTTCTAAAGCCATTGTTTGCTATGTGTTATATGTGTCGCCAAATGACATGTCCTGATGTGGTCCAAAACAGAAGGTCTGTAGAGTTATACAAAACTGTACAAAATGGCTACATGAATCTCTTTGATTATTTTACCACTAAAAATTTGGAGCGTCTAGAGTCATCTCCAATTATCCGTTTGTTAATTACTATTTTCTATATTGAATGAGAATTTTTCTAAAACTGTTGTGCGAGCTGGAACTGATTTGATAAACCTTATCTGAAACATGACTTGTAGACATCGTATGAGGGCATGTCTAGACTTTCTAGAAACGTTTATGAGTCTAGTTATGATCTGGAGTTTGCCATGTGAAAGGACCCGTTCATACCGATTATAAACGATTCACAATAGTTGATTTCATTGCGAGGTATTAACCTCTATATGATACGTTTTGTAAACATTGCATTCATTTTTAAAAGACAAACTTTCATTTCGACGAAAGTTAATAGATATTCATACCATTTTAAAATACATACATTCTATATCAATGAGATAATGACGTTTCCCAGATTATAAATGACTAATCTGTCATTTATTTAATATAAATCTTTATGAACTCGTATGACTTGAATGCAACGTCTTTTGAAATATGCCATGAATGACTCCAAGTAACATCTTTAAAATTGAGCATATGCACAGCGAAATATTTCTTTCATACCTGAGAATAAACATGCTTTAAAGTGTCAACTAAAAGGTTGGTGAGTTCATTAGTTTATCATAAACAATCATTTTCATAATTTTAATAGACCACAAGATTTCATTTTATAAATAACCATACACTCACAAGTGTATAAAAATCATACAGGCATATAGCTATCTGTATAAAAATCATTTGTATGATGAACACCTGGTAACCGACATTAACATAATGCATATAGAATATCCCCTGCATACTCGCAAGTATGCCATATACCGGCAATCGCACTCACCATTTAAATCGAAGTACTAAAGCGGTTCAAATTCTCTGATTGGGGCTGGTCAGTGCCCGTAGATCTACCTTTAGAATTCACGTCAATTAGGGGCCATTTTCCTAATTCTTAGGTTACCAAGTTAAGGGGTAATATTCGGTATAGTAATCCAACCATAGAATGTAGTTTCAAGTACTTGTGTCTATTTCGTCAAACATTTATAAAACAGCACATGTATTCTCAGCCCAAAAATATATATTACAAGAGCATTTAAAAAGGGAGCAAATGAAACTCACTATACTGTATTTCGTAGTAATTATGCATATGACGGCACTGAACAAGTGCAGGGTTGGTCTCGGATTCACAAACCTATATCAGTTATATATATATATATATATATATATATATATATATATATATATATATATATATATATATATATATATATATATATATATATATTAAAACTTGTAACAAGTTTATATATTAATTTTATTAATATACTTGTTATATTTAATGATTTATATGTTATATTAAATAAGTTATATTTTATTATATATATGTTAAGTAGTTAATATTTATTCTCATAATACATTATAAATATTAATATAGTAAATGCTTATTAAAGTAATTTAATAATATAATATTTATCCTTCATTAATGTATTAATAATAGAAATTTGTATTAGGGTTGTGATAAATCAATATTTGTATATTAATTAATATAAATATATATATAATTTAATTAATATCATTTTAATGATAAAAATATAGTGATATGTAATTTTAATATAGTTGTATTATATGTAGTAAATATATTTTTATGTATATAACATTTATTTAATAGAATAATATAATAATAATAAAGAGTTGTAAATAATAATAATAATCATATTAATCATATTTATATTTGTTAATGATAATAATAATAAGTTGTATTATTTTCATAACTATAATAACTTTAATAATTTTAATGATACAGATAATACTAGTAATGTTAATAATAATATTAGTAATATTATTGATGTTAATAATAATTAATACTAATGATAACAATATTTAATAATAACGATAATTTTTAATAAACATGATGATTTCAATAACAATAATAATTTTAGTAATAATATGAATGATAATAATTATAATAATCATTTTAATAATAATATTAATATTAATGTAAGTGATAATAATGATAATTTTATCTAAATCATAATCTTAACAGTATCTTAACTAAATCCTAATACTTATTCTTGTTATATCATGATTATTTTATTTAGTAGCTTTTAGTCTACTTCTATATCATGATCATAAAGTCATAATCATAATCGTACTAATAATGATAATCATAATAATAATAATTATTAGATGATAACAATACTAATTATAATGATAATTCTACTAATTATAATATTAATAATAATATTTTTAATAACAATGATAATACTAATAATAATCTCGGTGATAATACTAATAATAATCTTAGTGATAATAACGATATTAATAATAATAACAATAACAATTTTAATGATAATACTTATATTAATAATGATAATGATAATGATAATAATAATAATAATAATTATTATTAGACAATAATAATAATGATGATAAAAATAACAACGATAGTAATAATAATAATAACGATAATAACTACACTTAATAATAATTTTAGATAAAAATGGGACTATAACTTACGTATCAATATTGTGATTCAATATTGCAGGAAAGTATGTAGACACAATGAACATGACAACTGGTAGATTGACCTTTGACTCACGATCACAACCCCCAAGCAATACACGTAATCTCCTTAGCTATAACCCATAATTTTCTTAGCTCTATCCCGCTCGAAAAACCCATTTTGAAATAACTCGCTCATGACCCCGTCGTAGTATTTTATGTATAATAATACTAATAATATTAATACTAATACTACTAATAATAATAAGATTAATACTAATAATCTTTAATAATAATAATATATATAAAAAAATAATTCATACGGACTAATATAGATAGAGAGAAATGAATTGTTAATGATGAAACGCCGAATTCGATCGAACTTTAAACAGCTTTGCTGCACCTAACCCCCATGCAATCGCATGGGAATTGTGCTTCTTGGCCATTCGATCGCATGGGATGCATCTCCAGCTCCTAATCGTTCAATGATATATGCCGACACTCGATTTAATAATATTACATATAAATATATATTTAATCCATATAATTAATTATATATTATATTATATTCACGTGCATAGTTGACTTGTAATTTTAGTTCCGATGACTTGTACGTTGTCACTCGACTAACGTCCCGGTTCCGGTTTTTCGAACATCGTTTCGTACGCTTAGAAAACTTGTACTTTACGTTTTGCGACGTGTACCTTTATTGATAATTAGACTTAATTAGCCAATAATTTATATTATTTGAAATGTAACTTATACATTTGAGTGTTTTGGTCATTTACTTCTTTAAATCATCATCTCGTTATATATATATATATATATATATATATATATATATATATATATATATATATATAATATTATATATAATATTATTTTAAATCAAAACGTTTTTAGATCTAAGTTAATATTATATTTTATCACATTGTAAAAATATATATATATTTTTATTTAGAAATATGAATTTGTACATATTATATATAATTGAAATATTTATATTTATTTAATAATATAATATTTAGTTTTTCAAGACTAATTATATTGCAAAGTTCATTATATATTAATTTAAAATCATTTCAAATAATAAAAAATATTATATCATATAAAGTTTACACATTAAAATTTAAATTGATATAATTCATATTCCAACTTATGTTATTTAAACAAAAACATTTTAATAATCAAATTTCTATTATATCGAAAAACGTTTTCGTACGTTTGAAACTAAATCAATTGAATATTATGAAATTTAGTTCTCCACTAACTTTTGTCTAATTCTCGTTATTTGACACTCTGTTCTCACTTGTGGATTACATTACCATTTATTCCGAATGCGGTTAAAAAGAAAAGATTTCTCAAATCACGTGGACCTTACATTTAACACCCCGTCAAAATCGACATTGACACAGATGTTAACTCTATTCCCAGTGCATGGCTTGAATTTTAAGTACATCAAAGTTCTACAGCGGAAGCATAATATATAAGTACCTGAGACAAAACATGCTTAAAAGTGTCAACCAAAAGGTTGGTGAGTTCATAGGTTTATCATAAATAATGATTTTGATAATAATGATAGATCACAAGATTTAGTTTAAAGTTGATTGATATAGAAATATCAATCTAAAAGCGTTGCTGCAGTTTGTAATATCGCTACTAAACAAAATTTACCCTGTGACACCTAGTACTGTCAGTGTCGTGAAATCATTATTATGTAACCAAAGACCAACGGTCGAATGGTTAGAGACTGATGTCGTAGCTAAGGGATACGAAATAGTTTATATTTTACTAGGAAAAACTATTAAATATGCTACAATTTTACACAAGATATTTATTTATTTATAGAATGGATATACTTAAACCTTGCTACAACACTTATAGGCAGTGTACCTAATCGTACAGTAGTGTAGTTTTTAGTAAGTCCGGTTCGTTCCACAGGGAATCTTTTTTAAACAAAGCTCAACGCTATATTAGTTTACTTTTATAAAAATACAAATATATATATATAAGTAATATTATTATTATAAAGGGGGGTTTTTACCGTTTAATGACCGGTTTGTCAATTTTAAGACTTTAGTCGCAGTTAAAACCTAATGTAAAATATAAAATAAATACAAGACTTAAATTAAAGCGTAAAGTAAATAACGATAATGAAATTGCGAATAATAAAAGTGCGATAAAATAAACTTGCGATAATTAAAAAGTACGATAATTAAAAGTGCGATTAAATATAAAATAAAGGAAATTAAATATGAAATAAAAGAATTATGCTTATTTAAACTTCCGTAATCATGATGTTTGACGTGTTGATTTTAGTTTTATGCCCATGGGTTAATTGTCCTTTGTCCTGGATTATTTAATATGTCCGTCTGGTTTTTGTCCATAACAGTCCATCAGTCGTAAATATAAAGTGCGAGTGTCCTCGTCAAATTATTCTTATACCCGAAGTTAAATATTCCAACTAATTGGGGATTCGAATTGTAACAAGGTTTTAATACTTTGTTTAATGAATACACCAGGTTATCAACTGCGTGTAAACCAAGGTTTTACTACTTTGTTAGCAATTACACCAATTACCCTTGAATGTAATTTCACCCCTGTTTTAATTATTCTAGTGGCAATTAATCCATTCCCGTGTCCGGTTAAATGAACGATTATTCGTACATATAAATACCCCGCCCATCGTGTCCGATCGAGTGTATATGGTAATTTATAGGGACGCCCAATTGTAAATCTTTATATTAACATTAACAAACTTTCATTTAGTTAAACAAATATAAAGCCCATTAATAGCCCATAGTCTAATTTCCACAAGTGTCGTTCTTTTGTCCAAACCCCAATTATGGTACAAAGTCCAATTACCCAATTTTAGTAATTAGCCCAACATCATGATTACTTTGTTTTAAATAAGCATAATAATAACTTAGCTACGAGACATTAATATAAAAAGGTTGAACATAACTTACAATGATTAAAAATAGCGTAGCGTTACACGGACAGAAATTCGACTTACACCCTTACAATATTCGCTAACATACCCTTATTATTAGAATTATAATTAAAATTAAAATTAAAATATAAATTATATATATATATATATTTTACGTATATATGAGAGAAGAGAGAAAGATGGATATTTGCGATCAGAATTCGGTTGGCTTTATAGGCAGTTTTTCATTTTGGGGCTCCGCGACTCGCGGCCAATTTTGCCTTCAAACTCCGCGAGTCGCGGAGGTTACTTTTACAGCTCAGAGGAGTTTGGCTCTTTGTTTACCGACGGTTTATAATATATATATATAATATATATATAATTAATATAATTAATTATATATTATATTATATTTATATACATAGTTAACTTGTAATTTTTAGTCCGTTGAGTCGAGCGTTAAGAGTTGACTCTGGTCCCGGTTCCGGATTTTCGAACGTCCTTGCGTACAATTTAATATCTTGTACTTTGCGTTTTGAATCTTGTACTCTTGTAATTTCGAGACGTTTCTTATCAATAATTGGAACCTTTTTGATTGTCTTTTGTACTTTTGAGCTTTTTGGTCGTTTGCGTCTTCAATTCGTCGAATCTGTCTTTTGTCTTCACCTTTTATTATTTAAACGAATATCACTTGTAAATAGAACAATTGCAACTAAAAGCTTGTCTTTCTTGAGGAATAATGCTATGAAATATATGTTCGTTTTTAGCATTATCAAATATTCCCACACTTGAGCGTTGCTTGTCCTCAAGCAATATCGTCTTGAAACACTAAAATCACTTCTTTATTCTTCACACTTTGTACATCAGTGATTTCTATACGGCGGTATAAACAATGATAGTAACGATAGAACCATGGTTAAAGGTGGGTGTGTCATCCATAGTTGCCTCGGGTTTAGGTCAACGACACTTGCAATCAAATAGCCGATTTACTTTCGGTTTCCAAAGCAAAGTGCACATTTGAAAGGCGGTTTACAGTCCCACATGACTATGAAAATGTAGATCCTTTTATGAAAATATTTGATCTTTTGACAATTCAATCTAGCTTTTACCCTAGATAAGTTTTCCGGGATAACCCTTTACCGGTGTTTGCAAAATATTTTTGTGGGTTTGGTGGGTTTCAGATTTGAAAATTTTAGCTCAAACTTGCGGTTTTGTGTCACCCACTTGCTAACCTTGTATTTGGAAAGCAACACGTCCAGTTTACTTGTCCCGTATATTACCTTTCGGTAAACTACTGTCCGGTTGAAAGGAAAGCGTTGAACAAGCAACTGTTAAGGCAATGTCCCCTGACATGCTTTTAATTATGGTCTATAACGTGTCGGACGCAATTACTATCCTTGGTAGGAGCAATAGTAAAGCTCACCCTTATAATTTTTCGGTATGGCACAAGGTCCTGTCTTTGACCACTATGCAACCACCGTTCTTACGGTTGACACCCGATTTAGTTCAGGTGACCTAATGAATTCCAGGTGAATTCCTAGGATTTTACGTTCAATGGTAATGAACGCATTGAAAATAGGGTTTTCAGAAAACAAATCGGTTTATAATTTTGATCAAAATATTTTCTCGTTCAAGCTTGAGTTTAGATATCATTGAATTCCATGAGTTTGAATTCTCAATCTTTAAGGTCAATCTCTAGGATTGATTTAATCTTTAAGGAGATTATCCTTTCTGGGGATCTGATTCATTAGTCTTATCCAGCTAATTTGCATGGTGCCCCCCCCATTGTACGAGATAAATCCTTCTCATGGTTAGGATAAATCTGACCACTTGGCGACCCTGTTTTATGCTGAGGTCCGTGGATTTCCAACCGATTTTAGTGATGACTTTTCTAGATTTTTCGTCAACCTACAGCTGGTCTGGACGACAACTTCTTGACCTAAATCAAGAAGCGCGTGTCTTTTTCGGAAGACTTTACTTCCTTTTAATGATGGAATTGATTCATCGTGTAGATCCATCTCTTCTTTTCTTTCATCGGGTAAAACAGTTTAGTTTAGTCCAAAGCAAAAGTATTTTCAGTTATTTGTTACAGATATATGTGACATATGTTTAAGATAACTTGGTAAATTTTCCCATACTTGGCTTTTATTTTCCTTTTTATCGTCCTCTATTCCATTTTAAATGAATTTTAACATTTTAGTTTGTTTCTCAATTTATGTTCTTTCCGAGGTAACAATAATTTCGGTGTTAAAACCTAGTTTTATCGTTCATAAATATATATAAACATGATTTTGAGTTCATTTAATTGAAAATTTTTAAAAATTTTACTAGAATTGGGTAGTTAGTATATAAGACTAGGGCTGTTCTTTATTATCAGAGAGCACTAGATTCTAATACAACTACTGCTTTACTAGTATTTTTAATGGTAACCAAGTGTATAAAGTAAAAATTTTAAAATCCGAAAGAATTTAACCCCTTCCCACACTTAAGATCTTGCAATGCCCTCATTTGCAAGAAATCAGTAACAATTTAAATTATTGAGGGTGATTTGTGTGAAAATGATTAAATTTTTACCAAAGTTTCCAAATATATTGGCGTTTGTTTGCTGAATGATAAATGGTGCACATCATTTGTTCATTCCGTCTTGTTGTTATTTCACATATATTTTGCATCTTGTCGTCAAAATTAGTTGCTTTTGTTGAACTTAATGCCAGTCTTTGAAAATGCGTTGTTTTACCCTGTTGTGTACATAAGATAAACTGCAAACATATATACATATTTTTGAAGTTTGGTATATTACCCCACATTCAAAAATTATTAAAATCTAAGAATAAAAGTTAGACAATTATAAAAATGATTACAATATTAACAAAAGTATTAAACGTATCAATAATTACAAATTACAAAATTAAAAAAAAAATAAGTAAACTAAGGATGATATTGGTACCAATAGGGGTTCCAGGCATAACCATAGGTGCTATAGAATGCTTCGGCAGGGTTATACGTAGGATATGGTGGCTGCATCTCTATAGACCAGGGAGGGAAGATGGGTTTCGGTGTAGGAATATAGTTTCTACCTATATGTTGGCAATGAGCTATGATTTGGTTCTGATGAACTTGCCAATCTTCAAATACTCTCTGTCTAGCATTTTCGTATTCCTGAGAAGCTATAAACCTTTGCATTTCTTGCATCTCATTCCCCCCTCCTACATTACCTTGCTGTTGGTTTCTCTTCACCTGTGGATGTCTACCATGGTATCGTACTGCGGCGTTATTTCGCCTCTTTAAAACTTTCGCACCATGGTATACATTTAAACCTATAGTATCGCGGGGTTCCGGTTCTTCTACTAATAATCCCCCCGACTTATATCCACACCGAGATATTCACCAATCAAAGTAATAAAAATACCACCTCCTATTATGCTATGCGGTCGCATCCCCCGAACCATAGCTGATAAATAATAACCCACACAATACGGTATACTTACAGCGCTTTGTGGGTCTCGAATACACATATGGTAAAACAAATCCTGTTCATTTACGTTTTCCTTGTTCTTACCCCTTTGTGTAATCGAATTAGCTAAAAACCTATGTATCACTCTTAATTCGGCTCTATCTATATCCAAATAAGAGTAATTTCCCCCTTTGAAACGGTGATGGCTTGTCATTTGACTCCACACACCGTGTGTATCAAAATTTTCATCTATCTTTCTACCGTTTAGTATCAATCCTCTACAATCGGCAGACGCTAACTCCTCAGGCGTATATATACGTAAAGCCTGAGCCATGTCCAGTAAAGACATGTGGCGCATCGAACCGCCTAACAAAAATCTAATAAAAGAACGATCAGTTAAACTAGCTACCCGATCATTCAACTCTATACTACATAACAATTCTTCACACCATACTTTATATACAGGTCTACGCATGGTGAATAAACGTACCCAGTCATTAAAAGAATAATTACCATACCTCTGTACAAGTAATTCCCTAATTGGCCCGGCCAATTCTACAGCTTCTAAGGGTCCCCATTCTATGACCCTCGGTACCTCAACAACCTTAGAATGAAGAGTATGCAAACCCCTTTGATATTTTGGATAATCTATCCAAAGTCTGTCAAATCTCAGGTTCGGGTGCAACTCTTCCAAGTGCATATCAGAAAAGGTCATGACTGGATGAGGTATATCCTGCTTGTAGTAGTTATCCACCTCCTGTTGTTCCAAATTCCCAGCAGGAGCATTGCGGGCTTGGGATGAAGATTTACCCCTTTCATTCTGCAAAACACATCAAACACAATTTTTTGTGCATCCAAATATGCATTAGTGTTAGCAAAATCATCAATCAAAATAATTACAATGACATTATCAATTTATATCAAACTTAAGCTCATTTTCATATTTTCATCAAATCTACACTTTTTCAAATAAGCATATACGAAAATGTTCGCCAAGTTCATAATCATTCAACTCAAATAACATGTCAAAATAATCATTACTAGCAATTAAACAAGTTTCAAATGGCATTATCTTTCAAAAATCAAGTTCATGAATTTTAGACTTGAAAAAGTCCACTTTAATTCTCAAAATCATGTTTAGGCTCAAAGTTTGGATCATTTAACTACCTAGACATGTTACACTACTCAATTTAGCAACAATTCATGACAAAAATCGGCCATAACCTGTTTATATCAAAAAGCCCCAAATTTCTCAAGAACACAAACCCTAGATTATTCAAAATTTGAAGTTTAAGGCTTCTAATCATGTTAAATAGCATCAATCTAGGTTATACAAGCATAATACATAAACAATTTAAGCATAATTACACTAAAAAGCATCAAAATCAAATTGGGGAAAAAATTGCTCAAGAACACCAAATTTCGGATTAAATGGTGTTTAGGTGTAGAAATTTACCGTTTTTCTTGAGTAATTCTTAGATAGCATCCTTCTCAACATGATTTTAGCAAAAAATTTGGTGATTATTTGATAATGCTAAAAACGAACATATATTTCATAGCATTATTCCTCAAGAAAGACAAGCTTTTAGTTGCAATTGTTCTATTTACAAGTGATATTCGTTTAAATAATAAAAGGTGAAGACAAAAGACAGATTCGACGAATTGAAGACGCAAACGACCAAAAAGCTCAAAAGTACAAAAGACAATCAAAAAGGTTCCAATTATTGATAAGAAACGTCTCGAAATTACAAGAGTACAAAGTAGTGTAGTTTTTAGGCAGTGTTGTAGCATATTTAATTTAACAAAGTGTTGTAGCAAGGTTTAAGGTTTTAATTACAAAGTGTTGTATTTAATTTAAGGTTTAAGGTTTAAGGTTTTAACAAAGTGCTAGTATATTTAATTACAAGAGTACTAATTGGGGATTCGAATTGTAACAAGGTTTTAATACTTTGTTTAATGAATACACCAGGTTATCAACTGCGTGTAAACCAAGGTTTTACTACTTTGTTAGCAATTACACCAATTACCCTTGAATGTAATTTCACCCCTGTTTTAATTATTCTAGTGGCTATTAATCCATTCCCGTGTTCGGTTAAATGAACGATTATTCGTACATATAAATACCCCGCCCATCGTGTCCGATCGAGTGTATATGGTAATTTATAGGGACGCCCAATTGTAAATCTTTATATTAACATTAACAAACTTTCATTTAGTTAAACAAATATAAAGCCCATTAATAGCCCATAGGCTATTATATATATATATTTCGGTTCCAAGACCTAATTTAACTCATGACGAATTTTTGAAATATTTTGGGTTGATTGTTTAAAGATATTTATACCTTAAGAATAAACGTTAAATTTCGCAGTGATGTAATAAATTTTTGAATGATATCAATAATTTCGGTCGCCAAACCTAATTTTATTTAATACCAATTTAATACTTTTTAGCGAACAAATTAGCGTTTATTATCAAAAGGTTAAAAATAAAAATAAAAATAAAAACTGTACAGACATACCTGTGGAATAGATTTCTTAGTTATATGATCTATCCCATTCATAAGATAGTTGGTTTAATTGATTTTCCATTGCTACATAGGCGTAACCTCGAGCATTCAATGTCTTTTCTTCTAAACATATGAACGGTCCGTCTCTGCATAAAGTAACAAATTCGGTATTTGAATAGGTTTGATTATTTGAACATTTACCTCCATGTGACCATTTTCCGCATTTGTGACATCGTTCTAGGTGTCGTGCTCTTCTTTTCGCTGCGGATTTTGATTTTCCTTTACCAAATTGTAACTTATTATCTTCGCATCTGGATTCTTTTCTAACTTCGTCCATTCTTTCTCTGATTACTGATACTAATTCACTAGGTAGTATGTCATTATTTCTTTTAGTGATCAAAGCGTGTAGCATTAGACCATGGATTAGTTCACAGGCAGTCTTCATTTCGTAAAAACCTAAAAAAAATAAAAATTCAGAATGGGGGGAGAAGACTAGTTCTTTAGGGTCTGCTAGGGAAAGACCATTCGGGTTCCATTTTCGAGAACTACACGAAAACAGACAATCTAACTCTGACAGAAATACATATTATCCTTTAAAAACTTGATTCTCCCCACACTTAGTTAGCTGTGGTGTCGAAATTGTGATTAACTTTGTTGTCGACTTCCATCGGACCATGTATGTAATGTTTAACTCTGTGACCATTAACTTTAAATTCAATCCCTTTTGAATTTATTAATTCTATCGTTCCGTATGGGAAAACTCTTTTGACTATGAATGGTCCTGACCATCTTGATTTCAATTTTCCAGGAAATAGCTTGAATCGTGAATTGAAAAGAAGAACTCTGTCTCCTTCTTTAAATTCTTTTGAACTTCTGATTCTTTTATCATGCCATTTCTTCGTTCTTTCTTTATAGATTAACGAATTATCGTATGCTTCATGTCTTAATTCTTCTAATTCGTTTAGTTGACTTAATCGTAGACGTCCGGCTTCATGTAAATCAAGATTACATGTCTTCAAAGCCCAAAATGCTTTGTGTTCAATTTCTACTGGAAGATGACATGCTTTTCCATAAACAAGTCTAAAAGGTGTGGTTCCAATTGGAGTTTTATAGGCTGTTCTAAAAGCCCAGAGTGCATCCTCCAATTTAATGGACCATTCCTTTGGATTTGATCCTACGGTTTTCTCTAGAATACGTTTTAAAGCTCGGTTGGTATTTTCAACTTGTCCACTTGTTTGTGGATGATATGCGGTGGAGATTTTATGAGTTACTCCATATCTTTTAAGAACTTTCTCAAGTTGATTATTACAGAAATGAGTACCCCGATCACTTATTAAAGCTTTCGGTGTTCCAAACCTTGCAAAAAGACGTTTTAAAAAGTTGACTACAACTCGTGCATCGTTAGTTGGGAGAGCTTGTGCTTCCGCCCATTTAGATACATAATCAATGGCTACGAGTATATATAGATTATTATGAGATTTTGGAAATGGACCCATAAAGTCAATACCCCAAATGTCAAATACTTCACATACTTGGATGACATTTTGTGGCATTTCATCACGTTGACTTATTTTTCCGGCCCTTTGACATGCATCACAGGATTTGAAAAGAAGGTGTGCATCTTTGTAAATTGTAGGCCAATAGAATCCAGCTTCATAAACTTTTCTTGCTGTTAGTTGAGGCCCATAATGCCCTCCTGTTGGTCCTGTGTGACAATGGTTTAATATTTTACTAGCTTCATCTCCAAATACACATCGGCGTATTATTCCATCGGGACAACTTTTAAACAGATGTGGATCTTCCCAAAAATAGTGTTTTATATCACTGAAGAATTTCTTTCGTCTTTGGTATGATAATCCTTTTTCAAGGAATCCACAAACTAAGTAGTTTGCATAGTCTGCAAACCATGGGATTTCATTATAATCTATCTTCAATAGATATTCATCAGGAAAGTTGTCTTGTATGGCCGATTCATTTAGAACTTCTAATTCGGGATTTTCAAGACGAGAAAGATGATCAGCGGCGAGATTTTCTGCTCCTCTTTTATCTCGGATTTCAATATCAAACTCTTGTAAGAGTAAGATCCAACGGATTAATCTTGGTTTAGCATCTTGTTTTGAAAATAAGTATCTAAGAGCAGAATGGTCGGTATAGACCACCGTTTTTGCTAGAACGAGATATGATCGAAATTTGTCAAAAGCAAAGACAATAGCAAGGAGTTCTTTTTCAGTAGTTGTATAGTTCGTTTGTGCTCCTTGTAACGTCTTACTAGCATAATATATAGGTTGAAATCATTTTTCAATCCTTTGTCCTAAAACGGCTCCCATTGCAAAATCACTTGCATCGCACATTAGTTCAAATGGTAGATTCCAATTTGGTGTTATCATGATCGGCGCATTAGTGAGTTTCTCTTTAAGAATATTAAAAGATTTGATACACTCATCTGAAAAGATGAATGACGCATCCTTTTCTAGGAGTTTATTCATAGGAGTGGCAATTTTAGAAAAATCTTTTATGAAACGTCGGTAAAAACCGGCATGCCCTAGAAAACTCCTAACTCCTCTAATATTGGTGGGATGTGAAAGTTTAGCAATTACATCTACTTTAGCTCTATCCACTTCAATTCCTTCTTTTGAAATTTTATGTCCAAGAACGATGCCTTCTTTAACCATGAAATGGCATTTCTCCCAATTAAGTACTAGATTGGATTGTTCGCATCTAAGAAGCATTCGTTCAAGATTAGCTAGACATGATTCAAATGTATCACCGAAGACTGAAAAGTCATCCATGAAAACTTCCATGCATTCTTCTATCATGTCATGAAAAATCGCCATCATACACCTTTGAAAGGTTGCAGGGGCGTTACAAAGTCCAAATGGCATGCGTTTGTAAGCAAAAGTACCATAAGGGCATGTGAATGTGGTTTTCTCTTGATCTTCGGGTGCTATTGGAATTTGAAAATATCCGGAAAATCCATCTAGAAAACAATAGTAACTATTTCCGGCTAGTCTTTCCAACATTTGATCTATGAAAGGTAAGGGAAAGTGATCTTTTCTGGTGGCGTCATTTAATTTTCTATAATCAATACACACACGCCATCCTGTTACAGTCCTAGTAGGAATAAGCTCATTTTTCTCATTTGTAATGACAGTCATGCCACCCTTCTTAGGCACACATTGAACTGGGCTTACCCATGGACTATCAGAGATCGGATAAATTAAACCTGCATCTAGCAGTTTAATAATCTCTTTCTTAACTACATCTTGCATATTAGGATTTAGTCTTCGTTGGCGTTGCACATACGTTTTATGACCTTCTTCCATAAGGATTTTATGTGTGCAATACGAAGGACTTATTACTTTAATATCATGAATCTTCCATGCAATGGCTGGTTTATGAGCTTTCAACACAGAAATGAGTTGTGATTTCTCATTTTCAGTAAGAGAAGACGATATTATTACAGGTAATTCAGATTCACCATGTAAATAAGCGTATTCCAAATGGTTTGGAAGTGGCTTTAACTCTAATTTCGGAGGTTCTTCTATCGATGATTTATATCGATATCTGTCTTCTTCTTTTAGCATTTGAATTTCTTCTGTTGTTGGTTCATATCCATTAGCTATAAGTGTAGCTAACATTTCAGCTTCATCAATTGGTTCATTACCTTCTCCTAAAGAACATTCTCCTGTTCCTTGTAATTCTGGAAATTCTTCTAATAATTCTGCATGTACATCTATAGTTTGAATATAATAACATGTATCATCTGCAGATTGTGGTTGTTGCATTGCTCTATCAACTGAAAAGGTAACACTCTCATCCTCTATACTTAAGGTCAGTTTCTTACCGAACACGTCTATCATTGCTTTAGCCGTGTTTAAGAATGGTCTTCCTAATATGAGAGGAACTTGAGAATCTTCTTCCATGTCCAGAACAACAAAATCTACTGGAAATACTAAAGTACCAACTTTAACTAGCATGTTCTCCATTATCCCTCTAGGATATTTTATTGATCTATCGGCTAGTTGTATGCTTATTCTGGTTGGTTTCAATTCTCCAAGGTCTAGTTTAGCGTATAGTGAATACGGCATTAGATTTATACTAGCACCTAAGTCTGCCAATGCTTCTATTGAACTAAGACTACCCAGAAAACATGGAATTGTGAAACTTCCTGGATCAGATAGTTTTTCTGGTATTTTATTCAACAGCACTGCTGAACAATTAGCATTCATAGTAACAGCCGAGAGTTCTTCCATTTTCTTTCTATTTGAGATTAGATCTTTCAAGAATTTAGCATATCTAGGCATTCCTGAAATCACATCAATGAAAGGAAGATTTACATTTATCTGTTTAAACATATCCAAGAATTTGGATTGCTCGGCTTCAAGTTTTTCTTTCTTCATTTTACTCGGGTAAGGAAGTGGTGGTTGGTATGGTTTAACATAAGGTTTATCCTTAACTGTGTTATCTTCATTAACCTTTTCAACTACCGGTTCTTTTTCCTTATCTTGATCAGGTTGTGGTTCTTGTGGAGTAGGAATGGCTTCATCAGAAGTTACAGGTATTTCAGGTGGTTTAAGTGTTGTACCACTTCTTGTGGTAATAGCTTTAGCTGTTTCATTCCGGGGGTTAGCATTTGTATCACTAGGTAGACTTCCCGGTTTTCTTTCACCTATTAACCTTGCTAGGTTACTCACTTCTTGTTCCAGATTTTGAATAGAAGCTTGTTGATTTCTAAATGCTTGAGCATTTTGTTCATTGGTTTGTTTCTGAGATGTGAAAAACTGCGTTTGAGTTTCAACTAGCTTCGTCATCATATCTTCTAAATTTGGCTTTCTATCATCAGTTTGTTGTGGTGGTTTGTTTTGAAAATTTGGTCTTTGCTGATTGTAATTATTATTGGATACTTGTTGATTGCTAGGACCTTGTTGGTTGTTGTATGGAATATTTCTGTTATAATTCTGGTTTTGATTGTAAATCGGTCTTGGCGGTTGATAATTATTCTGATAATTATTTCCAAGCCTTTGGTTTATGTATGAAATATTCTCTCTTTGTTCCATTGTTAATTCAATACTGAGACAATATTTTGTCAAATGTGGTCCTCCACACTGCTCACAACTAATTCGTATTGAGTGAATATCTTTAGTCATCTTTTCCATTCGTCTCTCCACAGCATCTATCTTTGCGGAAATGGAATCTAAGTCATGGCTAGAATTGGCTCTAGCTGCTTTAGATGATCTAACGATATCTTTTTCTTGGTGCCACTCATGTGAGTGGGAAGCAGTGTTATCAATAATTTTGTAACCATCAGTTTCGGTTTTCTTCATAATAGAACCACCAGCTGCTATATCTATGTCTTTTCTTGTAGTGATGTCGCATCCTTGGTAGAATATTTGTACTATTTGACAGGTGTCTAAACCATGTTGCGGACATCCTCTTAATAACTTTCCATATCTTGTCCACGCCTCATATAGAGTTTCATTTGGCTTCTGTGTAAACGTAACAATTTCTGCTTGAAGTCTTACGGCTTTAGATGCAGGAAAGAATTGTTTAAGAAATTTGTCAACTAAAACATCCCATGTATCAATCGCCCCTTCAGGTAACGATTCCAACCAATCTTTGGCTTCTCCCTTTAAAGTCCAAGGAAATAACATGAGATATATCTGTTCATCCTCCACTTCTCGGATTTTAAATAGTGTGCAGATCCTATTAAAGGTACGTAGATGTTCATTTGGATCTTCCTTCGGCGCACCACTAAATTGGCATTGATTAGTCACCATGTGTAAAATTTGTCCTTTGATTTCATAATCTGGCGCATTAATGTCTGGATGAGTAATTGCGTGACCTTGGCCAGTGCGTTTAGCTCTCATTCGGTCTTCCATACTTAAAGGTTCCAGATTCTCCATAATTGAATTTGTTGAATCGGTATCACTAGATGATTCTGATTTAATGGTTCGTTCCTCAATAATCTCTGTTTGAATGATTGGTGGTTCCGGAGGAAAGTTTAATGGTTCAGGATCTACGAACCGTTCCTGAATATTTTCCGGATTCTCAATTGTGAGGTCGGGTTCAAAAAATGGATTATCGGAAATTTGAACTGAAGTACTTGGTCGACTGGATGACGATTCTAAAGAAAAATCTACGGCGGTTATATTTGCTAAATGTCTTGATCTAGTTACAGGTGGTGAACGTACAAAAGGTGGTGAACGTCTTGCTCGGTGCATTCACTGAATATCCTATTAGTTTTAAAAAGGAAAGAAAAATTATAATAAGTTATCCAATCAATAGACTTTTCTGATTTTGCCCACGTTTCGAATAGCCAAAAGATGCAGCAGAGGGGCAGGATTCGTTTGGTCTCAATATAATTGAGGACTGTTTGGCTCCAATAACCCGGTCCACGTACAAATCCAACTATTACTACGAACCAGAAAATTTTGATGTCTATCAATTTAACCACTTAAAATAAATTTTCGTAATTTTAAGAAATTTAGATAAGAAGTAGAATAAAAATCTATGTCCTAAAACTAGAATAGCGAGAAATAAGAAAGAAAAAGAGTTCGTCGGAAAAAGGTTGAAAAAGAAAAATGGTTGAAAAATAAAAGGTGACGGAAAAACAAAAAAACTTATAAAAACTTAAAAATACTTGACTAACCTAACCTTATTACTACAACTAACTTAAAATTATAATCGCAAATTGAAATTACTAATTGGAATGATAATTGATACATAGTAAAAGGTGTCTAAAAATATTAAAGCTTACAGGAAAAACTAAATCCCAAATGGAAATAACTTAAAAAGAAACTAAAACTTAAAAAGGCGTCGCAAAATTCTAAAGCACCTAAATCTTAGTCTAAAGAAAAAGCACTTAAGGAATTCTACGGCAAAGCCTAAAAATCTAGGAGTAAAAATAACTATAGCAAAAACTAAGTTTAAAATTAAATATGAGCTAAAAATACAAATATTACGCTAAAACGATTAAAAAGGGACAAAATATAAAAATATACAAAAAGTTGTAAAAAGTACAATTTTTATAAAAATATTATTTTTATATTATTTATTTAATAAAACTACTAATTTTACAATTTTATAAAACTAATTAATACTAAATACATAAATTAAATAAAAAGTAAAAGTTAAAATAAAATTAATTATAATAATAATAATAATTAGGGTTAATAATAATAATAATTATTAAATAACCCGTAATTAATGCTGAATTAGGGTTCTGTCGCGTGTCAGAGTCACTCCGCGAGTCGCGGTAATTAATGCAGAAAACCCCGCGAGTCGCGGGGTTCAGAAATTCAGATGACAGCTTATTAAATTCGACGCGTGTTTCTTTATTTTTTTTTTATTTTCTGTTTTCTGTTTTTAAATAAATAAAAGATATTTAAATAAAACTTATATTTTTATAAACTAAAATAAAAATAAAGAAACTTATAAAACTTAAATATTTAACAAAATCTTAAAAATACTTATATTTTTGTTTTTCTTTTTATATTTTTGAATAATTAAAACGTATTTTTACAAAAACGAATTTTAATAAAAGTTAACTAAAAATCTCTCTTTTTTTTTTTAATATTAGCGTTGCGCTTCCGGCGTTTAAGAGGGTCCCCTGCAGCGGCACCAAAAATACTTGATGTCGTAGCTAAGGGATACGAAATAGTTTATATTTTACTAGGAAAAACTATTAAATATGCTACAATTTTACACAAGATATTTATTTATTTATAGAATGGATATACTTAAACCTTGCTACAACACTTATAGGCAGTGTACCTAATCGTACAGTAGTGTAGTTTTTAGTAAGTCCGGTTCGTTCCACAGGGAATCTTTTTTAAACAAAGCTCAACGCTATATTAGTTTACTTTTATAAAAATACAAATATATATATATAAGTAATATTATTATTATAAAGGGGGGTTTTTACCGTTTAATGACCGGTTTGTCGATTTTAAGACTTTAGTCGCAGTTAAAACCTAATGTAAAATATAAAATAAATACAAGACTTAAATTAAAGCGTAAAGTAAATAACGATAATGAAATTGCGAATAATAAAAGTGCGATAAAATAAACTTGCGATAATTAAAAAGTACGATAATTAAAAGTGCGATTAAATATAAAATAAAGGAAATTAAATATGAAATAAAAGAATTATGCTTATTTAAACTTCCGTAATCATGATGTTTGAAGTGTTGATTTTAGTTTTATACCCATGGGTTAATTGTCCTTTGTCCTGGATTATTTAATATGTCCGTCTGGTTTTTGTCCATAACAGTCCATCAGTCGTAAATATAAAGTGCGAGTGTCCTCGTCAAATTATTCTTATACCCGAAGTTAAATATTCCAACTAATTGGGGATTCGAATTGTAACAAGGTTTTAATACTTTGTTTAATGAATACACCAGGTTATCAACTGCGTGTAAACCAAGGTTTTACTACTTTGTTAGCAATTACACCAATTACCCTTGAATGTAATTTCACCCCTGTTTTAATTATTCTAGTGGCTATTAATCCATTCCCGTGTTCGGTTAAATGAACGATTATTCGTACATATAAATACCCCGCCCATCGTGTCCGATCGAGTGTATATGGTAATTTATAGGGACGCCCAATTGTAAATCTTTATATTAACATTAACAAACTTTCATTTAGTTAAACAAATATAAAGCCCATTAATAGCCCATAGTCTAATTTCCACAAGTGTCGTTCTTTTGTCCAAACCCCAATTATGGTACAATGTCCAATTACCCAATTTTAGTAATTAGCCCAACATCATGATTACTTCGTTTTAAATAAGCATAATAATAACTTAGCTACGAGACATTAATATAAAAAGGTTGAACATAACTTACAATGATTAAAAATAGCGTAGCGTTACACGGACAGAAATTCGACTTACACCCTTACAATATTCGCTAACATACCCTTATTATTAGAATTATAATTAAAATTAAAATTAAAATATAAATTATATATATATATTTTACGTATATATGAGAGAAGAGAGAAAGATGGATATTTGCGATCAGAATTCGGTTGGCTTTATAGGCAGTTTTTCATTTTGGGGCTCCGCGACTCGCGGCCAATTTTGCCTTCAAACTCCGCGAGTCGCGGAGGTTACTTTTACAGCTCAGAGGAGTTTGGCTCTTTGTTTACCGACGGTTTATAATATATATATAATATATATATAATTAATATAATTAATTATATATTATATTATATTTATATACATAGTTAACTTGTAATTTTTAGTCAGTTGCGTCGAGCGTTAAGAGTTGACTCTGGTCCCGGTTCCGGATTTTCGAACGTCCTTGCGTACAATTTAATATCTTGTACTTTGCGTTTTGAATCTTGTACTCTTGTAATTTCGAGACGTTTCTTATCAATAATTGGAACCTTTTTGATTGTCTTTTGTACTTTTGAGCTTTTTGGTCGTTTGCGTCTTCAATTCGTCGAATCTGTCTTTTGTCTTCACCTTTTATTATTTAAACGAATATCACTTGTAAATAGAACAATTGCAATTAAAAGCTTGTCTTTCTTGAGGAATAATGCTATGAAATATATGTTCGTTTTTAGCATTATCAGAGACGTTACTCTCAATAGGCCTACTCACAATAATTAAGGTTGCATTTATACGTAGCAATTAACGATATTACGGTAGGGATTTAGCATGAATCAAAGCATGACAGCATAGTTAACAATTTAGTACTTGTGTCTAAGCGTAAAACAGTTATAAAGCAAGCATGTGACGACCCGAAAATTTTCGACCAAATTTAAACTCAATCTTTATATGATCTCGACAAGATAAGCAAAATCTGTTAAATTGAGTCTCAAAATTTTTGAACTGTTTTCATGAAAACATTTAACCTTTGACTATTCCCGACGACTCATGATACGATTGCTTGTAAATGGATATGCATATATTTAAAAATATATATATATATATATATATATATATATATATATATATATATATATATATATATATATATATATATATATATATATATATATATATATATATATATATATATATATATATATATATATATATTTGTATATAATAATATGAAATAGTATATATTATAATTGTTATAAATAATTTTGTAAAAATAATAATAATATATAAAAAGTATCTATATATAAATAAAGTATATATAATATATATATTTTGTAACTTCGAAGTTATTTAGTAAACAAAGGTAACTCTCAATTGTCATTCGATTGATAGTAAACGAGTTAAAAAGGAACTTATGTGATTTTAAAATAAACGGTTATCCGAAAATGAGTTTTATAAATTATAGGCTTATTAATAATATATTTAGAAGTTATTTGATAAATTTTAAAACTTTTTAGATTTTACTTAGGGTTGGGAGTGAGTAATTAATATAATTTTTATTTAATAGTTAATGACCGAATTTTATACCATAATGACCAAAATAAATAAATATAGTTAACTTAAAAATATGAGATTTTTCCAAAGACTTTTATTCGCCACTGATTAACAACGGAGTAGGAGCTATCAGTCCATAATTTAAAAGCTGAATAGTGTCGGCACAAAATTATAAGATAGTGGTTGCTTTCCTGTTTAATAAAGTGTTAAATGATTGATTCATTTCTATGTATCCATTTATATATATACTTATGCACTACATACAGATACATAAGCATAATCACACATACACACCTACACTAACATGATCATCTCCACACTTCACCACCGAGAGCCACTCGCCACCTACACCAACCGCCACCACCATGAAGAACCACAACCATTCGGCCACCCTAAACCATCACACGCTACCACCTAGCACAATTTTTCTTCTTTTTCGTTGAAACCATAAACCATCGATTCATCACTTTGATCATCTTCAATAAACACTTTCATAACCACCATACACGGTTCACCACCTCCATCATCACCCTAACCGTCGCCATCCCACAATCGTAAATCACCACCATCACACTCTCTCACTTTTCTCTCTCTCTACTTTTCTGTTTCAAAACCACTATCACCTTATAACGACCCGTCAAAATCGCTATTGACGCGGCACGTTAATCATTGATTCCATAGTGAGGTTTTGACCTCTATATGATACATTTTGATAAAATATTGCATTCATTAAAATAAGTGACTTTCTAAACATAGAAAGTTATAAATATGTGGGTGAGTGCTTAGGTATAAGCAAATCCCCAAAATACATAAGTTTTTATCATACAGTTTGACATCACAGTTAAATTATTTATTACACAACGCAGTTTTATTTCGAATGCAATAAACTTTATACAAAGCATGAGAGACTCCATGCAGGCAACAAGCACATCACAGCGGAAACAGTCTAAGGACCAGAGAATAAAACATGCCAAAAAGTCAACACGAATGTTGGTGAGTTATAGGTTTAATTGCTCGAGTCATAAATATATATAAAGATAGACCACAAGATTTAATCAAAAGTTTATCAATAGATTCTACGTAACAGAGCACCCTGGTAACTAAACTTAACGCTATAATGATAATTACCCTATTCGTTTTAATACACGCAAACCAACGTGTCATAAACTCAAATAACATACGTCCGTTAAAAGGCTAGCGCTCTAGCTCGGACGGGGATGTCAAGACCTATGGATCCATATACAATTATTCGCACCCACCAGTCTATATCCTATGTACTGGCAGCTACTAGTTACCAAAGCTAAGGGATTTTCAGTTTAACTCAGTATAGAATTTAGTATGTACTTGTGTCTTATTGCGTTTAAAATAAATTGCATGTATTCTCAGCCCAAAAATATTTAAAGTATTTAAAAAGGGGGACTATAAACTCACGGTTCAATATTGAGATTCAATATTGTAGGCAAATTGCGTAGACGTAATGATGGTAGACGACTGTATGGTTGACATTGGATTCAAGAACATTACCCCGAACAATACCCAATATTTCCTTAGCTTAAAAAGGTTTGAAACCCGAATTAAAACACCCTCGTATATACTTTATTATTACTAAACTTAAATTAAAATTAAAATTATAATTATAAATATAAATTTAAATTACAGAAGAAAGAAAAGAAAGAGTGTGATCTTTACGATTTTATAACTATAATTGACTTAATAATAATCTTGATGAACTCAACGACTCGAATGCAACGTCTTTTGAAATATGTCATGAATGACTCCAAGTAATATCTCTAAAATGAGCAAATGCACAGCGGAAGACTTCTTTCGTACCTGAGAATAAACATGCTTTAAAGTGTCATCCAAAAGGTTAGTGAGTTCATTAGTTTATCATAACAATCATTTCAATATTTTAATAGACCACAAGATTTCATATTTCAATACACATCCCATACATAGAGATAAAAATCATTCATATGGATTGAACACCTGGTAACCGACATTCACAATATACATATAAGAATATCCCCATCATTCCGGGATCCTCCTTCGGACATGATATAAATTTCGAAGTACTAAAGCATCCGGTACTTTGGATGGGGCTTGTTGGGCACTATCGATCTATCTTTAGAGTTCGCATCAATTAGGGTGTCTGTTCCCTAATTCTTAGATTACCAAACTTAATAAAAAGGGGCATATTCGATTTCGATCATTCAACCATATAATGTAGTTTCAATTACTTGTGTCTATTTCGTAAAACAGTTATAAAAATTGCGCATGTATTCTCAGCCCAACAATATAAAGGGTAAAAAGGCAAATGAAACTCACCCTACAATATTTTGTAGTAAAAATATTCGTACGACGGAACTGAATAGTGCAGGGTTGGCCTCGGATTCACGAACCTATATCATTTATATATATATTAACACATATAATGGTAATCGAATAAATTTACATATTATTATTGATATAGTTGTTACTTTAATAAATTATACGTTTCATTAATAACTTAATTAGATATATTTAATTTTATATACATTAAATAGTTTACTAGTATTTATTACAAAAATATCAATATAGTTATGTTTTATGTTAATAATATATTTTTATATAGAAAAATCTTTATTTGATATATTAGTAATACTAATAGTAATAATGATAAAAATAATACTAATACTAATTATGATAATAATCATGATAAAACAAGATAATTTTGATAAGAATGTTAGTTTTAATAATAATACTAATTTTAATAAAAATGATAAATTTAAAAATAATGATACTTTTAGTAATAATAATAATAATAATAATAATAATAATAATAATAATAATAATAAAACTAATATTTAATGATAATACTAATAATTATATTAATAATAATAACAATAGTAATGATAATAATCCTAATGCTCTTTTTAATGATAATAATAATAATAATAAATATTATAATAATAATAATAATAATAATAATAATAATAATAATAATAATAATAATAATAATAATAATAATAATAATAATAATAATAATAATAATGAGTAATATGTAAACTACCTCAAAGGAGTAGCCCTTAAAATAATGCCCAAGTCCGGGTTTGAACCCGTGACATCCCGCTAATCCGATAACATCCTTAACCATTACGCTATCTGTTTCTTTTCTATTATTAGCTCCCACACTAATCCAATTAACCCGCATTGTCTGTTTTCCCCTCATCTTCACAAACTAAACCCAAAACTTATTCTATCATCTCTATCGTAATGGAAAATAGAAACAGAACTAAAAATAGTAGCGTATAGTAGCAGAAAGATATCCTCTTGTTATCATTATCATAAACATAATCATAATTATAATCATTTCATAATCATAATTATAATCATAAATCATAACTCATAATTATAATCGTAAACCCTAATCATAATTCATAATCATAATTATAAATCATAATCATAATTCATAATCATAATCATAAGTTATAACCCGTGATCATAATCATAATACGTGATCATAATTATCATATATTCATTACGATTATAATTTTAATCATCCTATCATACTTTCCTTAAATCATCATCATCATCTAAACACGATCATCATCATTAAAACTATTCTCATCAATCATCATCATAATACTACTTCGTAAGTTTTGATCAGAAAAAGAAATAGGAAAATTTGAAACGTATTAGATACGCATTTTCATGGAACGGTTGTGTAATACAGGCCCAACTACAAATTTGGCAGCCCAATCAAAAAAGGATAACTCTTTTATGACCCAAGGGTATAATCTAGTGTACGGCCTAATATCTAAATCAAAGTCTCGGTCCCATAAGGCAATTGATTTAATTGTCCATCAAACAATCTAGTAAACCTACTAAACTTTTGTGTGGCCTGTTCTTCCACCGAATACTTTGATCGAGGTTCAACAATACATGTAGTAGGTATATTTAAACGTGTCACTATCACTTTGTGATATAATAATTGAAGTTTGAAATGGAATGTTGAGTTGTACCACAAACCAAATGCAGGAATAATAATCGATGTTTGTGGTCCAATCTTGGTTGGCCATGACGTGTAATTTGCTCCACAAGCAATGATTAATATTGCACTATATATATAATACTCTTTATTCAAGTTGGCCATACCTTAAACTGTAACCATATTCTCTGTAACCATATTCTCCCTTATTTCATCTCCTTCGATTAACACCACAGTGAATAAAATGGCAGTGTGTAGGTGACGGGTTTCGTGGTTGTTTGAACAGAAGGTAGCAGAAATAAAATGGTGGTGTTTGAGTATAGATACCAAAACAGAAAAAGATGCAAGTATATCTATATTGGGTTGTGTGTGTGTGTGGCGAGTTTTTTAAAAAAAAATACCTGGGCAGCAGTAGCAACCGAAAAGGGTGGAATGATAGTGGTGTTTTGGGTCGATGGTTTGTGGGTTCGAGGTGGTTTTCAAAATTTGAAAACTAGAGACACATACAAACTTTTGGTGATCGTGGTGTGGTCAAATTTTCCTTGGTGGTTCTATCGGGGCAGACAAAAGTAGTAGCATTAAGGTAACCGTACCTTATCGTACGAGTTTGTTGCTGATGGTGTGCATAGGATGATAAGGCGATGGTTTATGGTTGGTGTTCGGTTAACAAGATGAAGAAAAGAAACCAAAAACGTTGAGTGTTAAAGTGATGTTAGGTTGGTGTTGGTAATCAATCAAGAATCATGATCACAATGGTGGAGGTGATAGGTTTATGATCATAACAACAACGGAAGTCAGGAACACAAGGTGGTGGTGATGGTTCAACGATGGGTAGTATAAATCTAGAACAACTTGTGATAAGTAGTAGTTGCAGGAGGGTGTCGATGATGGTAACCAAAGATTTTCAAGGTGGTTCCCGAAAAATGCAAAACAAAAAGTTGATGAAGATTGATTGTATAGTTATTGAATTGAAACTAGTAAAACGATGGTGGCCTTGAAATGGTTTTCGAAGTTAGAAGCAATAGGAAGAATGTTGGTTTCCTGGAGCATGTATCTGTATATGTTTATTATATTATAGATATATATATATATATATATATATATATATATATATATATATATATATATATATATATATATATATATATATATATATATATATATATATATATATATATATATATATATATATATATATATATAAGGAGGTGAGATGAATCACTCAACTAATCAATTTCAAATAGTGTCGTTCAATCATATCTCACATAAACGTTAAAGAAGAAACAGTAATTGTTGTACTAAATGATATTATTCTTTTGATTTGTTGACACAATATCACGAGAAAGCAAGAAATAAATTGATAGTTGATAAGAAGGTTCAACAGAATTCGATTAATTAGTTTACTATTTATTAGGAATGATAAATAAATATATCAATAAAGTAATACAATTAGTATTAATAATAATAATCATAACAATAATAAGAATATTAATATTAACGTAATAAAGTACGCGTATCAAGTTTCATGTTCGTATGTTATATTTATAGTACTAACCTTGATGTTAATATTGAAAATAATAATATTACAATACCATTTATTTTAACTTATAATTTCAATTTAATATATTACAATTACATATTTTTAACTATGTAGTATATAATAACATATATTCAATATTTAATGTATATTCATTTTATATACGTATTATAATATACCTATAATATAAATTATGTTTAAGAAGTATATATATATTTATGTATGTCTATATATGTATATATATATGTATGTACATATTTATTTACAAACAATTGTTCGTGAATCATCGACACAGTTAGAGGGTAAATGAATTTATGTAGGCTATTTCAAAGATTTTGAGACTCAACCTTACAGACTTTGCTTATCGTGTCGAAATCATATTAAGATTAAGTTTAAATTTGGTCGGAAATCTCCGGGTCGTCACAGTACCTACCCGTTAAAGAAATTTCGTCCCGAAATTTGAGTGAGGTCGTCATGGGTAACAATAAAAATGTTTTCATGACGAATGTGAGTTGATATAGAGAGTTTTATCATCATTGAGTAGTGTAGATAAAACAATTCAATTAGGTAATGCGTACGAATGAAGCTGTCATAACAGATTGAGATAGAGATTTAACTTTTGACGTAGTCACGGTGGAAATTAGAAAATAAGGTGCGTCTTAACTTTTGACGTTGTCTTGGTCGAATTTTGGAATTCAAGGGATTTTAAGAAAATCTTCAAAATCTAAAAGATTTGATTCTTCGGCGAATAAGAAACTTAGGATCTCTTTAATTAAATGCGATCATCTGCCTCGAGTGCTTTGTCTGATATTTTCACTATAAATTTACCTTTTTCGTTCCCTTACTTTCACCACTTCAATACTTTCTTTCTTAATTCATAATTCCAAGAATTATGAAAATGCTTAATCCAGTTCTAGTCCTTGATATTTTCTTGATTATCGCATCAATCTCTCTTCTTTTTCAACTACCATCAGAGGAATCTGTTTATGTCTACTATGCTCTAGGAATTATTGTATTCCTCATTCTCCCATGTCTTTATATTTCTGTTCGTATTAATGTACACGGTTTGTAATTTCTGTGTTGTTGTCGAGTTTTATATTTTCCCTTCTGTTTCGGAGCTCTTTGCCTTTTTATTATCCTCCCGACCTCTAGTAAAGCGAGTAACGGTCCAGAATTCATAGATATGAATTTCAAAATGAACATAGTTAATCTTCTAAGAAAGAAATGGTAATAGCACGATCTTGATTCGTCAAATTACCAGAATATCGGGGAAAGATAGAACTATCAAGAAAATATGTTCTTGATATGTTTATATATCAGATAAAATGTATGAGTCGTGTAACATGGCACATGATAACGTTATAATCTGTGAATCATCATGTCCCATTTAGAAACTCAGCATGACTTACTGTAATATAATCACGTTGATCAAGTGTCATTATATTATACTAACTCATGCATCAGTTCCCAACATTACTTCAATAACATTCATATTTTAAGCTCGAAAGTTTACAGAATATAGAAACTAACAGTTTCTATATGATGTAACACTGATAGCACGAAGAGATAATTAATACCGGATGAGAATATTTATGAAGATATCTTCAGAAATATTGAAGATATTTATAATGAAAGATACGATGATATCTTGGAATTTCTAATATTGAAGGATGATAGAGAAGATTTATTCGTAAGGGTTTAGATTCAGAAGCAAGGCGTTCGCTAAAGATTTCATCAGATACAGAATCATCAGGATTCTTTATGTACAAGTTTAGTCCTTGTGATTTGTTCAGAGTCTCCTTCATGGTTAGCTCAATCTGTTTTCCAGTTCTAACTTTTCTGAGCTTTTCCAACATACTATTCTTTATCAACAACTTCCGATGATTAAGGTCATTTACGGTTGTCTACGGTTTCTGCTGCTTCATTCAGCTTTTTCAACATTCAGAGTATTGATTTGTAGACTGAGTGCTTTTCAGGATTTCAGATGAAAGATCATAATTCTAAGAGATGAATGTTATACATATAACTGTTGATGTAGATATGCTGTGAGTTTTCAAAGTACTGATTGCTGATTCCCAGTAATTGGTATGTCAGTCCTCGTTACAAGATGCGGATGAGTATATGATAGGGTTTCAATGAATAAATATAATAATTTATCAGAGATTTAAGTCAAGAAGTAATGAGGCTGCTGGTACGTCTGTTGGTAATATGGTGGAATATAAAAGGTTCTCTGGTAACAATAAAAGAGCATGCATATAAATCAAGGCGATAATAAGGTTGTTTCGAACGAAAAGTCGAAGTTGACTTGCTGGAGCTGTGACAAAATTTGCTACTTTAAAAGAAATTACCAAGTTATTTTTGGTAATAATAGTACTAAAGGAATTAGCACAGATACATGTTAAATATTTACCCAGTTTCCGAGAGTTTTCAGGTGCATAACTGTATGCATAAATCTTTTCTCTCGTAGATGAAGTGCGGTTGGTTCATCTTCTTGATTGAGGTGTTTTCAAGAATCATGAAAGGTTTGAACGCAGATTATAATCATCAAGATACAATTGAGGTTTAAGATGAAATCAAGTGGCAAACTTGAAGAATTGTTTAGTTTCATATGTTATAATCAATATTTTAATTCATTTTTAATTGTCCAATCTTGATAGTCTACAGTCGATAGTCCACAGTTAGTAATTCAATAATTCATATATAGTTTAATATATAATATTTGAATTAATTAATATGTATCGTGACCCGTATTCATCTCAGACTCGATCACAACTCAAACTATATATATTATTATAGAATCAACCTCAACCCTGTATAGCTAACTCTCGCATTACTGCATATAGAGTGTCTATGGTTATTCCAAATAATATATATAGATGGGTCGATATGATATGTCAAAATCTTGTATACATGTCTCGATATTTAAAGTGCGTAAAATAAATAACAGGAATTAAATGATGATAAATAAAATTGCGAGAATGTAAATTGTGATAATTAAATTGCGAGTGTAATCAGTTAGCTGGGAACAATTAGCTAGGAACAGTTAGCGTGGATCATTAACAAAATTTCTCATAGTTAATTTGTTTATTTCTAACAAATTTTATTTTGTCAAATGTTTCCTTCATTATGCCACTTGATTTTTGATAAATCAAAATCCAAATATGAAATTGGATGAATATGGTTATTCTGTGGTGAACGGATTTGTATATCGGTGGACGTAAGTAGGATAGTAAACGACTGTTGAATCAGCTTCGAAGAATGTACAGTGTAATTTATTAATGTGATATCTGAATACTCCTCGGGTATTACCTACCCGTTAAAATATTTTCACCATTAACAGTTTGTACAAAAGAATTTTTAATTACAATCTTTATGAAAACATACATACATATATATTTTCTTCAGATGTAATCATGGATTTAATGAGTTAATATGATATTAAACTCATTTGATTTACCGTTAGAATAAGAATATATAATCTCTAAAACATTAGAGATTACATAATCGCCATGTCGAACGAAGATAACTGATGTAGAACAATTCGTAGAACGATAATTATACTCGAGGTACAGAATGAGATGTTGAGGCATGGATTGTTGATGGTAATGGTGCTGTTACTGATGGTACTGTTGGCGCCGGTGATGTTGTTGAAGCTGGTACATTTTGCACCATATTTTCCAAATTGATTACTCGAGTGCGAAGTTCGTTGACTTCTTGTATTACTCCGGAATGATTGTCGGTCGGTACAAGTGGATGAATAAGGTTTAATATTGTAGATAGAATATAATCGTGACGAGTTACCCTGGAAATGAGGCTGAAAATGGTGCTTCGAATAGGTTCGCCGGTAAGTGCTTCAGGTTTTTCGCCAAGAGGTGAATTTGGTTGATGGAAAGGATCGCCTTCTTCTCGTTTCCATTGGTTAAATCGACTACGAACTCATCAAATGAATTGGGGATGGCTGATTGGTGGATTCATTCCGGTGACACCGTTTTCAAAGCTTAGGTGAAACTCCATATCGGAATAGCTGTCGGAATCCGAGGAATTCGAACTGGTTGTGGGATTCATCTCGTACGATCAGATGAAGGATTTTTCGATAAGAAATAGATTATAGGATGTAGATTATTACCCTGCAATACATAATTTACATATGCATATATAATACTAAAATCCCATAAGTTACGGAGGAATCTACGAAAGCTGTCAGACAAAGTCTACAGTAACAGATATGCTAAGATATGAATTAGAAAATACGCTAAGATACGAATCTTATCTATACACTATTCATGCAATCATTGCAGTAAGATGTGTCTAGACTAAGAATGATAAGCAGGTAATTTCCTAAGGATGATAAGCAGATGATTTTCGACAAAAATGATAAGCAAAACTTTTGACATGCAGACACGGTCGAAGTCCAGACTTACTAATGCATCCTAATGACTTATCAGTTAGACACACTATTGTAAGACCTGGTTCGCTAAGACCACCGCTTTGATACCAACTGTCATTTCAGTTGGGGACACCACACGTCCCACCCAGTGCCTTCCTAGCTAACTGCCTGGTGACCACTGAGTGTACCTCAGATACTGATTTTAGGGCCTGCCTCTCGGCTACTGCCAACCCTTGTAAGGGATCGCAAGGAGTAAGAGCCAATGCTTCGTCACAGGTAACACTGTGAGAACCTCCTTTACGACTAACCCGCCATACATGGATGGCGTTATACCAGCTCTGATACCAACTATCATGACCCGTCTTAATCCATCCGGACGAAGCCCATATCGATTAAAAACGATTCACAATAGTTGATTACATCGCGAGGTACTTGACCTCTATATGATACATTTTACAAACATTGCATTCGTTTTTGAAAAGACAATCTTTCTTTATTTCGAAAGTTGACGGTATGTATACCATTGTATAATATATCTAACTATAATTGACTTAATAATAATCTTGATGAACTCAACGGCTCGAATGCAACGTCTTTTGAAATATGTCATGAATGACTCCAAGTAATATCTCTAAAATGAGCAAATGCACAGCGGAAGACTTCTTTCGTACCTGAGAATAAACATGCTTTAAAGTGTCAACCAAAAGGTTGGTGAGTTCATTAGTTTATCATAACAATCATTTCAATATTTTAATAGACCACAAGATTTCATATTTCAATACACATCCCATACATAGAGATAAAAATCATTCATATGAATTGAACACCTGGTAACCGACATTCACAATATACATATAGGAATATCCCCATCACTCTGGGATCCTCCTTCGGACATGATATAAATTTCGAAGTACTAAAGCATCCGGTACTTTGGATGGGGCTTGTTGGGCCCGATAGATCTATCTTTAGAGTTCGCGTCAATTAGGGTGTCTGTTCCCTAATTCTTAGATTACCAGACTTAATAAAAAGGGGCATATTCGATTTCGATCATTCAACCATATAATGCAGTTTCAATTACTTGTGTCTATTTCGTAAAACAGTTATAAAAATTGCGCATGTATTCTCAGCCCAACAATATAAAGGGTAAAAAGGCAAATGAAACTCACCCTACAATATTTTGTAGTAAAAATATTCATACGACGGAACTGAATAGTGCAGGGTTGGCCTCGGATTCACGAACCTATATTATTTATATATATATTAACACATATAATGGTAATCGAATAAATTTACATATTATTATTGATATAGTTGTTACTTTAATAAATTATACGTTTCATTAATAACTTAATTAGATATATTTAATTTTATATACATTAAATAGTTAACTAGTATTTATTACAAAAATATCAATATAGTTATGTTTTATGTTAATAATATATTTTTATATAGAAAAATATTTATTTGATATATTAGTAATACTAATAGTAATAATGATAAAAATATTACTAATACTAATTATGATAATAATCATGATAAAACAAGATAATTTTGATAAGAATGTTAGTTTTAATAATAATACTAATTTTAATAAAAATTATAAATTTAAAAATAATGATACTTTTAGTAATAATAATAATAATAATAATAATAATAATAATAATAATAATAATAATAATGATGATGATAAAACTAATATTTAATGATAATACTAATAATAATATTAATAATAATAACAATAGTAATGATAATAATCCTAATGCCCTTTTTAATGATAATAATAATAATAATAATAATAATAATAATAATAATAATAATAATAATAATAATAATAATAATAATAATAATAATAATAATAATAATGAGTAATATGTAAACTACCTCAAAGGAGTAGCCCTTAAAATAATGCCCAAGTCCGGGTTTGAACCCGCGACATCCCGCTAATCCGATAACATCCTTAACCATTACGCTATCTGTTTCTTTTCTATTATTAGCTCCCACACTAATCCAATTAACCCGCATTGTCTATTTTCCCCTCAGCTTCACAAACTAAACCCAAAACTTATTCTATCATCTCTATCGTAATGGAAAATAGAAACAGAACTAGAAATAGTAGCGTATAGTAGCAGAAAGATATCCTCTTGTTATCATTATCATAAACATAATCATAATTATAATCGTTTCATAATCATAATTATAATCATAAATCATAACTCATAATTATAATCGTAAACCCTAATCATAATTCATAATCATAATTATAAATCATAATCATAATTTATAATCATAATCATAAGTTATAACCCGTGATCATAATCATAATACGTGATCATAATTATCATATATTCATTACGATTATAATTTTAATCATCCTATCATACTTGCCTTAAATCATCATCATCATCTAAACACGATCATCATCATTAAAACTGTTCTCATCAATCATCATCATAATACTACTTCGTAAGTTTTGATCAGACAAAGAAATAGGAAAATTTGAAACGTTATAGATACGCATTTTCATGGAACGGTTGTGTAATACAGGCCCAACTACAAATTTGGTAGCCCAATCAAAAAAGGATAACTCTTTTATGACCCAAGAGTATAATCAAGTGTACGGCTTAATATCTAAATCAAAGTCTCGGTCCCATAAGTTAATCGATTTAATTGTCCATCAAACAATCTAGTAAACCTACTAAACTTTTGTGTGGCCTGTTCTTCCACCGAATACTTCGACCGAGGTTCAACAATACATGCAGTAGGTACATTTAAACGTGTCACTATCACTTTGTGATATAATAATTGAAGTTTGAAATGGAATGTTGAGTTGTACCACAAACCAAATGCAGCAATAATAATCGATGTTTGTGGTCCAATCTTGGTTGGCCATGACGTGCAATTTGCTCCACAAGCAATGATTGATATTGCACTATATATATAATACTCTTTATTCAAGTTGGCCATACCTTAAACTGTAACCATATTCTCTGTAACCATATTCTCCCTTATTTCATCTCCTTCGATTAACACCACAGTGAATAAAATGGCAGTGTGTAGGTGACGGGTTTCGTGGTTGTTTGAACAGAAGGTAGCAGAAATAAAATGGTGGTGTTTGAGTATAGATACCAAAACAGAAAAAGATGCAAGTATATCTATATTGGGTTGTGTGTGTGTGTGGCGAGTTTTAAAAAAAAAAAATACCTGGGCAGCAGTAGCAACCGAAAAGGGTGGAATGATAGTGGTGTTTTGGGTCGATGGTTTGTGGGTTCGAGGTGGTTTTCAAAATTTGAAAACTAGAGACACATACAAACTTTTGGTGATCGTGGTGTGGTCAAATTTTCCTTGGTGGTTCTATCGGGGCAGACAAAAGTAGTAGCATTAAGGTAACCGTACCTTATCGTACGAGTTTGTTGCTGATGGTGTGCATAGGATGATAAGGCGATGGTTTATGGTTGGTGTTCGGTTAACAAGATGAATAAAAGAAACCAAAAACGTTGAGTGTTAAAGTGATGTTAGGTTGGTGTTGGTAATCAATCAAGAATCATGATGGAGGTGATAGGTTTATGATCATAACAACAACGGAAGTCAGGAACACAAGGTGGTGGCGATGGTTCAACGATGGGTAGTATAAATCTAGAACAACTTGTGATAAGTAGTAGTTGCAGGAGGGTGTCGGTGATGGTAACCAAAGATTTTCAAGGTGGTTCCCGAAAAATGCAAAACAAAAAGTTGATGAAGATCGATTGTATAGTTATCGAATTGAAACTAGTAAAACGATGGTGGCCTTGAAATGGTTTTCGAAGTTAGAAGCAATAGGAAGAATGTTGGTTTCCTGGAGCATGTATCTGTATATGTTTATTATATTATAGATATATATATAAAAGGAGGTGAGATGAATCACTCAACTAATCAATTTCAAATAGTGTCGTTCAATCATATCTCACATAAACGTTAAAGAAGAAACATTAATTGTTGTACTAAATGATATTATTCTTTTGATTTGTTGACACAATATCACGAGAAAGCAAGAAATAAATTGATAGTTGATAAGAACGTTCAACAGAATTCGATTAATTAGTTTACCTTATATTTATTAGGAATGATAAATAAATATATCAATAAAATAATACAATTAGTATTAATAATAATAATCATAACAATAATAAGAATATTAATATTAACGTAATAAAGTACGCGTATCAAGTTTCATGTTCGTATGTGTCATAACCCGTCCTTAACCATAAGAACGTGTTAGATAACGTATGATTTCATTGCGAGGTATTGACCTCTATATGCGACATTTTAAAAGAACAACTGCATATATTTTACATTACAAACCATAATTCTTATTTTGATACAAGCTTTAGACAAAATAAAGATGATTATCGTTTAGCGATAATCTTAGACTTACAAACTTTACAAATGATGATAACAACACGATTTCTAGCATATTTTACAATACAAATCCTCGGATATGCAGTTTTATTTTTGACACAAATATGAGTACGCAAGATCCTGCTTAAATTCAACATGTTGCAGCGGAAGCTTCTAATTATCACCTGAGAATAGACATGCTTAAAACGTCAACATAAAGTTGGTGAGATATAGGTTTAATGCCGGCAGCAATATATATATATATATATAGACCACAAGATTTCATATATAAACGTTTTAATAAAAATATTCTAAGTGGTTGAGCACTTGGTAACCATACTTAACATTTAATCACGTCGCATATTCCCTTTATTATGAAATCTTACTACACCGTACCAAGTGTAGTCACAAAACGAAGTACTGTGCAACCGTTGAATACTGGTCGTCCAGTCCGGTTGGGGTTGTCAGGCCCGATAGATCTATCAACAGGATTCGCGTTTACAATACCGCTGTAAATAACAGTTACCAAGCTACAGGGAAGTATGCCAGTGGTACAACTCAACGTAGAATATATTTTTCAGTTACTTGTGTCCATAACGTAAAACATAAAATACATGTATTCTCATCCCGAAATACTTAGAGTTTAAAAGTGGGACTATATACTCACTTTCGTCTTGAAGATATGTAATTTTGACTTGATCTCCGATTGATATCACGAACCTATCCATATATAATATATCAATACCTTTTATTTTTAAACAAACGTCACATATATATACTTATAATACTTTTAATAATTCCTTAGTCCGTAGTTAGCAGTCCGATGTTAGTAATTCAATTTTAATGGTTCATTTTTAGGTGTTTAATAAACCCCCAATGAAATAAATAAAAACCCCCATCGTATATGTATTGGTCGAGATTAATCTTGACCCACGGTACCGGTGTTGTCAAATGACGTGTTGCGTACATAAAGTACCAGTGTTGTCAAATGACGTGTTGCGTACAATCATGGGATCTTATGATTAATCTTCTCGTATTGTTTACGGGTGATCCTGAACCATATAAAATTAAATTATGAGTACATATATATAAAATATCATGTTATTTTAAAAAGATGTGATTTATTTAATTTTCTCCAATTATTTTCGTAGCTAAACTAGTCTTAGATATCCGATCTCGTTTTGGTCATAGTTTCTTCGTTACAACTCCGTTTTCGTTGATTCAACTTGCCACTTCCTTGGATCGAGTCCCTCTTTAATACTATGAACTGTAAATACCTTAGTTTGTATTCGAAATCACAGGTCATAGGTCAAACTTTAGTGAAACTTATGAAGTTAATCATTTTCCATCATGTAAACAACCTTAAATGATTATTTTTCTAAAAATACTTATACTTTGAGTTAAATCATGAAATTTTTATGTGTTATCATATTCATAGTAAAAATCATTTTTCCAGAAAATAAACCTCCAATTCAAAGTTTAAGATGGTTTTTAATTATCCAACCCAAAACAGCCCCCGGTTGCACTCCGACGTCGTAAATTCAGTTTTTAAGGTGTTCTTTGAAAAACCAAGTTATACCTTGTTAAATTAGCATATATTTATGATATATTACAGGTCTTGAAGTATTTTAAAAGTTAAGTGAGAAGGATCTATTTAGTTTGCAAACAAGTTTGAAAACATTCAAACTATGTTCTTGTTGTTAAAATTTTATACCACAAAATAAGATAGATATATATATATGAATCGAATAAGGTTATGAACAAAGTTACTACCTCAAGTTACTTGGACAAGATTGCTGTAAAAGAGAAGTAAAAATCTAGAACCAAAAGAGTGATGGAGTTGGATGAAAGATTGGAAGTAAACTTGTGTTCTTGAAAGGATTCTTGAAGTGTTTTTGTAAGGTTTTTCTTATGGTGTTTAAGTGATGTTTTTATGGCTAGATCTTCATGGATACTAGCTGAATGGTTATGGAGTTTCTTAAGAGTGTGTTTTTGGTTAAAGAAATGAGGTAATAAAATTTGAAAATGGAAGATGTATTTAAGGCCATAAAAACATGATTAATGGAAAAACATGGACAAAATTTCATGTTGTATTTTTATGTAATTAGTCATACTAAACATCAAAAGTAGTTACCTTATACATAAGGCATGAACAAGAGAGTTACCTTATACATAAGGCATGAACAAGGGCTGGTTGGTGGTGATTTGATGTGTATATACCAATAGTAAATACGTATAGAAGCTAGGTATGATACGAGTACATATACTCTAGATATACGTATAGAAAATCTTGTGAAAAATGGAATGAGAATTCAAATATAGCTATCTTTTGTGAATATACTTATATTGTTTTATGTATTTAAGTCTTTAAAAGTGATTAAATACATTACATATACGATATATGTATAAACATTATATGTTATAAGTATTTATGTCAAATAACGTTACGTATGGTTATCGTTTTGAAAACTTAAGTTAGTAGTTTCAAAATATACTTATAACTTATTGTTATTAATACAAAATGAGATATTAAAACATCCTTAGATCATGTTAAATATGTATATATACATATATATACACAAACGTATAATTATCATATGTTATATAGTTCGTGATATCATCGGTCAAACTAGACGGTCAAACGTTGTGTAAAACTCATTTCAAAAACATAAGTCTCAACAATTTGGATTGCTTATCATGTTGGTAAGGTTTAATTTATGTAAATATTAATCTTATAAGTATAGAACGATCGAAAAAGTGCGGGTCATTACAGTACCTACCCGTTAAATAAATTTCGTCCCGAAATTTTAAAATTGTACCTATTTTGCGTCATCGAGAAACAAGTGTGGATACTTTTGTTTCATCTGATCCTCTCGTTCCCAAGTAAACTCAGGACCTTTTCGAGCATTCCAATGAACCTTAACGATCGGTATGTTGCTCTGCTTGAGCCGTTTAACTTCACGATCCATGATTTCGATTGGTTCTTCGATAAATTGTAGTTTCTCGTCGACATGGATTTCTTCAAGAGGAATGGTGAGATCTTCCTTTGCAAGACACTTCTTAAGGTTTGAGACGTGAAATGTATTATGTACTCCAGCGAGTTGTTGTGGTAACTCGAGTCGATAAGCTACCGGTCCAATGCGTTCGATAATCTTGAACGGGCCTACGTACCTTGGGTTCATTTTACCCCTTTTTCCGAAATGTATTACACCTTTCCATGGTGACACCTTTATCATAACCATGTCACCGATATGAAACTCTAATGGTTTCCTTCGAACATCGGCGTAGCTCTTTTGGCGACTACGGGCTGTTTTCAATCTTTCCTTAATTTGTACTATCTTTTCTGTAGTTTCATGTATGATCTCGGGACCAATTAATTGTCGATCTCCTACTTCATTCCAACAGATAGGAGATCTACACTTCCTTCCATACAGTGCTTCGAATGGCGCAGCTTTAATGCTCGCATGATAACTATTATTATACGAGAATTCTGCTAATGGTAGATATTTATCCCATCCGTTTCCAAAATCGATCACACATGCCCTGAGCATGTCTTCAAGAGTTTGAATCGTTCTTTCACTCTGCCCGTCGGTTTGCGGATGATATGCGGTGCTCATATCCAAACGAGTTCCTAGGGCCTCTTGTAGCGATTGCCAGAACTTTGATGTAAACCTACTATCACGATCGGATATAATGGAAATAGGTATTCCATGCCTTGAAACAATTTCCTTTATATACAATCGTAATAGTTTCTCCATTCTATCCGTTTCCTTTATAGGCAAGAAATGTGCAGATTTGGTGAGACGATCAACAATCACCCAAATGGTGTCGTATCCCCAGGCAGTCTTTGGTAACTTCGTGATGAAATCCATGGTAATACCATCCCATTTCCATTCTGGGATTTCTGGTTATTGAAGTAACCCTGACGGCTTCTGGTGTTCTGCTTTGACTTTGGAACAAGTTAAACACTCCCCAACATATGTTGCAACGTCTGTCTTTAAATTAGGCCACCAATAATGTGTCTTAAGATCTTGGTACATCTTTCCAACTCCAGGATGTATCGAATATCTTGTCTTATGTGCCTCGTTCAATATCAACTTCCTTAATCCACCCAACTTTGGTACCCAAATACGATTTGCAAAATATCGAATTCCATCTTCCCGCATAACGAGTTGTTTCTCATACTTCTTCATTATTTCATTTCCTATATTTTCTTTAGTAAGTGCTTCTCGTTGAACTTCTTTGATTTGTGAGTTGAGATTCATGCGAATTTTTATGTTCATTGCTCGTACTCGAATTGGTTCTCGTTCCTTTCTGCTTAGAGCATCGGCCACCACATTCGCCTTCCCGGGATGATAACGAATTTCACAATCATAGTCGTTTATCAGCTCGACCCACCTACGTTGCCTCATGTTCAGCTGTTTCTGATCAAAAATATGTTGAAGACTTTTATGATCAGTGAACACAGTGCATTTAACCCCATACAAGTAGTGTCTCCATATCTTCAATGCAAACACGACTGCTCCCAATTCTAGATCATGCGTCGTATAATTTCGCTCGTGAATCTTCAATTGTTGGGATGCGTATGCAATAACTTTCTTCCGTTGCATAAGAACGCAACCAAAACCTTGTCGCGAAGCGTCACAATATATTTCAAAATCATCGTTCCCTTCTGGTAACGATAAAATAGGCGCCGTAGTTAACTTCTTCTTCAGTAATTGAAATGCACTCTCCTGCTCAGAGGTCCATTCATATTTCTTCCCTTTTTGCGTTAACGCTGTCAACGGCTTAGCTATTCGGGAAAAATCTTGAATAAACCTTCTATAATAACCGGCTAAACCCAAAAATTGGCGTATCTGCGTTGGTGTCTTAGGAGTCTCCCATTTTTCAATGGCTTCAATTTTTGCTGGATCAACCTGAATTCCTTTGCTACTAACAACGTGGCCAAGAAATTGCACTTCTTTCAACCAGAAAGCACATTTAGAAAATTTAGCATATAGCTGTTCTTTTCTCAACAACTCTAATATCAACCTTAAATGCTGTTCATGCTCTTGCTCACTCTTGGAATAGATAAGAATATCATCAATGAAAACGATAACAAACTTATCTAAATATGGACTACAAACTCGATTCATGAGGTCCATGAATACAGCTGGCGCATTCGTCAATCCAAACGGCATGACCAAAAATTCGTAATGACCATAACGTGTCCGAAAAGCAGTTTTCGGAATGTCCTCTTCTTTGACACGTAATTGATGATAACCCGATCTTAGGTCGATTTTCGAATAAACACATGATCCTTGCAGTTGATCAAATAAGTCATCAATTCTCGGTAGTGGATACCGATTCTTGATAGTTAACTTATTTAATTCATGATAATCTATACACATCCTAAAAGATCCATCTTTCTTCTTAACAAACAAAATTGGAGCTCCCCACGGTGAAGTGCTTGGTCGTATGAATCCACGGTCTAGTAATTCTTTTAACTGACTTTGAAGTTCTTTTAATTCGGACGGTGCAAGTCTATATGGAGCACGAGCCACTGGTGCAGCTCCTGGTACTAAATCTATTTGAAATTCTACAGATCTAAATGGAGGTAATCCCGACAACTCTTCCGGAAAAACTTCAGGAAAATCTCTTGCCACAGGCACATCGTTGATGCACTTCTCTTTTTCTTTCTTTTCGACTTTATTAACATGTGCTAGAATAGCATAACATCCCTTTTCTAAACACTTCTTGGCTTTCAAACAGCTAATGAGTTTTAGCTTTGAATTAACCTTCTCTCCATAAATCATCACCGGCATTTTATCCTTACTAGGAATGCGAATTGCCTTCTTGGCACACACAACTTCAGCTCCTACTTTGGACATCCAGTCCATGCCGACTATTACATCAAAACTTCCTAATTCTACGGGTATTAAGTCAATTTTAAACGTTTCTCCGGCTAAATTTATTTCACAATCACGACAAATTTTATCGGCTTTAATTAGTTTACCATTAGCTAACTCAATCATGTACTTAGCATCTAGAGGTAATGATGAACAATTCAATTTAGTGTAAAAATTTCTAAACACGTAACTTCTATCAGCACCAGTATCAAATATAATAGACGCTGATAAGTTATTAATGGTAAACGTACCCGTAACAAGCTCCGGGTCTTCACGTGCCTCTCTAGCATTAATAATAAATGCTCTCCCACGTGCAGGTCCGACATTCTTCTCTGGATTCGGGCACTGGCTCTTATAGTGACCTTGTTTTCCACACCCAAAACAAGTAACGGTAGCCAAAGCAGTTCTATTTGCATTGGTGGCAGGAGTCTTGGTACCATTTGTATTTGTAACGAGAGCCCTACAATCTTCAGCAAGATGACCCTGTCGATTACACTTGTTGCATACCACACTACAGTAACTAAAATGATGTTTGTGGCATCGGTTGCATAAAGGACTTTGTCCTTTGTAACCAAAACCTGAACCACTACCCGCACCTTTCGTGGTTTCTTGTTTCTTAAAAGATTGTTGTTGGTTACCTCGATCATAATTTCCATTCCACTTTCTTTTGTTACCCAATACCTTGACATCAGTATTGGATGATTTCTTATCCAAGATGACCTGATCCATTAGCTCGTTTGCCATGGTTATAGCTTCATGAATTGTCTTAGGTCTCGATGATGTAACGTTTGCCTTGACCTTTGTGGGCAAACCATCTTTGTACATTTCAATCTTCCGTTCTTCGGTTGGAACCAATTCAGGACATAGCAAAACTAATTCCATGAATTGCTGATTGTAGTTGGTGATTTCAGTACCAACAACCTTCAGACTTCGTAATTCATCTTCCAACTTCCTAACCTCGTCCCTTGGACAATATTCGTTGATTAACATTGTTTTGAATTCTTCCCATGGAGTATCATAAGCTACATCTCCTCCTACAGCCTTCACATAATTTTTCCACCACGTGAGTGCACTATCTTGTAAAGTGCACGATGCATACTTGGTCATGTCCTTTTCAACACAACCACTGATTTTAAACACAGTCTCCATCTTTTCTATCCACCGGGTTAAACCGATCGGTCCTTCCGTTCCACTGAATGATGAGGGCTTGCAAGCTTGAAACGTCTTGTAGGTGCATCCTACACGAGGATTTGGGTTAACTGCAGCAGCTCTTGCAGCTTCGACCCATAACATTCTGTCATTGACTCGCTGGTTGATGAATTCCTCGACTTCTTGTTCCGTCATTCGATTCAATCGCGCCATTTCCTAATGAAAGAAAATAATTATTCACATGGAATATTATAGATGTAGTGTGTATTTATAGTACATTATAGCTTGTTAATAATATGAACTAGGTATTATTATAAAAGCCTTTTCTTCTTATTAGCGTTTTATAATTATATCTAGGGTAGTACCTACCCGTTAATGTTCATACTTAATAGCTTAGTACAGAACCAATTACTACAATCTAAATAATACTTAACCATGGAAAATTATTGCATTTCATACTTCACTATTTTACATATGCTTATCTTACATCGAACATTAAGCAAACCACTCTAATAATATTATACAAAACATTATATGATCCCATGGTTTAATACGGCAGCGCATCGTTTGGTCTATTTTCTAGGACGTTTAGGTTCAAGGAACGGCCTAACGCTTATCCTAGCTGTCTGCCTATATTTTGGCGGTGGGGCTGAAGAACTGGATGCCGGGATAGAACGAATAGGTATAGCGGGAATAGGGGTGGTAGTGTTTAGTGGAGTTGGTGCCACATCATCCTCACTAAACTCGGGATTTGAATTTTCTAATTCATTAGCCTTTCGTTTCTTTCCTAATTTGAACTTGTCTTTCGTAATTTCCTGTATTTCTTCCTCGGGTTCACTTTCCTCCTCGGGTTCACTTTCCTCCTCGGGTTCACTTTCCGGGTTCCCTATAGTTGGTTCATCCGGAATTTGTGAGTCTTCCCCAAAGATATTATTTTCGTCATCAGATAGGTTAATGACTGAAAAGCCATCTGAAGATTCTGATTCGGAGTCGCTGAATGTGATAATAAGTTTCGAGCCCGACATCTATCACATAACAACTAACCCATTAGTACTACATAATATTTACATATAAATTTTAACCAACAATGATAAGCAATGGTTTTTAAATCAGACCCGGTCAAAGTCCAGACTTACTAATGTATCCTAACGACTTATCAGTTAGACACACTAATGCAAACCTGGTTCGCTAAGACCACCGCTCTGATACCACATGTCATAACCCGTCCTTAACCATAAGAACGTGTTAGATAACGTATGATTTCATTGCGAGGTATTGACCTCTATATGCGACATTTTAAAAGAACAACTGCATATATTTTACATTACAAACCATAATTCTTATTTTGATACAAGCTTTAGACAAAATAAAGATGATTATCGTTTAGCGATAATCTTAGACTTACAAACTTTACAAATGATGATAACAACACGATTTCTAGCATATTTTACAATACAAATCCTCGGATATGCAGTTTTATTTTTGACACAAATATGAGTACGCAAGATCCTGCTTAAATTCAACATGTTGCAGCGGAAGCTTCTAATTATCACCTGAGAATAGACATGCTTAAAACGTCAACATAAAGTTGGTGAGATATAGGTTTAATGCCGGCAGCAATATATATATATAGACCACAAGATTTCATATATAAACGTTTTAATAAAAATATTCTAAGTGGTTGAGCACTTGGTAACCATACTTAACATTTAATCACGTCGCATATTCCCTTTATTATGAAATCTTACTACACCGTACCAAGTGTAGTCACAAAACGAAGTACTGTGCAACCGTTGAATACTGGTCGTCCAGTCCGGTTGGGGTTGTCAGGCCCGATAGATCTATCAACAGGATTCGCGTTAACAATACCGCTGTAAATAACAGTTACCAAGCTACAGGGAAGTATGCCAGTGGTACAACTCAACGTAGAATATATTTTTCAGTTACTTGTGTCCATAACGTAAAACATAAAATACATGTATTCTCATCCCGAAATACTTAGAGTTTAAAAGTGGGACTATATACTCACTTTCGTCTTGAAGATATGTAATTTTGACTTGGTCTCCGATTGATATCACGAACCTATCCATATATAATATATCAATACCTTTTCTTTTTAAACAAACGTCACATATATATACTTATAATACTTTTAATAATTCCTTAGTCCGTAGTTAGCAGTCCGATGTTAGTAATTCAATTTTAATGGTTCATTTTTAGGTGTTTAATAAACCCCCAATGAAATAAATAAAAACCCCCATCGTATATGTATTGGTCGAGATTAATCTTGACCCACGGTACCGGTGTTGTCAAATGACGTGTTGCGTACATAAAGTACCGGTGTTGTCAAATGACGTGTTGCGTACAATCATGGAATCTTATGATTAATCTTCTCGTATTGTTTACGGGTGATCCTGAACCATATAAAATTAAATTATGAGTACATATATATAAAATATCATGTTATTTTAAAAAGGTGTGATTTATTTAATTTTCTCCAATTATTTTCGTAGCTAAACTAGTCTTAGATATCCGATCTCGTTTTGGTCATAGTTTCTTCGTTACAACTCCGTTTTCGTTGATTCAACTTGCCACTTCCTTGGATCGAGTCCCTCTTTACGACTATGAACTGTAAATACCTTAGTTTGTATTCAAAATCACAGGTCATAGGTCAAACTTTAGTGAAACTTATGAAGTTAATCATTTTCCATCATGTAAATAACCTTAAATGATTATTTTTCTAAAAATACTTATACTTTGAGTTAAATCATGAAATTTTTATGTGTTATCATATTCATAGTAAAAATCATTTTTCCAGAAAATAAACCTCCAATTCAAAGTTTAAGATGGTTTTTAATTATCCAACCCAAAACAGCCCCCGGTTGCACTCCGACGTCGTAAATTCAGTTTTTAAGGTGTTCTTTGAAAAACCAAGTTATACCTTGTTAAATTAGCATATATTTATGATATATTACAGGTCTTGAAGTATTTTAAAAGTTAAGTGAGAAGGATCTATTTAGTTTGCAAACAAGTTTGAAAACATTCAAACTATGTTCTTGTTGTTAAAATTTTATACCACAAAATAAGATAGCTATATATATATGAATCGAATAAGGTTATGAACAAAGTTACTACCTCAAGTTACTTGGACAAGATTGCTGTAAAAGAGAAGTAAAAATCTAGAACCAAAAGAGTGATGGAGTTGGATGAAAGATTGGAAGTAAACTTGTGTTCTTGAAAGGATTCTTGAAGTGTTTTTGTAAGGTTTTTCTTATGGTGTTTAAGTGATGTTTTTATGGCTAGATCTTCATGGATACTAGCTGAATGGTTATGGAGTTTCTTAAGAGTGTATTTTTGGTTAAAGAAATGAGGTAATAAAATTTGAAAATGGAAGATGTATTTAAGGCCATAAAAACATGATTAATGGAAAAACATGGACAAAATTTCATGTTGTATTTTTATGTAATTAGTCATACTAAACATCAAAAGTAGTTACCTTATACATAAGGCATGAACAAGAGAGTTACCTTATACATAAGGCATGAACAAGGGCTGGTTGGTGGTGATTTGATGTGTATATACCAATAGTAAATACGTATAGAAGCTAGGTATGATACGAGTACATATACTCTAGATATACGTATAGAAAATCTTGTGAAAAATGGAATGAGAATTCAAATATAGCTATCTTTTGTGAATATACTTATATTGTTTTATGTATTTAAGTCTTTAAAAGTGATTAAATACATTACATATACGATATATGTATAAACATTATATGTTATAAGTATTTATGTCAAATAACGTTACGTATGGTTATCGTTTTGAAAACTTAAGTTAGTAGTTTCAAAATATACTTATAACTTATTGTTATTAATAAAAAATGAGATATTAAAACATCCTTAGATCATGTTAAATATGTATATATACATATATATACACAAACGTATAATTATCATATGTTATATAGTTCGTGATATCATCGGTCAAACTAGACGGTCAAACGTTGTGTAAAACTCATTTCAAAAACATAAGTCTCAACAATTTGGATTGCTTATCATGTTGGTAAGGTTTAATTTATGTAAATATTAATCTTATAAGTATAGAACGATCGAAAAAGTGCGGGTCATTACAGTATGTTATATTTATAGTACTAACCTTGATGTTAATATTGAAAATAATAATATTACAATACCATTTATTTTAACTTATAATTTCAATTTAATATATTATAATTACATATTTTTAACTATGTAGTATATAATAACATATATTCAATATTTAATATATATTCATTTTATATGCGTATTGTAATATACCTATAATATAAATTATGTTTAAGAAGTATATATATATTTATGTATGTCTATATATATATATATATATATATATATATATATATATATATATATGTGTGTGTGTGTATATATATATATATATATATATATATATATATATATATATATATATGTATGTATGTACATATTTATTTACAAACAATTGTTCGTGAATCATCGGCACGGTCAGAGGGTAAATGAATTTATGTAGGCTATTTCAAAGATTTTGAGACTCAACCTTACAGACTTTGCTTATCGTGTCGAAATCATATTAAGATTAACTTTAAATTTGGTCGGAAATCTCCGGGTCGTCACAGACAGTACTCCCCGATTAGCATCTTTTTCAGTTCTTCCCAAGAGATATCATATGCCGTATCTACTCCTTCTGTTTTAGCATAATTATTCCACCAAGTAAGTGCACCGTCTTGCAACGTGCACGAAGCATACTTTGACTTGTCTCCATCCGCACAATTACTGATTTTGAAAACGGACTCCATCTTTTCAAACCATCGGGTTAGACCGACTGGTCCCTCGGTCCCACTAAATGTCTGTGGTTTGCATCCTTGAAAAGTTTTGTATGAGCATCCGTTTCGTGAGTTTGTGTTCACGGTTGCTGCTTTGGCTGCTGCTTCAGTTGCTGCTTTTGCTACCTCCGCTGCAGAAATTCTTTCATTCACACGTTTCTCGACTAGTTCCTCAAACTCAGCATCCGACATTTGAGACATGTTTCTTCAATAAACATATAAGATAATTTAATCACGTAGAATATTATAAATGTAGCGAGTAATTAATGGTACATCGTGGCATATTAATAATATGAACCAATTATTATAAAAGCCTTTTCTTCTTATTAGCGTTTTATAATTATTTCTTAGGGTACTACCTACCCGTTAAAGTTCATACTTAATAGCTTAATACAACAATTAACTACTACCGTTAAAATAATATTCTATTATGAAAAACTAATGCATTTTCATTTCACGCTTTATTCTTCAATGCATTATGGTACAACGATACAATACCACTTATTCACATAAGTTTATTTTACATAAAACATACGTAGAATAAAGTAAAGCACACTAATTAATATTATACAATGCGTGAAGTGATGTCGTAGCGAAAATGGTTTTTAAAAGCGGCGAGGCTTCTTGTTATCAGGTACTGGAATATCGCTTATTCGAGCGGTAAGTTTATATTCTGGTCGCGGTTCTGAGGTACTTGATACCTCAATAGAGTTGGTAAGAGAAGGGTGACTAGGGGTAGCAATATTAGGAGTAACAATTGCTTTATTAATTTTTAGATTTGGCAATTCTGGGTTGGTGACTACAGGTTCCTTTTCTTTGTTAACTTCTTTTTCTGTAATCTCCTTTACTTCCTCCTCCTCTTCACTGATCTCACCTAATGAACTGTCTGAGTCATGTGTAGGAGACTATGTACCGGTGGTCATGAACCGATATCTGCCAGGCATGATCGGCACAACCCGCCCGTCGGCGGTGTATTTGGCCAAATGTCCATGTTCGTTTAGAAATGGACGATCCTCGTTTATTCCAGGGATCACGGTACCATCGAAACGATACTGTGGCTCCGGAAAACCAGGGATGGGTGGAGCTGGGACCTCCTCTGGGTTTACCTGGAGTTGAGATTCCCCGGCTAACACAATTTCTTCTTTAATAGGTATTGGAACGTCCTTTTTAGTTGTGGAGAGAATGGATTCAGTGTCCGATTCTGAGTCATACAAAATGATAGGATTAGAAGAAGTCATCTATCACATAATTGAAACAAAAATTACGTTAGCATATAAATATATCATATATAGTGTTTTTGACAAGATGATAAGCAGAAATTGGTAAAAACAGATATGGTCATAGTCCAGACTCACTAATGCATCCTAACAATTACCAGTTAAACACATTAATGCAAACTCTGGTTCCCAATAACCTCAGCTCAGATACCAACTGTAACGACCCATCAAAATCGCTATTGATGCGGCACGTTAATCATTGATTCCACAGTGAGGTTTTGACCTCTATATGATACGTTTTGATAAAATATTGCATTCATTAAAATAAGTGACTTTCTAAACATAGAAAGTTATAAACATGTGGGTGAGTGCTTAGGTATAAGCAAATCCCCAAAATACATAAGTTTTTATCATACAGTTTGACATCACAGTCAAATTATTTATTACACAATGCAGTTTTATTTCGAATGCAATAAACTTTATACAAAGCATGAGAGACTCCATGCAGGCAACAAGAACATCACAGCGGAAGCAGTCTAAGGACCTGAGAATAAAACATGCCAAAAAGTCAACACGAATGTTGGTGAGTTATAGGTTTAATTGCTCGAGTCATAAATATATATAAAGATAGACCACAAGATTTAATCAAAAGTTTATCAATAGATTCTACCTAACAGAGCACCCTGGTAACTAAACTTAACACTATAATGATAATTACCCTATTCGTTTTAATACACGCAAACCAACGTGTCATAAACTCAAATAACATACGTCCGTTAAAAGGCTAGCGCTCTAGCTCGGGCGGGGATGTCAAGCCCTATGGATCCATATACAATTATTCGCGCCCACCAGTCCATATCCTATGTACTGGCAGCTACTAGTTACCAAAGCTAAGGGATTTTCAGTTTAACTCAGTGTAGAATTTAGTATGTACTTGTGTCTTATTGCGTTTAAAATAAATTGCATGTATTCTCAGCCCAAAAATATTTAAAGTATTTAAAAAGGGGGACTATAAACTCACGGTTCAATATTGAGATTCAATATTGTAGGCAAATTGCGTAGACGTAATGATGGTAGACGACTGTGTGGTTGACCTTGGATTCAAGAACAATACCCCGAACAATACCCAATATTTCCTTAGCTAAAAATGGTTTGAAACCCGAATTAAAACACCCTCGTATATACTTTATTATTATTAAACTTAAATTAAAATTAAAATTAAAATTATAAATTTAAATTTAAATTACAGAAGAAAGAAAAGAAAGAGTGTGAAGAATTCGTCGAGCAAACTGGCGTATTTATAGTACTTTTCCATTTCCTGTAGCCCATGCGATCGCATGGGTTTGTAGTGTATTTGCCATCCGATCGCATGGCCGCCTGATCCGCTTTTGTTTGCTAGTTCGTCGACATAATATTTACTGTAGTAAATAGTGTTACTGTAGCAAATAGTGTTTACTGTAGCAAATAGTGTTTTACTGTAGCAAAGTCGTTTTCACTGTAGCAAATAGTGTTTCACTGTAGCAAAGTCGTTTTCACTGTAGCAAAGTCATTTTCACTGTAGCAAATAGTGTTTTACTGTAGCAAAGTGATATTTATAATTATCACAAGTTATGACGTTCATGAATCGTCGAAAAAAATCGAAAGGTACATGAATGTGTAAACTAGTTCAAAAAGTTTTAAGACTCAACATAATAGGTTCGCTTATCTTATCGGACACATTTATCCTGTAATTAATTTATTAATATGAAATTTTATGGGTCATCACACACCTCTCCATCAATCGCCATAAAAAGTTAACCAATCGTTTCTGTTTTCTTCATAAATCGAACACCACCATAGAAACCCAACTAAACCCACAGTAGATTAATGTTACGATTTCTGTTTTGATATCATCAAACACCATATGTAATTATCATCGTCATTCCTGTACTACTACTATATTGTTGCTATGTTGCTCGATTCTTATTCCAATACTCAACACCACCGTAATACTTTTGTTTTATTGTTTGCATCATATACTTTCGTTACCATTATACGTTAGATGTTAACAAGAATAATGACGATATGAATGATACTGATGATACATGATGAAGGAGATGATGAATAGTTGATGAATTAAGGAAGATGATACAGTGAACTTAAAAGCTGTGATAAGTAATCGATGAAGATAATTTTTTTATGATGTTTTCCTTTTTCTGTTTCAATCGATGGCAGCTACTAAGGCTGCTACAGTTTCTACTTTACCTTATAATCCAACACACCCCCACACATGTTGAGGATGAAAGAAGTGATGATGATCGTGATGATCACTAAAAACCTAGTGTCCTGCTATCGATATTTTTTTTTCTTTTTTTGTTCCGGTTATAACTTGGACGACACCACAAACATTCCATTTTGGGCTTGAATTAAATGTTATTGGGCCAGGTATTCCCTGTTGGGCCGAGATGTTAGATGTAGTTTGATTTTTGATTTGGACGAATTGATTAAGAAGAAAGGAAGACCAATAAAAGGGTTTTATAAATTTTAATCCTGATATAAACAGAAATGAATGGTCACCGGATTGGTTAGGTGTGTTTGCAAGGGACGTGAGGTCTCGGTTTCAAGCCCGGGCGACGACAGTTTTTATTTTTAAAAGCTTATTCCTTTAAAAGGTAGTATTATTTACTATTATTATTATTATTATTATTATTATTATTATTATTATTATTATTATTATTACTATTATTATTATTACTCTTATTATTATTATTATTATTATTATTATTATTATTATTATTATTATTATTATTAATACTATTAGCATAAGTATGATTGTTATTATTAATATAGTTATTATCAATATAAGTATCATTATTAGAATTATTATTATTATTATCATTTTTAATATTATTGTTATTATTATTATTGAAATTCTCATATTATTATTAAAATTATCATTAATAAAATTACCATTTTTTTTACTAAAATTATCATTTTATTATCATTATTAGTATTATTAGAATTATCATTATTTTTATCATTATTATTATTATTATTATTATTATTATTATTATTATTATTATTATTATTATTATTATTATTATTATTATTATTATTATTATTATTATTATTATTATTATTAACATTAATATTAATATTATTATTTTAACAATATTATTATCACTTTTACTATTAGTATTATTATTATTATTATTATAACTATACTATTATTATCAATACTACTATTAATATTATCATTATTATTACAATAAAAATTGGTTATATAAAAATATATTTAACAAAAGCTATATTAATATTCTTATAATAAATATTAATTATTTATTTAAAAGCGTATAAAATAAATATATTAATTAAGTTATTAACAAAACATATAATTTATTAAGGTAACATTTATAGCACTAAGAATATATATATTTGTTCGATTACAAGTATATGTTTTAATATATATACGAATGATATAGGTTCGTGAATCCGAGGCCAACCCTACTTTTGTTCAATGCCGTCATATGTATTTTTACTACAAAATACAGTATTGTGAGTTTCATTTGCTCCCTTTTTAATTGCTTTTGCAATATATATTTTTGGTCTGAGAATACATGGCTGCTTTTATGTTTGATGAAATAGACATAAGTACTTAAAATATATTCTACGTTGAGTTGTACCACCTTGCATATCTTCCCTAATAGCTTGGTAACTAATATTTACATGTTGGAAGAACATGTAAGCGCGAATACTATTGATAGATCTATCGGGTTTGACCACCCCAACCGGGCTAGTCGCTCTTGTATCGTAAACGGTTGCATAGTACTTCGTTTTTACTACACTTGGTACAGTGTAGGGAGATTTCATAATAAAGGGAATATGCCACATTAATTGTTTAGTATGGTTACCGAAGCGCTCAACAACTTATAGAATACTTTTATACACTTGCGAGTGTACATATATTTATAAACGGAAATCTTGTGGTCTATTAATATATTGAAATGATTGTTATGATATACCTATGAACTCACCAATCCCTTGGTTGACACTTTTAAGCATGTTATTCTCAGGTATGAAAGAAATCTTCCGTTGTGCATTTGCTCATTTTAAAGATATTACTTGGGGTCATTCATGGCATATTTAGGTCAATACCTCGGAATGGGACCAGATGTTGATGACTTCGTCCAGGTGGATTAGGACGGGTTGTTAAAGTTGGTATCAGAGCGTTAGTCCTAACGAACCAGGTCTTGCATTAGTGTGTCTAACCAGATACTGTTAGGATGCATTAGTGAGTCTGGACTTCAACCTTAGCTGCATATTATAAGTATAGTTTATCATTCCTAGTGGAAAATTACCTGCTTATCATTCCTAAGTCTAGACACGACTTCATGCACTTATTGCATAGATAGTTTATAGATAAATTTATATCCTAGCGTATCTGTTATTGTAAACTTTGCCTGACAGTTTCCGAAAGTTCCTCCATAATCTAAGGGATCTTCTATACTATATATAGGTATTCTATGTAATTAGAATATCATCTGATATCCGAAAATCATTTCATATCAAAAAACCTTTATCTGACCGTACAAGATGGAACTCGCAACTAGTTCAAATTCCTCAGATTCCGGCAGCTATTCCGATATGGATATCTACTTGAGCTCCGAAAGCAGTGTAACCGGAATGGATCAACCACTTAGCCATCATCTATTTTGGATGAAATGGGGATGGGTTAGTAGTCGACTTAATCAATGGAGACACGAAGAAGGCGATCTTTTTCATCATCCGAATTCACCTCTCGGCGAAGAACATGAAGCACTTACCGGTTAATCGATCCGAAACACCATTTTTAGTCTCATTTCCAGAGTAGCTCGTCACAATTACATTCTATCTAAAATTCTAAACCTTATTCATCCGTTCGTTCCGACCAAAAATCATCCCGGAATAATAGAAGAAGTTAACGAACTTCGCGCTCGAGTAATCAATTTGGAGAATATGGTGCAAAACTTAACAGCTTCAGCAACATCAACAGCACCAACAGTACCACCAACATCAACACCAGTATCACCAATAACCCAAGTTTCAACATCACATGCCTCAACATTCATTCTATACCTCTAGCATAATCTTCATTCTACATATCATTCTATATCATTTATCCTCGTTCGTCATGACGATTATGTAATCTCTAATGTTTTAGAGATTATGTAATCTAGTTCTAACGATAAATCAAATGAGTTTAATATCTTATTGACTCATTAAATCCATTATTACATCTGAAGAAAATATATATGTATGTATATTTTCATAAAGATTGTAATTAAAAATTCATTTGTACAAACTATTAATGATGAGAATATTTTAACGGGTAGGTAATACCCGAGGAATATTTGGGTTTCACATTAATAAGTTACACTGTACATTCTTCAAATCTGATTCAACAGTCATTTACTATCCTACTTACATCCACAGATATACGAATCTGTTCACCACAGAATAACCATTTTCATTCAATTTCATATTTGGATTTTGACTTATCGGAATCCAACAAGTGGCATAATGAAGAAAACATTGGACAAAAATAAAATTTGTTAGAAACAAACAAATTAACTATGAGAAATTCTGTTAAGAATCCACGCTAACTGTTCCTAGCTAACTGTTCCTAGCTAACTGTTCCTAGCTAACTAATTACATTTTATTTATCGCAATTTATATTCTCGCAATTTTATTTATCGTCATAAAATTTCTGTTATTTATTTTACGCACTTTAAATATCGGGACACGTATGGATCTCTACGACAGTTAGAAATTCCTCAGTGGAAGTGGGATCATATAATGATGGATTTTGTAACCAAGTTACCCCGAACCCAGAAAGGTCACGACATGATCTGGGTGATAGTGGATCGTTTAACAAAGAGTGCTCACTTTTTAGCTACTCGTGAAACCGCTTCGTTGAGTGATTTGGCAGATTTGTACTTGAAAGAAATCATTAGTCGACATGGTTTACCGTTGTCTATAGTGTCCGACAGGGATACTAGATTTGTATCTAACTTCTGGAACAGTTTGCAGCAGAATCTGGGTACGCGTGTGAATCTAAGTACAGCTTATCATCCACAAACAGATGGTCAGAGTGAACGCACGATTCAAACGTTAGAAGACATGTTGAGAGCGTGTGTCTTAGAATATAGTGGTTCTTGGGATTCACATCTTCCTTTGATAGAGTTTGCTTACAACAATTCATATCATTCGAGTATTGGAATGCCGCCGTACGAAATGTTGTATGGTCGCAAGTGTAGAACTCCTACGTGTTGGTTAGAAGCAGGTGAGAAACAATTTGCAGGTCTCAAAATTGTTCAGATAACCGCAGAGAAGGTTGAAATTGCACGAGAGAAGTTAAAAGCAGCTAGAGATAGACAAAAGATGTATGCTGATCCGCGTAGACTTCCGGTAACATTTAATGTAGGTGATCGTGTTTACTTGAAAGTTTCGCCGTGGAAAGGGGTTATCAGATTTGGCAAACGTGGTAAACTAGCTCCGAGATTTATTGGGCCATTTCCGATCAAAGAAATTTTGAATGACCAGACTGTTGTTTTAGAGCTCCCTTCAGAGTTAGCAGAAATTCACAACACGTTCAATGTGTGCTATTTGAGAAAGTGCAAAGTAGAGGATGAAAGTCAGATTCTTCCTTTGAAAGATTTGAAAGTTGACTTAACCAAGAAATTAGTGGAAGAGCTGATTAAGATAGTGAACAAGAAAGTCACCAAGTTAAGAAGGAAGCAGATTCCAATAGTATTAGTAGAGTGGCGGCACAGTTTAGGTTCCAAGCTGGCGTGGGAAACCGAGGAGTTAATGAGAGCACGCTATCCTCAGTTGTTTGACCTTGACCAGATTTCGAGGATGGAATCTTCTTAAGGGGGTAGATTTGTAACATCCTCAATCGGGCCTAGATGTAAGATTAGTAAAGTGCCCTTAAGTTAGTGTTGTATTATTATATACTTTTATTTTTATTTAATGTTTATTATTATTTAATAATGTGGTTAGGACCAGTTTGTGACAAGGGTCATAGAAGTGGTTTGTTTATTTAATTTGGACATCGTTTGGGTTGCCAAATGATGTACGAAAGATATCAGATAACTGATAAATACCCGTGTGTTGCACAGTGTGGGAATTAAACCCATTTAGATCACTAATGCAGCTCATTTTCTATCACTTTCCAGATTCTTCCCAAACCACACTCGTTCTTCATCTTCTCACCTAACCAAAACCCTAATCCTTAATTCTTGTTTTAGAGCTCAAATCGTTCATATCTTTGTGTTCTCTATGATTTACTGCTTCTTTTAAGGTAAGGTTTGTATCATTTCGTGATTTAATCTTTGAGAAATTAAGAATTTTGTGTTAGTTTTTATAAAAGTGTAATTTGGGTCAAAATTGGTTGATTTGGTGTTGTTTGTGTCAAAACCTTGTGGGTTTGTGTTTCTAAATGATCAGTGTATCAGATTTGGTAAGTTTTAAGGTTAAAAATGAGCTCTAGATCGAGAATTGGTGAGTTTGGTGAGAAACCCGTCACTTTGGCAGCTGCTGAAACAAAAATTTTTAGCGGATACTTTTTCTGACAAAAATTTATATATTGTGTTATTTGGTGTTAATAGACAATAACTAAGTTGATTTGCCTTATGTTCAGGTGAAAAAGATAAGGAAGCCGCTCATTAGTAGATTATCTGAGCTAGTTGCTGGTATTTGGTGAGTGGGACTAACTGGAGAATATAGTATATAGAAGCATGTTATATTATGATTTCCATGCTTGTTAGAGATACTTATTGTTGTGGTTAGTTAGTACTTTATGATGACTGCATGTTAGTTGATGCTTGTCTGCTAGAGCCCAGTGCGTCCCTATTGTGTGGTAGCCTCGGTAGGAGAGATCAACCTGCGGGTTAGGTTCCTCTGTGGTAGCCTAGACAACCGTGGTGTATATATATGTGAATGACGCGTCCGTCGCGTGTGGATTATGTATATACATACGGTGGTGGAGGAACTTCTGGTAAGCCCCAGTCTGATCAGCTGGTGGTTAATGGTTTGGCCGAGCCGCCAGAGTCTCTGTAGACGGCACTTGGGTGATGTTTGTGTGTTAGACTATGTGACATGATTAGTATAACACTTATGTATGCTATGGCCTGTAGTTAGTTGTACTCACTAAGCTTCGTGCTAACTCCCCTCCATCTCCTCCCTGCAGGTTGATAGCTTTTGTAGATTGTGCTTTTTGGGAGAAGACGGGCATGGTGATGTTATGTTTGACAGGAGTCAACTCTGATATTGTCTTGTTTTGTTTAAACAGTGATACTTTGTAAATGTATTGTAAATACGTCTTCTCCATATAAACAAGTATTTTGTAATGACACGTGACAATAGTTGTATTAACAATAGTTAATGTTTATTATGTAATTAATAAATAAATGCTTCCGCCACGTATAAAATTTTTTTTTTAGCGGTGTCACAATATGAATTATTGATTTACTAATTGTGGACTACTAACTGTGGATTACTAACATTGGACAATTAAAATGAATTAAAATATTGATTATAACATATGAAACTAAACATTTCATCAAGTTTGCCACTTGATTTCATCTTAAACATCCTTTGTATCTTGACGATCACAATCAGCGTTTAATTATCTAAAAACCTTCAATATTCTTGAAAACCCTCAGTTTGATAACCGATGATCCAGATCCGTTAACTTTGAAAATGCTGACGAAGCAGCATGTTGTAGATGGTCTAAATGGCCAAAAGTTTGATAATAAAGAATGGAATGTTGGGAAAGCTCAATAGAAAATTTGATACTGAAAAACGGATTGAGCTAACCATGAAGGAGACCAAGGACAAATACAAGGACCAAACCCTATATTCAAATAATCCAGGTAATTCAGGATCCGATGAAATCTTTAGAGAATATCTTACTCCGAGGTCATGTTAGAATCTTGCGAAAAAATTTTCTTTAACAACTTTCGAACTTAGAAATTCCAAAATATCATCATAAATATCTTTGATATTTCTGAAGATATTTTCATAAATATTCTCGTCCGAAATTATATACCTCTTCGTGCTATCTGTATTACATTATATTGGAAACTTCTGTAAAACCTAAGTATAATTACGAATGAATTCTGGAGAAGTGTTAAGAATTTGAACATGAGTTAGTATAATATAATGACACTTGGCCAACGTGATTATATTACAGTAAGTCATGCTGGAAGTTCTAATGAAACATGATGATTCACAGATCACAACCTCATCATGTGCCATGTTACATAACTCTTTCATTCTACTTAACCTCTAAATATAGCAAGAAAATATTTTCTTGATATTTTATCCTTTTCGTAACTTCTGGTAATTTACTAAATCAAATCGTGCTATTACGTTCCTTCCTACTTAATACATTATGATCATTCGAAACCGTATATCTACGAATTCTGGACCATTATTTGCTTGATTTAGAGTCGGGAAGAGAAAATAAGAGCATGGAACTCCGAAAAATAAAGGAAAAATATAAAGCCCAATAACAACACGAAGGTTACAAACCGTGGATGTTAATATGAGTAGCAATATAAATACATGGTAGAATTAAGAATAGTATCACCCCAAGGTAATAGTAGAAGTAAACAGATTCTTCTGGTGGAAGATTAAAAAGAAGGATGACAGAAATGATAATTAGGAAAATATCAAGGATTAGAACTGTATGAAGCATTTTGACAATCTTTTAGAAGTAAGAATTAAGAAAGAAAGTATAGGAGTGATGAAAATAATGGAACGGAAGGGTTTAATTTATAATGAAAATATCAGACGTATCAATCAAGACAGATGACCACATTTAATTAAAAAGATCCTAATTTCCTTAAATTCCGAAGACTTGGATCTTATTTAGATTTCGAAGATTTCCTTAATCCCTTGAATTCCGAAAATTCAACCAAGACAACGTCAAAAGATTAGACGTACATTATTTTCTAAATTCAAACGTGACAACGTCAAAAGTTAAGACGAGCTTCATTTTCTAGATTCACTCTTTGAGTGATAACTTCATTCGTACGCTTCAAGAAATCAAATTGTTTTATCCTTATTACTCAATGGTGATAAAAATTTATTTATCAACTCATATACGTCAGGAAAACATTCTTATTGTTAACCATGACCACCTCGATCAAATTTTGAGACGGAATTTCTTTAACGGGTAGGTACTGTGATGACCCGAAAATCTTCGACCAAATTTAAACTCAATCTTTATATGATCTCGACAAGATAAGCAAAATCTGTTAAATTGAGTCTCAAAATTTTTGAACTGTTTTCATGAAAACAGTTAACCTTTGACTATTCCCGACAACTCATGATACGATTGCTTGTAAATGGATATGCATATATTTAAATATATATATATATATATATATATATATATATATATATATATATATATATATATATATATATATATATATATATATATATATATATATATATATATATATATATATATATATATATATATATATATATATATATATATATATGTATATATATTTATATATAATAATATGAAATAGTATATATTATAATTGTTATAAATAATTTTGTAAAAATAATAATAATATATAAAAAGTATCTATATATAAATAAAGTATATATAATAATATATAAAAAGTATCTATATGTAAATAAAGTATATATAATATATATATATTTTGTAACTTCGAAGTTATTTAGTAAACAAAGGTAGCGCTCAATTATCATTCGATTGATAGTAAACGAGTTAAAAAGGAACCTATGTGATTTTAAAATAAACGGTTATCCGAAAATGAGTTTTATAAATTATAGGCTTATTAATAATATATTTAGAAGTTATTTGATAAATTTTAAAACTTTTTAGATTTTACTTAGGGTTGGGAGTGAGTAATTAATGTAATTTTTATTTAATAGTTAATGACCGAATTTTATACCATAATGACCAAAATAAATAAATATAGTTAACTTAAAAATATGAAATTTTTCCAAAGACTTTTATTCGCCACTGATTAACAACGGAGTAGGAGCTACCAGTCCATAATTTAAAAGCTGAATAGTGTCGGCACAAAATTATAAGATAGTGGTTGCTTTCCTGTTTAATAAAGTGTTAAATGATTGATTCATTTCTATGTATCCATTTATATATATACATATGCACTACATACAGATACATAAGCATAATCACACATACACACCTACACTAACATGATCATCTCCACACTTCACCACCGAGAGCCACTCGCCACCTACACCAACTGCCACCACCATGAAGAACCACAACCATTCGGCCACCCTAAACCATCACACGCTACCACCTAGCACCATTTTTCTTCTTTTTCGTTGAAACCATAAACCATCGATTCATCACTTTGATCATCTTCAATAAACACTTTCATAACCACCATACACGGTTCACCACCTCCATCATCACCCTAACCGCCGCCATCCCACAACCGTAAATCACCACCATCATACTCTCTCACTTTTCTCTCTCTCTACTTTTCTGTTTCAAAACCACTATCACCTCTCCATCAATCGCCATAAAAAGTTAACCAATCATTTCTGTTTTCTTCATAAATCGAACACCACCATAGAAACCCAACAAAACCCATAGTAAATTAATGTTGCAATTTCTGTTTTGATATCATCAAACACCATATGTAATTATCATCATCATTCCTGTACTACTACTATCTTGTTGCTATGTTGCTCGATTCTTATTCCAATACTCAACACCACCGTAATACTTTTGTTTTCTTGTTTGCATCATATACTTTCGTTACCATTATACGTTAGATGTTAACAAGAATAATGACGATATGAATGATAATGATGATACATGATGAAGGAGATGATGAATAGTTGATGAATTAAGGAAGATGATACAGTGAACTTAAAAGCTGTGATAAGTAATCGATGAAGATAATTTTTTTATGATGTTATCCTTCTTCTATTTCAATCGATGGCAGCTACTAAGGCTGCTGCAGTTTCTACTTTACCTTATAATCCAACACACCCCCACACATGTTGAGGATGAAAGAAGTGATGATGATCGTGATGATCACCGAAAACCTAGTGTCCTGCTATCGATATTTTTTTCTTTTTCTGTTCCAGTTATAACTTGGACGACACCACAAACATTCCATTTTGGGCTTGAATTAAATGTTATTGGGCTAGGTATTCCCTGTTGGTCCGAGATGTTAGATGTAGTTTGATTTTTGATTTGGACGAATTGATTAAGAAGAAAGGAAGATCGATAAAAGGGTTTTATAAATTTTAATCCGGATATAAACAGAAATGAATGGTCATCGGATTGGTTAGGTGTGTTTGCAAGGGACGTGAGGTCTCGGGTTCAAGCCCGGGCGACGACAGTTTTTATTTTTAAAAGCTTATTCCTTTAAAAGGTAGTATTATTTACTATTATTATTATTATTATTATTATTACTATTATTATTATAAATTACTATTATTATTATTATTATTATTATTATTATTAAAACTATTAGTATAAGTATGATTGTTATTATTAATATAATTATTATCAATTATTATTATTATTATTATTATCATTTTTAATATTATTGTTATCATTATTATTATTGAAATTATCGTATTATTATTAAAATTATCATTAATAAAATTACCATTTTTTATACTAAAATTATCATTTTATTATCATTAAAACTATCATTATTAGTATTATTAGAATTATCATTATTTTTATCATTACTATTTTTATTATTATTATTATTATTATTATTATTATTATTATTATTATTATTATTATTATTATTATTATTATTATTATTACTATTATTATTATTACTCTTATTATTATTATTATTATTATTAATACTATTAGCATAAGTATGATTGTTATTATTAATATAATTATTATCAATATAAGTATCATTATTAGAATTATTATTATTATTATCATTTTTAATATTATTGTTATTATTATTATTGAAATTCTCATATTATTATTAAAATTATCATTAATAAAATTACCATTTTTTTTTACTAAAATTATCATTTTATTATCATTAAAACTATCATTATTAGTATTATTAGAATTATCATTATTTTTATCATTACTATTATTATTATTATTATTATTATTATTATTATTATTATTATTATTATTATTATTATTATTATTATTATTATTATTATTATTATTATTATTATTATTATTATTATTATTATTATTATTATTAACATTAATATTATTATTTTAACAATATTATTATCACTTTTACTACTAGTATTATTATTATTATTATTATAACTATACTATTATTATCAATACTACTATTAATATTATCATTATTATTACAATAAAAATTGGTTATATAAAAATATATTTAACAAAAACTATATTAATATTCTTATAATAAATATTAATTATTTATTTAAAAGCATATAAAATAAATATATTAATTAAGTTATTAACAAAACATATAAGTTATTAAGGTAACATTTATAGCACTAAGAATATATATATTTGTTCGATTACAAGTATATGTTTTAATATATATACGAATGATATAGGTTCGTGAATCCGAGGCCAACCCTACTTTTGTTCAATGCCGTCATATGTATTTTTACTACAAAATACAGTATCGTGAGTTTCATTTGCTCCCTTTTTAATTGCTTTTGCAATATATATTTTTGGGCTGAGAATACATGCGCTGCTTTTATGTTTGACAAAATAGACATAAGTACTTAAAATATATTCTACGTTGAGTTGTATCACCTTGCATATCTTCCCTAATAGCTTGGTAACTAATATTTACATGTTGGAAGAACATGTAAGCACGAATCCTATTGATAGATCTATCGGGTTTGACCACCCCAACCGGGCTAGTTGCTCTAGTATCGTAAACGGTTGCATAGTACTTCGTTTTTACTACACTTGGTACAGTGTTGGGAGATTTCATAATAAAGGGAATATGCCACATTAATTATTAAGTATCGTTACCGAAGTGCTCAACAACTTATAGAATACTTTTATACACTTGCGAGTGTACATATATTTATAAACGGAAATCTTGTGGTCTATTAATATATTGATATGATTGTTATGATAAACCTATGAACTCACCAACCTCTTGGTTGACACTTTTAAGCATGTTTATTCTCATGTATGAAAGAAATCTTCCACTGTGCATTTGCTCATTTTAAAGATATTACTTGGGGTCATTCATGACATATTTCGGTCAGTACCTCGCAATGGGACCAGATGTTGATGACTTCGTCCAGGTGGATTAGGACGGGTTGTTAAAAAGCATGTGTCTCACCCCAAAAGTTATAAAAACAGTTATGAAACAGTAAAAAGTGGGGCTATGAAGTTCACCTTAGTAGCAAGTAAGTTATTCCACACAAAGAAGAATGAACGGAGTAAGTGATTGGAGATCTTAACCTAGAGATATAATCTTTGATTAGTTAATGTCTAACATACATAAAGATTGTTTATTAATAAAGCAACTATATTAACAGTGACGGTTTTCGAGAAAAATGCCTATTTCTCAAAAGTTTCTATTTTTGAAAACCTACTATTTATGGAAAGCTTCCACTTATAGTAAGCTCCTAGTTTAAAGAAGTTCGGGTTATAATTCTTCACGAAGATGTTGTACAATCTTGTTCAAACTTCGTTTCTCTCATGCAAGTCACTCGAATGATCTGTTGTTACCGGGCGCCCAGGATTCTTGACCAGAATCTAAGTCATGGCATTTGAAATCCATAAGCGGTTCCCATAAGGCAACAAGGACCACTCTAGGCCACAAGTAGCGGTGAGGTTCGTATAAAGTGCACGTTATCTTTTAATTATAACCTTTACGTTATAGGTGTATACACACAACGAATTATTAATGTGCTTAATAATTATATATGTGATAATATAACCTAAGTATTATTTAATATTTAGTTATTATACCTTAGTATGTTTTATATATATTAAATATAATTACCTTTAAATAAATACCTAAATTACTTCAAAAATAATAGTGTTTTATTAATCGAACATTATCCAAAAATGTCTAAATAATTAATTAAATATCTAAAAATTATATACATAATTTTTATAGTCTTAGTTAATCATATAGATTAGTTGAAAAATTTAAGAAAACATTTTTATTATATTTTGTATTTATTTTGGTTTTTACCCTTAATTTATTCATAAAACAAGTTTAATTCTACATAATTACTAAATAAACCCAAACAATTATTTTTATAATTTTTATAAGTTTCTATCAGTCTAATAACCTGTAGAAAAATATTTAAAAAATATTTTTTATTATTTTATATTTATTCTTAATTTACCTTCAAATTACATAATAATAGAGTTTAATTATATAATAATTACTAATTCCACCAAAGTAATTATTTTTATAATTTTTTCAGATCTATATAAGTTTTATAAACTCATAAAAAAATTATATATATTTTATGTTTGGTTAAAAATATTTATTACAAATTTTACACTGTTTTTACGTTTAAATACTACACAATTCGTATTTAATTATAAATAATATTCCATAAATTATCAAAATTATTTTTATACATCATAATACTTATAATACTAATTATAACATATAAACATAATTAATTTCGAATTTTACAAAGAATATATAATAAATATAAATATAATCAACAATATTAAAAAAAATAATAATAATAGAAAGTACCTCAAATTTTCTTCAAGGTTTTGAGAGAATAACTTAAGTTTTTGTTTTCGGCAAGAAAAAATAAATGAGGAGCCATGTATTTATAGGTAAAAATAGTTGGTGAAAAGAAAAAAATAAAATAAAATAAAGGTGCCAATTTTGACAAAAAAAAAACATGTTAAAAATGTTTTTAATAAGTTTTATCTTTGAAAATATTTAGTCAAAATTCATGGGCACATTATTTAATTTATAAAAAAATCTTTTTTATAAGCTAAAAATATATATAATGATTAAAATAACTTATCATTTAATTAATAATTATGTTACATATAGTTTTAAATATAATACGCATTAATATTAATATTAACTAAAGTTATTTAATATAATTAGTGTAAACTTTAGTTAACAAAACGTGTCGACTAAAAATAAATATTTGATCAACGTCAAATTTAATTATATATTACGTATGGATAACAACCCTAGGGGTAAATTAGTCAATTCAAGTATGAAAATGTGAGGGTTGTTATAGTACCTACCCGTTAAATAAATTTCGTCCCGAAATTTGACAGAGATCGTCATGGTTGACAATAATTATGTTTTCATGACGGATATGAGTCGAAAAATAGAGTTTTATCAATATTGAGTAATAAAACAATTCGATTACGTGAAGAGTATGAGTGAAGCTATCGTAAAAGAGTGAAATGAGGAAAATAAAGATTTGTTTTAACTTTTGACATAGTCGCGGTTGATTTCTGGAATTCAAGGGATTTAAAGAAAATCTTCGTAATCTGTATAAGATTTGATTCTCCGGTAATTAAGGAAATTAGGATTTTCTTTGATTAAATTCGTAATCTGCCTCGATTACTATGTCCGATATTTCCAATATAAATTAACCTCTTCCGTTTCATTATTTTTACCACTCCTATACTTTTTTCCCTCAATTCATACTTTCAAAGATTGTGAAAATACTCCATCCAGTTCTTATCCTGGATATTTTTCTGGCTATCTCTTTTGTCATTCTTCTTTTTCATCTACCACCGGAGGAATCTGATTACTTCTACTATTACCTTGGGGTTATAGTGTTTTTAATTCTCCCGTGTCTTTATGCTTCTATATGTATTGATATACACGGTTTGTAATTTATGTGTTGTTATCGGGCTTTATATTTTTCCTTATATTTCAGAGTCCCTGCTTCTGTCTTTCTATAATCATTGACATCCCTGTTTAATGATCTCTCTTATTTGCTGTGATTTATACTCCTATCTCTATTTCAAAGCTTCATGCTTTTGTTTTCTCTTCTCGACTTTAAGTACAACAAGTAATGGTTCAGAATTTGTAGATATGGAGTTTCGAATGAACATGACTAATGTTCTAAGAGAGAAATTGTAATAGCACGATCTTGATTGGTTAAATTATCAGAATTCAAGAGAAAAGATAGAACTATCAGGAAGATATGTTCTCGATATGTTTGGAGATTAGGTAGAATGTAAGAGTCGTGTAACATGGCACATGATAATGTTATGGTCTGTGAATCATCACGTTCCATTAGAAACTTAGCATGACTTACTGTAATATAATCATGTTGATCAAGTGTCATTATATTATACTAACTCATGCTTCAATTCCCAACACTATTTCAAAAACATTCAAATTTAAACTCGAAGGTTTATAGAATATAGAAACTAAACAGTTTCCTTTATGATGTAATACAGATAACGCGATGAGATAAATGATTTCAGATAAGAATATTTATGAAAATATCTTCAGAAATATCGAGGATATTTATAATGAAAGATACGATGATATCTTAGAATTTCTAATATCAAAGGATGATGAAGAAGATTTATCCACAAAGGTTTAGAGTTAGGATCAAGATATTCGTTAATGACTTCAGTAGATACTGAATCATTTGGATTTTTTAAAGGCAGGTTTAGTCTTTATGATTTTTCCACAGCCTCCTTCATGGTTTGCTCAATCAGTTTTCCAGTTCCAACTCTTCTGAGCTTTGCCAACATACTAGTCTTTATCATCAAACCTTCGACTGTTAAGGTTGTTTACAGTTTTTGCTGCTTCATTAAGCTTTTTCATCATTCAGAGTATTGATTCGTAGACTGGGTGCTTTGCATAATTTAAGAATGGAAGATCATAATTCTAAGAGATAATGTTATATGTATACATATAACTATTGATGTAGAAACGCTGCGAGATTCAAAATACTGATTGCTAATTCTTGGTAATTGGTATAGCAATTATCGTTACAAGATGCAGATGAGTAGATGATGGGGTTTCAATGAGTACATATAATGATTTTTCGGAGAGGCTTACACCAAAGAGTAACGATGTTGCTGGTACATCTGCTGATAATGTGATGGAATATAAAAGGTTCTCCGGTAATAATGACATACAGGGCAACGTATATATCAAGGTTATAATAAGGCTAATCTGAATGAAAAGTCGAAATTGATTTTGCTGGAGGTGTGACAAAATTGGCTATTTTGGAAAGGAATTGCAAAGTTATTTTCGGTAATAACAACGCCAATGGATCACGAATTTGTGTTAAACTTCTACTTAGGCTCCGGGAGTTTTCCAAGTGCATGACTGTGGATAACATGTGGTTGGATCATCCTCTCGATTGTTTCTTAATTGAGGTGTTTTCAAGAATCATGAAGAGTTTGAATGCAAATTGTAATCGTCAATATACATATGATGTTCTAGAATTTTGAATGATACGAATATTTTTCTGAGTCTTATGAATAGAAGTGATTTTCTATCACAGTTTTGAAGTCAAAGTATAGCTTTGAAAGATGTAAGAATCTGAGAGGGATGATATCGGTTATATCTCGACTTGGATTCTGATCTGTTAAAATCAGAATATGTAATTGGATTTAAATGAGTATGGTTGTTCAGATTTCTATGAAAGAATGTATATCGTCATGAAAGTAGTGAGTATAGTTGATGATTTTTGAATCAAAATTAAAGAATGTACAGTGTAACATATTTAATTCTGAACTTAAATATTTCTCGGGCATTACCTACCCGTTAAAAATTTCACAAGTAATATTTTGTACAAGAGTATTTTTATTACAGTCTTTATGAAAATGTATATTTTCTGCAAATGTAATATAGATTTAATGAGTTAATATGCTATTAAATTCATTTGATTTTAGCTGGAACTAGAAATGAATAATCCCTAAAACTTTAGAGATTACATAATCATCGCAAAATATTTCTCCAATGAAGTTATGAATCAATACTTCATCGGTTATTGTTGTTGGTATTCCTTGGTATCTATGGGGCGTATGATGTTGATGTTCGAGGTACCGAGTGTGATGTTGAGACGTGTGATGCGGAAGTTGTTGTTGGTGGTGGTAATGGTACTATTGGTGTTGATGCTGGTGATACTGTTAGTGCTCGTAAATTTTGCACCATATTCTCCAAAGCCACTACTCGAGCGCGAAGCTCGTTGACTTCTTCTATTACTCCGGGATAATTAGCGGTTGGAACAAGGGGATGAATAAGATCTAGAATTCTAGATATTATATACTCGTTGCAGGATATCCTGGAAATGAGGGTAAAAATGGTGTTCTGGATTGGTTCGCCGGTAAGTGCTTCAGGTTCTTTGCCAATAGGACAATTTTGTGGGTGGAAGGGATCACCTTCTTCTTGTCTCCATTGATTAAGTAGACTACAAACCCACCCCCAATTCATCCAGAAAAGATGATGACTAATTGGTTGGTTCATTCCGGTTACGCTGCCATTGGAGCTCGAGGAGTTCGAGGAATCAAGTGAGAAATCCATATTATATGATCGAATAAAGGGTTTTCGATATGAGATGGGTGTTGAATACTGAATGATATCTCCGTCTCCTCGAATACATATATATAGCAAAGAGATTCCGTAATTTACTGAGAAAATTTAGGAGAAGTGTTAGACAAAGTCTATTGGGATAGATATGATAAGATATGATTTGTCTATACTCCATTTATGCAATAATTGCAGTATAACGTGTCTAGATTAAAAATGATAAGTATGTAATCAAATAAACTTTCGATTAAAGACTTTCAATTCGTAATGGCCTATTCAGGTCTAGGGGCTTAAGCTATAGGATCCTTTAAATCGGTAATCCAAACCCTTCCATCCTAGAGTTTCGTAGACGCCACCCGTCAAGAAAGTTCAATGATCATAAATAACGAGAAAACAAAAATTTAAAAGTAATGAATATGAATAGTGATGACATTATAATGTCTTTGAGTTATCGAGAATCTTTATGAGTCAATAATGAAATTTTTCGGTTCGCAAACTAATGCACAAAGGAATAAGGGCACATAGGTACGTAATATAACAGGGAGTTATATACATTTGAGTATGAGTAGTAACAAACATAGAAATTTCAAAAATCATAGATAACATTTCATGTAATACATACGTAATACACAAAACCATGATAAATGACATAGGAATGTCAAGAATTTCAGAAATCATGAGTGACATCCCTTGGTTCCCTTAACCAAGGTAGGTTTATAAAGATAACTCGCGTGAGTTATAGAATATTTTGAATCACAATGGGAGTTTCCTCCCGGAGTTACAGAATAAGAGATATGCATATGTATAATGCAAGTAATAATATCTTAAAGCTATAGGTCAGGCTGTAGACTAGACTTTAATGCACCCTATTAAGCTGGGTTATCCACATTAAGACTGCCTAGTTCCCTACAACCACTGCTCTGATACCAACTGTAACACCTCGTCAAAATCGACATTGACGCAGATGTTAACTCTGGTCCCAGTGCATGGCTTGACTTCTAAGTACATCAAAGTTCTACAGCGGAAGCATAATATATAAGTACCTGAGACAAAACATGCTTAAAAGTGTCAACCAAAAGGTTAGTGAGTTCATAGGTTTATCATAAACAATGATTTTGATAATAATGATAGATCACAAGATTTAGTTTAAAGTTTATTGATATAGAAATATCAATCTAAAAGTGTTGCTGCAGTTTGTAATATCGTTACTAAACAAAATTTACCCTGTGACACCTTGTACTCTCATTGTCGTGGAATCATTATTATGTAACCAAATACCAACGATCAAATGGTAAGAGACGTTACTCTCAATAGGCCTACTCATAATAATTAACTTTGCATTTATACGTAGAAATTAATGATATTACGGTAGGGATTTAGCATGAATCAAAGCATGACAGCATAGTTAACAATTTAGTACTTGTGTCTAAGCGTAAAACACTTATAAAGCAAGCATGTGTCTCACCCCAAAAGTTATAAAAACAGTTATGAAACAGTAAAAAGTGGGGCTATGAAGTTCACCTTAGTAGCAAGTAAGTTATTCCACGCAAAGAAGAATGAACGGAGTAAGTGATCGGAGATCTTAACCTAGAGATATAATCTTTGATTAGTTAATGTCTAACAGACATAAAGTTTGTTTATTAATATAGCAACTATATTAACAGTGACGGTTTTTGAGAAAAATGCCTATTTCTCAAAAGTTTCTATTTTTGAAAACCTACTATTTACGGAAAGCTTCCACTTATAGTAAACTCCTAGTTTCAAGAAGTTCGGGTTATAATTCTTCACAAAGATATTGTACAATCTTTTCCAAACTTCGTTTCTATCATGCAAGTCACTCGAATGATCTGTTGTTACCGGGCGCCCAAGATTCTTGACCAGAATCTAAGTCATGGCATTCGAAATCCACAAGCAGTTCCCATAAGGCAACAAGGACCACTCTAGGCCACAAGTAGCGGTGAGGTTCGTATAAAGTGCACGTTATCTTTTAATTATAACCTTTACGTTATAGGTGTATACACACAACGAATTATTAATGTGCTTAATAATTATATATGTGATAATATAACCTAAGTATTATTTAATATTTAGTTATTATACCTTAGTATATTTTATATATATTAAATATAATTACCTTTAAATAAATACCTAAATTACTTCAAAAATAATAGTGTTTTATTAATCGAACATTATCCAAAAATGTCTAAATAATTAATTAAATATCTAAAAATTATATACATAATTTTTATAGTCTTAGTTAATCATATAGATTAGTAGAAAAATTTAAGAAAACGTTTTTATTATATTTTTGTATTTATTTTTGTTTTTACCCTTAATTTATTCATAAAACAAGTTTAATTCTACATAATTACTAATAAACCCAAAAAATTATTTTTATAATTTTTATAAGGTTCTATCAGTCTAATAACCTGTAGAAAAAATATTTAAAAAATATTTTTTTTATTTTATATTTATTCTTCATTTTCCTTCGAATTACATAATAATAGAGTTTAATTATATAATAATTACTAATTCGACCCAAGTAATTATTTTTATAATTTTTACAGATTTATATAAGTTTTATAAACTCAGAAAAAATTATATATATTTTATTTTTGGTTAAAAATATTTATTACGAATTTTACATTGTTTTTACATTTAAATACTACACAATTCGTATTTAATTATAAATAATATTCCATAAATTATCAAAATTATTTTTATACATCATAATACTTATATTACTAATTATAACATATAAACATAATTAATTTCGAATGTTACAAAGAATATACAATAAATATAAATATAATCGACAATATTAAAAAAAAAAAATAGAAAGTACCTCAAATTTTCTTCAAGGTTTTGAGAGAATAACTTAAGTTTTTGTTTTTAAAAATAAAATATGAATGAAGAGCCATGTATTTATAGGTAAAAATGGTTGGTGAAAAGAAAAAAATTAAATTAAAATAAAGGTGCCAATTTTGACAAAAAAAGAAAACATGTTAAAAATGTTTTTAATAAGTTTTATCTTTGAAAATATTTAGTCAAAATTCAAGGGCTCATTATTTAATTTATAAAAAAAATCACTTTTTTTATAAGCTAAAAATATATATAACGATTAAAATAACTTATCATTTAATTAATAATTATGTTACATATAGTTTTAAATATAATACGCATTAATATTAATATTAATTAAAGTTATTTAATATAATTAGTGTTAGGACCCCGAAGTTGTATAGTGTTAATGTGAAATAAGCTTAATTGATGGTTCCTTAGAAGAGGGCTATCTAAGGAACCTAAGTAGTCCTAATTAGATAGCCATTGCATTGTAACTGAGTTCTAGAAGCTGTGGAATGTAAATCTTGTTAATTCTCTCTAATACCGAATCTCCTTCACACTTACCGAATCTCATTCTAACTTGTCTTTTCTTCTAATCTCAACATGACCCGACCTATCATTTGGTATCAGAGCTTCCAGGGAGTGATATTACATAACTAGATCGATCCAGAGATTGAAGATTACAGAATCTGAGCACTTTCGGTATATTGAATCAGATTCGGTATAATCGAATCTGATAATCTAACGTTCAGATTCCTGTGATAAGTTCAGTGAAGGTGTATTAGGTTGATTAGAAAGATTTTTAATCATCATTACAGCTTTTTAACATCAATTATGGAGAATCAAGTTGATTTTTAGAGTTCGTGGCTAAAACTCTCGGTATTCATCAATTACAGCTTGATTCTGTAGTTAAGTAAAGATTTGAGGTTTTAGTTGTGATCGTGAGGTGTTTAATCACATTTCTGACGGTTTAATTTCATCAATTCTTCAAGTTTTGAATATTTGATACACATTCGGTATCGTAACTGCCATACCGAATCTGCTTCAAAGTTATTAATTCTCAATCAGTGTTGTAGATTGTGGTGTGTTTGTGATTCTATCACATTCGGTTTGGTCATACGTTTGATGTGATTTGAGAAAGGATTCATTTGAATTCTAAGTTTTCATACTTAGATTCGGTATTGTCAACTGCTACAGTTGACATTTGGTATCCTATACATTCGGTATCTTTGATATTTTGTGTGATACTAACTTGTTTCCTTGTGCAGCAAGGTTACAGAATCTAATTCAAAGGAATTGAATTGTGTTTGAATTCAAATTCATACAGAATCAGACTACCGAGTCAGATACCGAATCAGAATCTCGGTATCACTTAATTCATTGGTTTTAAGTGTTCTCAGGCTACAAATCGTGTGGTTACCGAATCTATACTGAATCTGGGTGTGTTACTTGTATTTCTGATCCGTTTCTGATACAGAATCTAGTTTACCGAATCTGCTACAGTACAGAATCTATACCGATTCTGCTACAGTACCGAATCAGTTACCGAATCTGACATTTGTGTTAGATTGTTGTGATTTTTCATCTTAGATTTGAGTAATACCGAATCTTTACCGAATCTACCTCATTTTCAAGATGTCTACTCAAGATACTTTGATCATTGGATCAGATTCCAGTCCTCCAGTGTTGTTTGATGGCAAGTACACTCAGTGGCTTCACCGTATCACTCAGTACATAGACTACAAAGGTGAGAAAGTAAAGTACATATGGGCTTTTCTGAGAGATGGTCCAGTTGTAGATTATCATCCGGATACTGGCATGCCAATTCCAGTCTATGAATTTTCTGGTGATAAATGTGAGAGAGCTCAGGGTGACATAGAGGCAAAGAACATTGTTATGCAAGCTATCCCGTATGAGTTGTTTGAAAATTTTGATAGCAATACAACAGCAAAAGATATATGGGATGAGATCAAACGACAGCAAGAAGGTTATGACATGTCAGATGTTACTAAACTGAATAAGGCTCTGGGATTTTATGAAGCTTTCAAGCAGGAACCTGATGAACCACTCAAGGATACCTACCGTCAATTCAATGGTGTTCTCAATGAGTTGAAAAGGTGCAAGATCATAAAAGTAAATGCTGAAGTCAACATGAAATTTCTCAAAAAGCTCAATGTTGATTGGCTTCCTTATGGAACCATTGTTCGATCGACCAAAGATATTGACAAGTTGACTATTCATGAGCTTGTTGGAGTTCTTATGCATTACCAACCTGAAGTGTCTAAACTTCAAGAAGGAAGGAAAGAGTCATCTCCAAGTGATCCTCTTGCTCTCATTGCCAAAAAGAAGAGCAAATCATTTACGACTTCCAAAAGCTTGTCCAAGAAAGTGCTTGTTGAAGAATCAACTGATTCTGAAGAGTTGAATCTATCTGATGTTGATGATTCTCACCTTGAATTAGTCAATATGACAGCCATGTTCACAAAATCCTTGAACATATACAAGTTCAAAGGCAAATCAAGCAATCAATGCAAGAATTCATCGTCTTCCTCGTACTACAAGAAACCAGATCAATCAAAACAACAACAACGTACTGATGATTCCAAGAAGGATGATTCAATCTGTTTCAATTGTGGCAAAGCTGGTCATTACTCTCATGAGTGCAAGATGCCTAAAAAGAAGGATGCAGCTTACTACAAGAAGAAAATGTTGATGGCTAAGATTATAGAAACTGGGGGAGAGCTGAAACCAGTTGATGATACTTAGTTTAACTGGACTGACGATTCAGATTCAGAGGTTGAACATTCAAATGTTTGCAAGGTGACTAAGCTCATCAAAGCTACGGAAACAATGGAGAATTCTGACTCAGCATCTGATGATGATGAGGTACAATCATCTGAAATTCCACCTGATTTTATCAAAGTGCAAAATGACATGATGAAGAATTTGGTCTCAATGTCAAAAGAAGTCAAAGTTTTAAAATCTGAAAATAAGGTTTTAAAAGATAAAATCAAACTTTCTGAGACCAAACCATCTTCATCTAAATTACAATCGGAATTGCAAAGATTGACTGTCCAACTCAGCTCCACGAAAACTGAGTTGGAAGATCTTAAAAAATCAATTCATCCGATTAAGGTCGAAAGGACAGATTATCATCTAAAATCGGAACGACTTGCAAAAAAAGTTCAATTTCAAGAAAAGGATCTTTCTGATTTGAAAACTCAACATGAACCCACACTTTCAAAGCTAAACAAGAAAATTATTCAATTGGAAAACACCATAATTGAAAAGAACTCTGAAATCTCTTCATTGTCAAAAAGAGTCTTTTCAAATGAAAGCACAACTTGCTTGATACGAGGAAAAACTCTATCGAACAGATCAATCCAAAGCTATCATGAATATGGAACTTTCAAAACAAACGATTTTCATGAATAGACCAAAAACAATTCATGGTGACAAGTAGGGGTTGGGTTATGAAGATCCTAAGATCTTAGAAAATGCTTCCAAAAAGATTCCAGGATTATATTATTCTGATTACTTTCAAGCTGGTTTACCATATCATTTTGTGCATGCTTCTGATGCTGATTTTGATGATATTATTGTTAATAGCAAATCTAGGAAATACCATCAAATTAGCTTAATGTATGAGAAAATCAATGCTAAAATGGGTAAATCAAATCCTGATTTCTTGAAGAAACTTGTTGAAATTGAAAAGAATATGCAACGTGAAAATTATGTGCCTAAGCGTAGACTGGTTTATATCCCAACACTCATGCTAGAGAAATATATTTTAATGCTTGAGAATGAAGTGTTTAACAAGTGTAGTTCTAGCATTATTGCCATAGATGAGGTGTTTGATGAACCAACTTTTGATGTAAAACCAATTCTACCAGCTTTACCTGCATGTTCTGATAATATTTTCCGTGAAGACCTAGCACATGAACTAACTATCTTCTTTGAGACAGAATCCCTAGGTCAACCTGATTTAGATGTAAAGGTAGAACCTCAAGATGAACCAAATGTTGAAAACGTGATAGACTTTGACACAACAATTAATGAATTTTATGAAAACATACCTGTTGTACGAAACTTGAAACGTATATTAGGTATAGTTGAAAAGGAAAATGTTGATTTGCAACTTAAGTGTCAATCATTAGAACAAATGCTTGCTTTGTGTGATGAATTTCCTCCACTTCCTAAGAAAAAATGTACTTATGATTTTACGGAAGGTGAAGTGCTTGTTTCTACAGAGGAATTATGTCTTGAAATTAAGAGCTTAAAACAAAAAATAATTCAACTGAAACAGGCTAACACACTTAAGCAATCATCTACTGTTGAAACCAATGTGTCTGAATGTGTTGGTGTGATTTATAAGAAGGGGAAGGGAACAACAACATCTACGGATGCAAAACCCATTACTATTCTTAAAAACCCATTACGTTCTCAATTTGGTAAACGTGTTTCAAAAGTTGCACCTTCAACACAATTTGTTGTCAAGAAAGTTCATTCTCAAAATGGTTCTGTGTTAACTGAAAAGATTCCTGATGTCAAAGCTAAGGTATACGAAATAGTTTATATTTTACTAGGAAAAACTATTAAATACGATACAATTTTACACAAGATATTTATTTATTTATAGAATGGATATACTTAAACCTTGCTACAACACTTATAGGCAGTGTACCTAATCGTACAGTAGTGTAGTTTTTAGTAAGTCCGGTTCGTTCCACAGGGAATCTTTTTTTTAAACAAAGCTCAACGCTATATTAGTTTACTTTTATAAAAATATAAATATATATATAAGTAATATTATTATTATAAAGGGGGGTTTTTTACCGTTTAATGACCGGTTTGTCGATTTTAAAACTTTAGTCGCAGTTAAAACCAAATGTAAAATATTAAAAATAAATACAAGACTTAAATTAAAGCATGAAGTAAATAATGATAAATGAAATTACGAATAATAAAAGTGCGATAAAATAAACTTGCGATAATTAAAAAGTACGATAATTAAAAGTGCAATTAAATACAATAACAATAAAAATACGATAATTAGAAGTGCAATTAAATATAAAATAAAGGAAATTAAATATGAAATAAAAGAATTATGCTTATTTAAATTTCCGTAATCATGATGTTTGACGTGTTGATTTTAGTTTTATGCCCATGGGTTAATTGTCCTTTGTCCTGGATTATTTAATATGTCCGTCTGGTTTTTGTCCATAACAGTCCATCAGTCATAAATATAAAGTGCGAGTGTCCTCGTCAAATTATCCTTATACCCGAAGTTAAATATTCCAACTAATTGGGGATTCGAATTGTAACAAGGTTTTAATACTTTGTTTAATGAATACACCAGGTTATCAACTGCGTGTAAACCAAGGTTTTACTACTTTGTTAGCAATTATACCAATTACCCTTGAATGTAATTTCACCCCTGTTTTAATTATTCTAGTGGCTATTAATCCATTCCCGTGTCCGGTTAAATGAACGATTATTCGTACATATAAATACCCCGCCCATCGTGTCCGATCGAGTGTATATGGTAATTTATAGGGACGCCCAATTGTAAATCTTTATATTAACATTAACAAACTTTCATTTAGTTAAACAAATATAAAGCCCATTAATAGCCCATAGTCTAATTTCCACAAGTGTCGTTCTTTTGTCCAAACCCCAATTATGGTACAAAGCCCAATTACCCAATTTTAGTAATTAGCCCAACATCATGATTACTTCGTTTTAAATAAGCATAATAATAACTTAGCTACGAGACATTAATATAAAAAGGTTGAACATAACTTACAATGATTAAAAATAGCGTAGCGTTACACGGACAGAATTTCGACTTACACCCTTACAATATTCGCTAACATACCCTTATTATTAGAATTATAATTAAAATTAAAATTAAAATATAAATTATAAATATAAATATATCGTATGAATGAGGAGAAAAAAAGATGATGAAAATGATCAGATTTCGGTTTGCTTTATAGGGAGTTTCAAAACTAGGGGCTCCGCGACTCGCGGCAATTTTGGCCTTCAAACTCCGCGAGTCGCGGAGAATGAAATTACAGCTCAGTCCCTTGGAGTCTTTCTCTGCCGACGGTTTTTATTTATAAATATAATATATATATAATTAATATAATTAATTATATATTATATTATATTTATATACATAGTTAACTTGTAATTTTTAGTCCGTTGCGTCGAGCGTTAAGAGTTGACTCTGGTCCCGGTTCCGGATTTTCGAACGTCCTTGCGTACAATTTAATATCTTGTACTTTGCGTTTTGAATCTTATACTCTTGTAATTTCGAGACGTTTCTTATCAATAATTGGAACCTTTTTGATTGTCTTTTATACTTTTGAGTTTTTTTTGGTCGTTTGCGTCTTCAATTCGTCGAATCTGTCTTTTGTCTTCACCTTTTATTATTTAAACGAATATCACTTGTAAATAGAACAATTGCAACTAAAAGCTTGTCTTTCTTGAGGAATAATGCTATGAAATATATGTTCGTTTTTAGCATTATCAAATATTCCCACACTTGAGCGTTGCTTGTCCTCAAGCAATATCGTCTTGAAATACAAGAATCACTTCTTTATTCTTCACACTTTGTACATCAGTGATTTCTATACGGTGATATAAACAATGGTAGTAACGATATGGTTTACAGTCCCACATAACTATAAAAATTTAGATCCATTAAGGAAATTGGATCTTTATGAAAACATTTGATCTTTTGAAAATTAAATCTAGTTTTTACCCTAGATAAGTTTTCCGGAATAACCCTTTACCGGTGTTTGCAAAATATTTTTGTGAGTTTGGTGGGTTTCAGATTTGAAAATTTTAGCTCAAAACTTATGGTTTTGTGTCACCCACTTGCTAACCTTGTATTTGGAAAGCAACACGTCCAGTTCACTTGTCCCGTATATTACCTTTCGGTAAACTACCGTCCGGTTGTAAAGGAAAGCGTTGAACAAGCAACTGTTAAGGCAATGTCCCCTGACATGCTTTTAATTATGGTCTATAACGTATCGGACGCAATTACTATCCTTTGTAGGAGCAATAGTAAAGCTCACCCTTATAATTTTTCGATCTGGCACAAGGTCCTGTCTTTGACCATGCTATGCAACCACCGTTCTTACGGTTGACACCCGATTTAGTTCAGGTGACCTAATGAATTCCAGGTGAATTCCTAGGATTTTACGTTCAATGGTAATGAACGCATTGAAAATAGGGTTTTCAGAAAACAAATCGGTTTATAATTTTGATCAAAATATTTTCTCGTTCAATCTTTAAGGTCAATCTCTAGGATTGAATAATATCAGTCTTAAAAGCTGATTTTTAATCTTTAAGGAGATTATCCTTTCTGGGGATCTGATTCATTAGTCTTATCCAGCTAATTTGCATGGCGCCCCCCCATTGTACGAGATAAATCCTTCTCATGGTTAGGATAAATCTGACCACTTGGCGACCCTGTTTAATGCTGAGGTCCGTGGATTTCCTGCTGATTTTAGTGATGACTTTTCTAGATTTTTCGTCAACCTACAGCTGGTCTGGACGACAACTTCATGACCTAAATCAAGAAGCGCGTTTCTTTTTCGGAAGACTTTACTTCCTTTTAATGATGGAATTGATTCATCGTGTAGATCCATCTCTTCTTTTCTTTCATCGGGTAAAACAGTTTAGTTTAGTCCAAAGCAAAAGTATTTTCAGTTATTTGTTACAGATATATGTGACATATGTTTAAGATAACTTGGTAAATTTTCCCACACTTGGCTTTTATTTTCCTTTTTATCGTCCTCTATTCCATTTTAAATGAATTTTAATATTTTAGTTTGTTTCTCAATTTATGTCCTTTCCGAGGTAACAATAATTTCGGTGTTAAAACCTAGTTTTATCGTTCATAAATATGTATAAACATGATTTTGAGTTCATTTAGTTGAAAATTTTTAAAAATTTTACTAGAATTGGGTAGTCAGTATATAAGACTAGGGCTGTTCTTTATTATCAGAGAGCACTAGATTCTAATACAACTACTGCTTTACTAGTATTTTTAATGGTAACCAAGTGTATAAAGTAAAAAATTTTAAAATCCGAAAGAATTTAACCCCTTCCCACACTTAAGATCTTGCAATGCCCTCATTTGCAAGAAATCAGGAATAATTTAAATTATTGAGGGTGATTTGTGTGAAAATGATTAAATTTTTACCAAAGTTTCCAAATATATTGGCGTTTGTTTGCTGAATGATAAATGGTGCACATCATTTGTTCATTCCGTCTTGTTGTTATTTCACATATATTTTGCATCTTGTCGTCAAAATTAGTTGCTTTTGCTGAACTTAATGCCAGTCTTTGAAAATGCGTTGTTTTACCCTGTTGTGTACATAAGATAAACTGCAAACATATATACATATTTTTGAAGTTTGGTATATTACCCCACATTCAAAAATTATTAAAATCTAAGAATAAAAGTTAGACAATTATAAAAATGATTACAATATTAACAAAAGCATTAAACGTTTCAATAATTACAAATTACAAAAAAAAAAAAAAAAAAAAAAAAAAACTAAGTATACTAGGGATGATACTGGTACCAATAGGGATTCCAGGCATAACCATAGGTGCTATAGAATGCTTCGGCAGGGTTATACGTAGGATATGGTGGCTGCATCTCTATAGACCAAGGAGGGAAGATGGGTTTCGGTGTAGGAATATAGTTTCTACCTATATGTTGGCAATGAGCTATGATTTGGTTCTGATGAACTTGCCAATCTTCAAATGCTCTCTGTCTAGCATTTTCGTATTCCTGAGAAGCTATAAACTTTTGCATTTCTTGCATCTCATTCCCCCCTCCTACATTACCTTGCTGTTGGTTTCTCTCCACCTGTGGATGTCTACCATGGTATCGTACTGCGGCGTTATTTCGCCTCTTCAAAACTTTCGCACCATGGTATACATTTAAACCTATAGTATCGCGGGGTTCTGGTTCTTCTACTAATAATCCCCCCCGACTTATATCCACACCGAGATATTCACCAATCAAAGTAATAAAAATACCACCTCCTATTATGCTATGCGGTCGCATCCCCCGAACCATAGCTGATAAATAATAACCCACACAATATGGTATACTTACAGTGCTTTGTGGGTCTCGAATACACATATGGTAAAACAAATCATGTTCATTTACTTTTTCCTTGTTCTTACCCCTTTGTGTAATCGAATTGGCTAAAAACCTATGAATCACTCTTAATTCGGCTCTATCTATATCCAAATAAGAGTAATTTCCCCCTTTGAAATGGTGATGGCTTGTCATTTGACTCCACACACCGTGTGTATCAAAATTTTCATCTATCTTTCTACCGTTTAGTATCAACCCTCTACAATCGGCGAATGCTAACTCCTCAGGCGTATATATACGTAAAGCCTGAGCCATGTCTAGTAAAGACATGTGGCGCATCGAACCGCCTAACAAAAATCTAATAAAAGAACGATCGGTTAAACTAGCTACCCGATCATTCAACTCTATACTACACAACAATTCTTCACACCATACTTTATATACAGGTCTACGCATGGTGAATAAACGTACCCAGTCATTAAAAGTAGAATTACCATACCTCTGTACAAGTAATTCCCTAATTGGCCCGGCCAATTCTACATCTTCTAAGGGTCCCCATTCTATGACCCTCGGTACCTCAACAACCTTAGAATGAAGAGTATGCAAACCCCTTTGGTATTTTGGATAATCTATCCAAAGTCTGTCAAATCTCAGGTTCGGGTGCAACTCTTCCAAGTGCATATCAGAAAAGGTCATGACTGGATGAGGTATATCCTGCTTGTAGTAGTTATCCACCTCCTGTTGTTCCGCATTCTCAGTAGGAGCATTGTAGGCTTGGGATGAAGATTCACCCCTTTCAGTCTGCAAAACACATCAAACCCAAATTTTGTGCATCCAAATATGCATTAGTGTCAGCAAAATCATCAATCAAAATAATTACAATGACATTATCAATTTATATCAAACTTAAGCTCATTTTCATATTTTCATCAAATCTACACTTTTTCAAATAAGCATATACGAAAATGTTCGCCTAGTTCATAATCATTCAACTCAAATAACATGTCAAAATAATCATTACTAGCAATTAAACAAGTCTCAAATGGCATTATCTTTCAAAAATCAAGTTCATGAATTTTAGACTTGAAAAAGTCCACTTTAATTCTCAAAATCATGTTTAGGCTCAAAGTTTGGATCATTTAACTACCTAGACATGTTACACTACTCAATTTAGCAACAATTCATGACAAAAATCGGCCATAACCTGTTTATATCAAAAAGCCCCAAATTTGCTCAAGAACACAAACCCTAGATTACTCAAAATTTGAAGTTTAAGGCTTCTAATCATGTTAAACAGCATCAATCTAGGTTATACAAGCATAATACATAAACAATTTAATCATAATTACACTAAAAAGCATCAAAATCAAATTGGGGAAAAAATTGCTCAAGAACACCAAATTTCGGATTAAATGGTGTTTAGGTGTAGAAATTTACCGTTTTTCTTGAGTAATTCCTAGATAGCATCCTTCTAAACATGATTTTAGTAAAAGATTTGGTGATTAACGGTTAAAAATTGTGATTTTGGGGGTGTTTTTGGTGTATTTTCGCGCAGTATTTCGCTGTGTTTTTGAGTTTTGGGTTGTGTGGACTGAAACTGATCGTTCAGCTCTTTTTATTTTTTTTTTTCTGATTTTCGGTCCTCCGCGACTCGCGGTGAAATACCCTTCAAACTCCGCGAGTCGCGGAGTTTGGTATTTTTTTTTATTTTTTTTTATAATAACTTATTAAAACAATTAATTAATTAATTTTAAAATTTTGTTTCCTTTGTTATTTAGGACGAGGTCGTTTCGGATCGATGTCCTAGTCCGTCCTTCGACAAAATTTTAAAATTTGTCTTTTTGTAGCGATTGTTTTAAAAGCTAAGATTTTTGGGTTTTTTAATGTTTTTGGCATACTTTAAATCAATAAGATTAAAAATAATGATAATAAAAGTTCTCGTCCCTCCCTTGGGTAAAGCAATTTCGGTTCAAAGACCTAGTCTTCAACTTACGACGAATTTTAAAAATCATATTTTTAACTTAATGAGATAAAGTAAATTTTTGTTTTTAAATTCACACAACTTAAATATAAAATTCAAAATTTATATTAAAAATTCACACCAAACTTAAAATTTGAAATGCATAAAATTAAAAATTTATATTTTTTAAAAATTAAAAATTCACACCAAACTTAATTTTAATTTTTCAAATATTTACAATTTTAAAAATATTGTTTTACAAAGTTTACAATATTAATTTAAGATTTAAATATTAATTTTAAAAACATGGTAAAAAATAAAATTAAAAATCTTTTTGTCTTTTTATCCCACTTTAATCAATCAAATATTATCAAAAATATGCGCCCCTCTTTTCGGTAAAGTAATTTCGGTTCCAAGACCTAATTTAACTCATGACGAATTTTTGAAATATTTTGGGTTGATTGATTAAAGATATTTATACCTTAAGAATAAACGTTAAATTTCGCAGTGATGTAATAAATTTTTGAATGATATCAATAATTTCGGTCGCCAAACCTAATTTTATTCAATACCAATTTAATACATTTTAGCGAACAAATTAGCGTTTATTATCAAAAGGTTAAAAATAAAAATAAAAACTGTACAGACATACCTGTGAAATACATTTCTTAGTTATATGATCTATCCCATTCATAAGATAGTCGGTTTAATTGGTTTTCCATGGCTACATAGGCGTAACCTCGAGCATTCAGTGTCTTTTCTTCTAAACATATGAACGGTCCATCTCTGCATAAAGTAACAAATTCGGCATTTGAATAGGTTTGATTATTTGAACATTTACCTCCATGTGACCATTTTCCGCATTTGTGACATCGTTCTAGGTGTCGTGCTCTTCTTTTCGCTGCGGATTTTGATTTTCCTTTACCAAATTGTAACTTATTATCTTCGCATCTGGATTCTTTTCTAACTCCGTCCATTCTTTCTCTGATTACTGATACTATTTCACTCGGTAGTATGTCATTATTACGTTTAGTGATCAAAGCGTGTAGCATTAGACCATGGTTTAGTTCACAGGCAGTCTTCATTTCGTAAAAACAAAAAAAAATAAAAATTCAGAATGGGGGGAGAAGACTAGTTCTTTAGGGTCTGCTAGGGAAAGACCATTCGGGTTCCATTTTCGAGAACTACACGAAAACAGACAATCTAACTCTAACAGAAATACATATTATCCTTTAAAGACTTGATTCTCCCCACACTTAGTTAGCTGTGGTGTCGAAATTGTGATTAACTTCGTTGTCGACTTCCATCGGACCATGTATGTAATGTTTAACTCTGTGACCATTAACTTTAAATTCAATCCCTTTTGAATTTATTAATTCTATCGTTCCGTATGGGAAAACTCTTTTGACTATGAATGGTCCAGACCATCTTGATTTCAATTTTCCAGGAAATAGCTTGAATCGTGAATTGAAAAGAAGAACTCTGTCTCCTTCTTTAAATTCTTTTGAACTTCTGATTCTTTTATCATGCCATTTCTTCGTTCTTTCTTTATAGATTAACGAATTATCGTATGCTTCATGTCTTAATTCTTCTAATTCGTTTAGTTGACTTAATCGTAGACGTCCGGCTTCATGTAAATCAAGATTACATGTCTTCAAAGCCCAAAATGCTTTGTGTTCAATTTCTACTGGAAGATGACATGCTTTTCCATAAACAAGTCTAAAAGGTGTGGTTCCAATTGGAGTTTTGTAGGCTGTTCTAAAAACCCAAAGTGCATCCTCCAATTTAATGGACCATTCCTTCGGATTTGATCCTACGGTTTTCTCTAGAATACGTTTTAAGGCTCGGTTGGTATTTTCAACTTGTCCACTTGTTTGTGGATGATATGCGGTGGAGATTTTATGAGTTACTCCATATCTTTTAAGAACTTTCTCAAGTTGATTATTACAGAAATGAGTACCCCGATCACTTATTAAAGCTTTCGGTGTTCCAAACCTTGCAAAAAGACGTTTTAAAAAGTTGACTACAACTCGTGCATCGTTAGTTGGGAGAGCTTGTGCTTCCGCCCATTTAGATACATAATCAATGGCTACGAGTATATATAGATTATTATGAGATTTTGGAAATGGACCCATAAAGTCAATACCCCAAATGTCAAATACTTCACATACTTGGATGACATTTTGTGGCATTTCATCACGTTGACTTATTTTTCCGGCCCTTTGACATGCATCACAGGATTTGCAAAGAAGGTGTGCGTCTTTGTAAATTGTAGGCCAATAGAATCCAGCTTCATAAACTTTTCTTGCTGTTAGTTGAGGCCCATAATGCCCTCCTGTTGGTCCTGTGTGACAATGGTTTAATATTTTACTAGCTTCATCTCCAAATACACATCGGCGTATTATTCCATCGGGACAACTTTTAAACAGATGTGGATCTTCCCAGAAATAGTGTTTTATATCACTGAAGAATTTCTTTCGTCTTTGGTACGATAATCCTTTTTCAAGGAATCCACAAAATAAGTAGTTTGCATAGTCTGCAAACCATGGGATTTCTTTATAATCTATCTTCAATAGATATTCATCAGGAAAGTTGTCTTGTATGGCTGATTCATTTAGAACTTCTAATTCGGGATTTTCAAGACGAGAAAGATGATCAGCGGCGAGATTTTCTGCTCCTCTTTTATCTCGGATTTCAATATCAAACTCTTGTAAGAGTAAGATCCAACGGATTAATCTTGGTTTAGCATCTTGTTTTGAAAATAGGTATCTAAGAGCAGAATGGTCAGTATAGACCACCGTTTTTGCTAGAACGAGATATGATCGAAATTTGTCAAAAGCAAAGACAATAGCAAGGAGTTCTTTTTCAGTAGTTGTATAGTTCGTTTGTGCTCCTTGTAACGTCTTACTAGCATAATATATAGGTTGAAATCGTTTTTCAATCCTTTGTCCTAAAACGGCTCCCATTGCAAAATCACTTGCATCGCACATGAGTTCAAATGGTAGATTCCAATTTGGCGTTATCATGATCGGCGCATTAGTGAGTTTCTCTTTAAGAATATTAAAAGATTTGATACACTCATCTGAAAAGATGAATGGAGCATCCTTTTCTAGGAGTTTATTCATAGGAGTGGTAATTTTAGAAAAATCTTTTATGAAACGTCGGTAAAAACCGGCATGCCCTAGAAAACTCCTAACTCCTCTAACATTGGTGGGATGTGGAAGTTTAGCAATTACATCTACTTTAGCTCTATCCACTTCAATTCCTTCTTTTAAAATTTTATGTCCAAGAACGATGCCTTCTTTAACCATGAAATGGCATTTCTCCCAATTAAGTACTAGATTTGATTGTTCGCATCTAAGAAGCATTCGTTCCAGATTAACTAGACATGATTCAAATGTATCACCGAAGACTGAAAAGTCATCCGTGAAAACTTCCATGCATTCTTCTATCATGTCGTGAAAAATCGCCATCATGCACCTTTGAAAGGTTGTAGGGGCGTTGCAAAGTCCAAATGGCATGCGTTTGTAAGCAAAAGTACCATAAGGGCACGTGAATGTGGTTTTCTCTTGGTCCTCGGGTGCTATTGGAATTTGAAAATATTCGGAAAATCCATCTAGAAAACAATAGTAACTATTTCTGGCTAATCTTTCCAACATTTGATCAATGAAAGGTAAGGGAAAGTGATCTTTTCTGGTGGCGTCATTTAATTTTCTATAATCAATACACACACGCCATCCTGTTACAGTCCTAGTAGGAATAAGCTCATTTTTCTCATTTGTAATGACAGTCATGCCACCCTTCTTAGGCACGCATTGAACTGGGCTTACCCATGGACTATCAGAGATTGGATAAATTAAACCTGCATCTAGCAGTTTAATAATCTCTTTCTTAACTACATCTTGCATATTAGGATTTAGTCTTCGTTGGCGTTGCACATACGTTTTATGACCTTCTTCCATAAGGATTTTATGTGTGCAATACGAAGGACTTATTCCTTTAATATCATGAATCTTCCATGCAATGGCTGGTTTATGAGCTTTCAACACAGAAATGAGTTGTGATTTCTCATTTTTAGTAAGAGAAGACGATATTATTACAGGTAATTCAGATTCACCATGTAAATAAGCATATTCCAAATGGTTTGGAAGTGGCTTTAACTCTAATTTCGGGGGTTCTTCTATCGATGATTTATATCGATATCTGTCTTCTTCTTTTAGCATTTGAATTTCTTCTGTTGTTGGTTCATATCCATTAGCTATAAAGGTAGCTAACATTTCAGCTTCATCAATTGGTTCATTACCTTCTCCTAAAGAACATTCTCCTGTTCCTTGTAATTCTGGAAATTCTTCTAATAATTCTGCATGTGCATCTATAGTTTGAATATAATAACATGTATCATCTGCAGATTGTGGTTGTTGCATTGCTCTATCAACTGAAAAGGTAACACTCTCATCCTCTATACTTAAGGTCAGTTTCTTACCGAACACGTCTATCATTGCTTTAGCCGTGTTTAAGAATGGTCTTCCTAATATGAGAGGAACTTGAGAATCTTCTTCCATGTCCAAAACAACAAAATCTACTGGAAATACTAAAGTACCAACTTTAACTAGCATGTTCTCCATTATCCCTCTAGGATATTTTATTGATCTATCGGCTAGTTGTATGCTTATTCTTGTTGGTTTCAATTCTCCAAGGTCTAGTTTAGTGTATAGTGAATACGGCATTAGATTTATACTAGCACCTAAGTCTGCCAATGCTTCTATTGAACTAAGACTACCCAGAAAACATGGAATTGTGAAACTTCCTGGATCAGATAGTTTTTCTGGTATCTTATTCAACAGCACTGCTGAACAATTAACATTCATAGTAACAGCCGAGAGTTCTTTCATTTTCTTTCTATTTGAGATTAGATCTTTCAAGAATTTAGCATATCTAGGCATTCCTGAAATCACATCAATGAAAGGAAGATTTACATTTATCTGTTTAAACATATCCAAGAATTTGGATTGCTCGGCTTCAAGTTTTTCTTTCTTCATTTTACTCGGATAAGGAAGTGGTGGTTGATATGGTTTAACATAAGGTTTATCCTTAGCTGTGTTATCTTCATTAATCTTTTCAACTACCGGTTCTTTTTCCTTATCTTGATCAGGTTGTGGTTCTTGTGGAGTAGGAATAGTTTCATCAGAAGTTACAGGTATTTCAGGTGGTTTAAGTGTTGTACCACTTCTTGTGGTAATGGCTTTAGCTGTTTCATTCCGGGGGTTAGCGTTTGTATCACTAGGTAGACTTCCCGGTTTTCTTTCACCTATTAACCTTGCTAGGTTACTTACTTCTTGTTCCAGATTTTGAATAGAAGCTTGTTGATTTCTAAATGCTTGAGCATTTTGTTCATTGGTTTGTTTCTGAGATGTGAAAAACTGTGTTTGAGTTTCAACTAGCTTTGTCATCATATCTTCTAAATTTGGCTTTTTATCATCGGTTTGTTGTGGTGGTTTGTTTTGAAAATTCGGTCTTTGCTGGTTGTAAGTATTATTGGATACTTGTTGATTGCTAGGACCTTGTTGGTTGTTGTATGGAATATTTCGGTTATAATTTTAGTTTTAATTGTAAATCGGTCTTGGCGGTTGATAATTATTCTGATAATTATTTCCAGGCCTTTGGTTTATGTATGAAATATTCTCTCTTTCTTCCATTGTTAATTCAATACTGAGACAATCTTTTGTCAAATGTGGTCCTCCACACTGCTCACAACTAATTCGTATTGAGTGAATATCCTTAGTCATCTTTTCCATTCGTCTCTCCACAGCATCTATCTTTGCGGAAATGGAATCTAAGTCATGGCTAGAATCGGCTCTAGCTGCTTTAGATGATCTAATGATATCTTTTTCTTGGTGCCACTCATGTGAGTGGGAAGCAGTGTTATCAATAATTTTGTAAGCATCAGTTTCGGTTTTCTTCATAATAGAACCACCAGCTGCTATATCTATGTCTTTCCTTGTAGTGATGTCGCATCCTTGGTAGAATATTTGTACTATTTGACAGGTGTCTAAACCATGTTGCGGACATCCTCTTAACAACTTTCCATATCTTGTCCATGCCTCATATAGAGTTTCATTTGGTTTCTGTGTAAACGTAACAATTTCTGCTTGAAGTCTTACGGCTTTAGATGCAGGAAAGAATTGTTTAAGAAATTTGTCAACTAAAACATCCCATGTATCAATCGCCCCTTCAGATAACGATTCCAACCAATCTTTGGCTTCTCCCTTTAAAGTCCAAGGAAATAACATGAGATATATCTGTTCATCCTCCACTTCTCGGATTTTAAATAGTGTGCAGATCCTATTAAAGGTACGTAGATGTTCATTTGGATCTTCCTTCGGCGCACCACTAAATTGGCATTGATTAGTCACCATGTGTAGAATTTGTCCTTTGATTTCATAATCTGGTGCATTAATGTCTGGATGAGTAATTGCGTGACCTTGGCCAGTGTGTTTAGCTCTCATTCGGTCTTCCATACTTAAAGGTTCCAGATTCTCCATAATTGAATTTGTTGAATCGGAATCACTAGAGGATTCTGATTTAATAGTTCGTTCCTCAACAATCTCTGTTTGAATGATTGGTGGTTCCGGGGGAATGTTTAGTGGTTCAGGATCTACGAACCGTTCCTGAATATTCTCCGGATTCTCAATTGTGAGGTCGGGTTCAAAAAATGAATTATCGGAAATTTGAACTGAAGTACTTGGTCGACTGGATGACGATTCTAAAGAAAAATCAATGGCGGTTATATTTGCTAAATGTCTTGATCTAGTTACAGGTGGTGAACGTACAAAAGGTGGTGATCGTCTTGCTCGGTGCATTCACTGAATATCCTATTAGTTTTAAAAAGGAAGAAAAATTATAATAAGTTATCCAATTAATAGACTTTTCTGATTTTACCCACGTTTCGAATAGCCAAAAGATGCAGCAGAGGGGCAGGATTCGTTTGGTCTCAATATTATTGAGGACTGTTTGGCTCCAATAACCCGGTCCATGTACAAATCCAACTATTACTACGAACCAGAAAATTTTGATGTCTATTAATTTAACCACTTAAAATAAATTTTCGTAATTTTAAGAAATTTAGATAAGAAAAAATCTATGTCCTAAAACTAGAATAGCGAGAAATAAGAAAGAAAAAGAGTTCGTCGAAAAAGGTCGAAAAAGAAAAATGGTTGAAAAATAAAAGGTGACGGGAAAATAAAAGAAACTTATAAAAACTTAAAAATACTTGACTAACCTAACCTTATTACTACAACTAACTTAAAATTATAATCGCAAATTGAAATTACTAATTGAAATGATAATTGGTACATAGTAAAAGTCGTCTAAAAATATTAAAGCTTACAAGAAAAACTAAATCCCAAATGGAAATAACTTAAAAAGAAACTAAAACTTAAAAAGGTGTCGCAAAATTCTAAAGTACCTAAATCTTAGTCTAAAGAAAAAGCACTTAAGGAATTCTACGGCAAAGCCTAAAAATCTAGAAGTAAAAATAACTATGGCAAAATCTAAGTTTAAAACTAAATATGAGCTAAAAATACAAATATTACGCTAAAACAATTAAAAAGGGACAAAATATAAAAATATACAAAAAGTTGTAAAAATTACAATTTTTATAAAAATATTATTTTTATATTATTTATTTATTAAAACTATTAATTTAATATTTTAATTAAACTAATTAAACAAAATAATAATAAAAACTAAAATTAATAATTAATTAAAACCTAATTAGGGTTTTATATTAATAATTATAATATAATCCGTAATTAATGTGAAATTAGGGTTCTGTCAGCGTGTCAGAGTGGCTCCGCGACTTGCGGTATTCAAGGCTTCAAACCCCGCGACTCGCGGGGTTCTAAAATTCAGCTGACAGGTTATTTTAAATTCGACGCGTTTTTCTTTAATTTTTTTTTTATTTTTTATTTTCTGTTTTTAAATATGTGTATTAATAAAACTTTATATTTAAAACTTAAATAAAAATAGAATTACTTTATAATTTTATAAATAAAAATCTTAAAACTAGATTTATATATATATATTTTTTTTATGTTTTTAAATAAAAACAAAATACTTAAATAAAACATATGTTTTTATAAAATAAAAACAAAGAAACTTTATAAAACTTAAATATTTATCAAACTCCTAAAAATATTTATATTTTTGTTTTTCTTTTTATATTTTCGAATATTTAAAACTTTTTTTTTTTTTTTATATAGAGCGTTGCGCTTCCGGCATTTAGAAAGTTCCCCGGCAGCGGCGCCAAAAATACTTGATGTCAAAGATAAGGTATACGAAATAGTTTATATTTTACTAGGAAAAACTATTAAATACGATACAATTTTACACAAGATATTTATTTATTTATAGAATGGATATACTTAAACCTTGCTACAACACTTATAGGCAGTGTACCTAATCGTACAGTAGTGTAGTTTTTAGTAAGTCCGGTTCGTTCCACAGGGAATCTTTTTTTTAAACAAAGCTCAACGCTATATTAGTTTACTTTTATAAAAATATAAATATATATATAAGTAATATTATTATTATAAAGGGGGGTTTTTACCGTTTAATGACCGGTTTGTCGATTTTAAAACTTTAGTCGCAGTTAAAACCAAATGTAAAATATTAAAAATAAATACAAGACTTAAATTAAAGCATGAAGTAAATAATGATAAATGAAATTACGAATAATAAAAGTGCGATAAAATAAACTTGCGATAATTAAAAAGTACGATAATTAAAAGTGCAATTAAATACAATAACAATAAAAATGCGATAATTAGAAGTGCAATTAAATATAAAATAAAGAAAATTAAATATGAAATAAAAGAATTATGCTTATTTAAATTTCCGTAATTATGATGTTTGACGTGTTGATTTTAGTTTTATGCCCATGGGTTAATTGTCCTTTGTCCTGGATTATTTAATATGTCCGTCTGGTTTTTGTCCATAACAGTCCATCAGTCATAAATATAAAGTGCGAGTGTCCTCGTCAAATTATCCTTATACCCGAAGTTAAATATTCCAACTAATTGGGGATTCGAATTGTAACAAGGTTTTAATACTTTGTTTAATGAATACACCAGGTTATCAACTGCGTGTAAACCAAGGTTTTACTACTTTGTTAGCAATTACACCAATTACCCTTGAATGTAATTTCACCCCTGTTTTAATTATTCTAGTGGCTATTAATCCATTCCCGTGTCCGGTTAAATGAACGATTATTCGTACATATAAATACCCCGCCCATCGTGTCCGATCGAGTGTATATGGTAATTTATAGGGACGCCCAATTGTAAATCTTTATATTAACATTAACAAACTTTCATTTAGTTAAACAAATATAAAGCCCATTAATAGCCCATAGTCTAATTTCCACAAGTGTCGTTCTTTTGTCCAAACCCCAATTATGGTACAAAGCCCAATTACCCAATTTTAGTAATTAGCCCAACATCGTGATTACTTCGTTTTAAATAAGCATAATAATAACTTAGCTACGAGACATTAATATAAAAAGGTTGAACATAACTTACAATGATTAAAAATAGCGTAGCGTTACACGGACAGAATTTCGACTTACACCCTTACAATATTCGCTAACATACCCTTATTATTAGAATTATAATTAAAATTAAAATTAAAATATAAATTATAAATATAAATATATCGTATGAATGAGGAGAAAAAAAGATGATGAAAATGATCAGATTTCGGTTTGCTTTATAGAGAGTTTCAAAACTGGGGGCTCCGCGACTCGCGGCAATTTTGGCCTTCAAACTCCGCGAGTCGCGGAGAATGAAATTACAGCTCAGTCCCTTGGAGTCTTTCTCTGCCGACGGTTTTTATTTATAAATATAATATATATATAATTAATATAATTAATTATATATTATATTATATTTATATACATAGTTAACTTGTAATTTTTAGTCCGTTGCGTCGAGCGTTAAGAGTTGACTCTGATCCCGGTTCCGGATTTTCGAACGTCCTTGCGTACAATTTAATATCTTGTACTTTGCGTTTTGAATCTTGTACTCTTGTAATTTCGAGACGTTTCTTATCAATAATTGGAACCTTTTTGATTGTCTTTTGTACTTTTGAGTTTTTTTTGGTCGTTTGCGTCTTCAATTCGTCGAATCTGTCTTTTGTCTTCACCTTTTATTATTTAAACGAATATCACTTGTAAATAGAACAATTGCAACTAAAAGCTTGTCTTTCTTGAGGAATAATGCTATGAAATATATGTTCGTTTTTAGCATTATCAATTCCTAAGATTCCAATGTCAAATCAATCAAAGGAAAGTCTTTTACCGAAATCAGGCAAGTCAACACAACACACGAGTCCAAAACCTGATTTGAGTGAGTATGATGCAAAGGAACGTAAAATCAATTTGGAAATTTTGCGAAATCAATCATCTCATATGTCAACTGAAAAGTTTGGACGTCTAACTAACAGAGGTGTTATTCGTGTCACAGGTTATAATCCAAATTTGACTTACAAGTCTGTATGGGTTCCTAAGTCCAAGACTAAGAAAGTAGCAACTAAACCAACGAAATCTGCTAGTCGACCTAGGAAATCATCTCATGTTTTTCGATTTTCGTCTGTGAACAAAACATCTACTTAGAATAAGTTGTGTGTTAAGACTTCTGATAACGATGTAAAACTTGATATTGCGTATGATGCTTCATGTAATGTGGTTTTAAATGATGCTTTATTGTCTAAATTGCATGATGCTTTACGTGATTATCTCATTGTTGATCCAAAGTTTATTGTTGGTACTAACCGTAAAGGACCCAAGAAACTTTGGGTACCTAAACTCTAGGAAATTAACATTTACATGGTTTCGACGTTTGTGTTTGGTATATCGATTTCGGTTGCTCTCGACACATGACGGGCGATAAATCCTTGCTTGTCAATTTCGTTGACAAATTCCTAGGAACGGTTAAATTTGGAAATGATGAGATTGCAGCAATAATGGGTTATGGAGATTTTGTGCAAAATGGCATAACGATCAAACGGGTCTCATATGTTGAGGGTTTGGGGTGCAGTTTATTTAGTGTCAGCCAATTTTGTGATGGAGATCTCAAGGTTTTGTTTGAACGTCGTCAATGCTCGGTGCAATCCACCGATGGAAACGATCCCCTTGTTGGTAAACGTTGTGCTTCACTTTATACTATTGACCTCAATGATGCACCATCACATGGAACCATGTGTTTGGTCACTCGTTCAACAAAGTAAAATTCATGGTTATGGCATCACCGGATGTCTCACCTGAATTACAAGGGTATTAATCGACTCGTCTCTAAAGACTTAGTTGATGGTATTCCAAGCTTTCAATATGATAAGCATCATGTGTGTCCATCATGTGCAATGGGTAAGCTGAAACGGACTAATAATCCGCTTAAGCAACACCCCAGTACTTCATTGTCCTTGCAATTATTGCACACGGACTTATGTGGACCCATGAGGATTTCCAGTCTTGGTGGCCGGAAACATGTGCTTGTCATTGTTGATGATTATACCCGATTTACATGAATTTTCCTTCTACGAACAAAGTCAGAAACCCCCGCCATTATCATTGAGTTCATTAAAAGACTCAACGCTCTTTTAACAAACATGTTAAGAGTATTCGAACTGATAATGGGACGGAATTTAAGAATGACCTGCTTGATAGTTATTTGAAAGACCAAGGCATTGAACATCAGTTCTCTGCTGCACGAATCCCTCAATAGAATGGAGTAGTCGAATGATGTAATCGTATGTTGTGTGAAGCAGCTCGAACGATGCTTGCTTACTCCAAACTACCTCCAAAAATGTGGGGGGAAGCCATTTCTACTGCATGTTATACCCAAAATCGCTGCATCATTAATAATCGTTTTGATAAAACTCCTTATGAGTTACTATATTGTAGACGCCCGAATGTCAAATATTTCCGTGTCTTTGGTTATATATGTTATGTGCTTATCGATTTTGACAGCCTCGGAAAGTTTGATTCTCATGGCGATCAGGCCATATTTCTTGGTTATTCTTCGAACAAAGTTGCCTATCGTGTTTATCACAAACGGACAAAGACAATTAAGGAAAGCATTAATGTAACGTTCGATGAGTTATCGGGAATGTCTTTTGAATAACTCAGTTCAAAACCCGATCCTAACCTGTCTATTACTTCTTCCGTGCAAAACTCAATTTTCTTGAAGAAGGGTGTTCCTACGGTAACAACAGAGGAACTGGATGTCTTGTTTGATAGTCTTTATGCTCCTCAATGGAATACAAATGTTCAAACCATACCGGTTACACCATTACAGTTAACTTCTGTGGAGACTCAATCAATTCTTTTCGGTGAAGATACAACACCAACTGATTCACCCGTTGCTTCTTCATCCTCCCTTCCTCCTCCAAATACAGATAATCTTGAACCAATTCAAGATTCATCCGTTGATACAACTCCAGTTGTTTCTCCAGCTACTCAATTGAATCCATTAGATGGCGTTACATCAGATCAAAAGGATCAAGGCTCAACGTCAACAACGGTTGATGTTTCAATAGATACCACTGATGTACAACCTCTTCCACATAACAATCAATGGACTAAAAGTCATCCAATTGATATTATCATTGGTGATGCATCTGCTCCAGTCTCAACTCGAAGGGCGACTCGAAATATGTGTTTATACACTACCTTTCTTAGTAAGATTGAACCAACAACGGTTGCTCAAGCTTTACTAGATCCGAACTGGGTAGTAGCAATGCAAGAAGAGATCAATCAATTTGATTGTTTGAAAGTATGGCGATTAGTTCCAAGACCAACGGGTCAACGACCAATAGGGGTTAAGTGGATTTTTAAGAACAAGAAGGATTCTGATGGAATTGTAGTTCGAAACAAGGCATGTCTTATGGCCAAGGGATATGACAACAAGAGGGTATTGATTATGATGAAACGTTTACTCCGGTTGCTAGGATTGAGGCTATTCATCTTTTCCTTGCATTTGCTTCTCATATGAAGTTCACGGTGTTTCTAATGGATGTCAAAACTGCTTTTCTGAAAGGTCATCTTCAAGAGGAAGTTTATGTTGATCAACCAGAAGGCTTTGTCGATCCCATTCATCCAAACCACGTCTACTACTTGGAGAAAGCTTTATATGGTCCGAAGCAAGCACCGCGTGCATGGTACGAGACCTTAACAAAGTATTTGCTGGACAATGGCTTCTCTCGTGGAACGATTGATACAACGCTATTCATCCGTAAAAACCACGATCACATTCTCTTGGTTCAAATTTTCGTTGATGATATTATTTTTGGTTCCACATCCCTGGCCTTATGCAAAGAATTTGGTGACCTTATGGCCAACAAATTCGAAATGAGCATGCTTGACCAGTTAAATTTCTTCTTGGGGTTACAAGTAAAAAAATTACCAAATGGGATTTTTATTTGTCAAACAAAGTATATTAATGATATGCTAAAACGTTTTAAAAAGACTGATTTAAAACCAATGACAACCCCAATGAGGACTTTACTGGATACTGATGCTAATGGGGAACCCTTTGACGTTATGCTTTATCGAAGCATGGTTGGTTCTTTAATGTATCTACCTGCAAGTCGACCAGACATTACACTTGCTGTAACTGTCTGTGCCCGCTTTCAGTCCAACCCTAAGAAATCTCACTCCAAGGCGGTTGTTAGGATTTTTCAGTACTTTAAAGGTACACCTAACCTTGGGATCTGGTATCCTCATGGATCCGATTTCAATCTCACTGCTTATACTGATACGGATCATGGCGGTTGCCATGTTGATAGAAAAAGTACATCTGGATCAATTCAGATGTTGGGGAATAGGCTAGTTGGTTGGTCATCCAAAAAGAAAAACTACGTGTCTTTATCAACAATCGAGTCTGAGTACATTGCTGCAGCTCACTGTTGTTCACAAGTTTTGTGGATGCAAACTCAACTTTTGGACTATGGCTTTAAGATTTCTAAGACCCCAATTTACTGTGATTCACAAAGTGCTATTGTAATTACGAGCAACCCAGTCCAGCATTCTAAGACTAACGACATTGATATTCGTTATCATTTTATTAAGGACCATGTAGAAAAAGGGGATGTAGAGTTATACTTTGTGCCTACCAAAGTGCAATTATCTGACATGTTCACTAAGCCCTTAGATGAACTTAGGCTAAAGTTCTTGATCAAAGAGATTGGCATGGTAGCGTATAGTACTTGACATTCCTTAGATCTTTTGGGACTTATACTTAGGATCTTGTGTTTAGGGGGAGTAGATACATTCTGTGACGACCCGGGAATTTCTGACTAAATTTAAACTTAATCTTTATATGATTTCGATACGATAAGCAAAGTATGTAATGTTGAGTCTAGAAAATTTTGAAACGATGTTCATATATTTAATTGACCTTCGACCGTTCCCAACGATTCACGAACAACTATTTGGAAATGGATTCATATATGTTTAAATATATATATATAGATATAAATAATAATATGAAGTATAGCTTAAGATATTATATGTTGTTAAAATTAACTATGTAAAGTAAAAATAAAATATGATATCATTATGAAATTAAATAAATATATAAATGAAAAGTATATTAAAAATAAATATTAAATGATTGTAATACTCGTTTGATGTTTCGATTGATATTAATCAAGTTAAAAACGAGCTTATATAATTTTAAAATAAACGGTGATCCGAAAATGAGTTATATCGATTTTTTAAGTTTGCTAAAAAAAATATAATTAAACACCTTAGACTGAGTTTTAACACTCCGTATATTCTACATGAGATTGAGCACTAATAATATACCTAATATATACATATATGTCGACGAATCAAATTTATGGCTGCTAAGATAATTTCACACGTTATATATATATATATATATATATATATATATATATATATATATATATATATATATATATATATATATATATATATATATATATATATATATATATATATATATAATATGTGATATATGCACGTCACCTTATTATCTTTTCATTTAGTTAATTGTGAACCCATCTCCTTATGTCTTATTCTTCTCACATCTTAATGTACACTGATTGAAATTATTGCATATACATATATTTATATATATTCCCTCATCCACTAGTTGTTTAAGAAAACATAACCCCAAAATTCTTTTAGTACTTCTGCAACCGAACCCCACAACCCCCCAATTTTCTTTTGTTATTATAAACTATGTCATCAATAACAAATAAATTTTGTTGTTTTCTTTTTATCAAAGAATCACTTGACTGTTGATAATTGATACTATTTTTGTTACCTTTAACCACTAAACATATATTATATGTATTTTGTACACTGAATGATCCACCACTACCACAACTTGTGTTTGTTTGAACCTCTATCTATTTTATATGATACACTTATACTTTACAGAAAAACAAAGATAGATTTATCAACTTTATAACTCATTCTCCTCCTCTCATACACCATCACCTTCACACTATTCACGTTTCCGTTTCTTTCAAGATACGAATACTTCATCACCTTCTTCATTAGGCTCCATCGCCATTAACCACCACCCGCCACGACTTCTACATCTGCTACAATACCCTCAGGTTACACTCACCTCTATTATCTTCTTATACTATCTCTCACAAGAACCCACAAACCCAACAAACCATATATATATATATATATATATATATATATATATATATATATATATATATATATATATATATTTTGTTTCATTCTCAAACTGCAAACGAAGAATCTCTTCACACCATCTTCAACCATTATCCAACATTTTTCTATTGTTCAAACCCTCATCAATATTAACTGTTCTTATCTTCTGTCTTGCCAAATACTAAAGCAAACCCACTTTTATGTTTTCTTCGTGGATGTATCTGTTACTACCACCCCCTCACTTAAACGCGATCAATCATCGAATGTTAACTGCTATTGTTCCCTATTATTTATCGTTGAACACCAAACCAAGTCAAGCTCCAACACATGTTGCTGCACACTTTAATTCTGTTTATGTTCGAGCTCAAACTGCCACCACAAACCTATTAAACAACCATCTCATCTCATCTCTTTCTCTTTTCTCTCTTACTTCCTTCCTCTTTTCTTCTGGTCGACACCTGCTGCACATTTATATTTCTATTTGAAAACCATCACAAACACCACCACCCATTTGAGTTTCACCATTTTTGCTGCTGCAGGGTTCTGTTTTGTGTGTCCCTGTCTAAAAACCATCCTTCATCATCATTAAACCCTGTTAAAACCTGCAACTATTAATGTTTGATCATCGATTCCTGTTTCTATTTTATTAGCGACAAAATCAAACACACCATGTTACCATGGTTTCTGTGGTCACTATTATCAAACACCAAAGTTGAACCTACTTGAATTGGGTGATTGGTTATACTTATCTTTTTATTCAAAAATCACCAAGAGTTATCATCACTTGCACGTTTTCTTGTCTTCTACTGTTTCTATTTTCGATTCACAGTCAAATCAAACACCCCATCGAAAACCCACTTAGAATGCTCTAACTACTGCTACTAATATTTTCTTGTTGATTCTGTTTCTATCCTACAAAAAAAAAAAAAAAAAAACAAAAGCCAACAACCAAACCACAAAATCAAATAATCCCTAGCATACGAATCAATTAAATGGAAATAGAAATACTTACACGGATCTTGGATTTGTATATATCGATTGAAACCAAGAATCGAATCTGACGATGATTGATAGATGTTTATGATGATGCGTACAGTGAAATTAAGCAATGATAGTTAGGATGTGATTAGGGTAACGAGTAGGTTGATAATGAAGGATGATGATTACCGGCGATCTGTTTCTTCAATTTCTGTCGAGCATCCATCAATCGATCATTTTTTCTTTCTGATCTGTTTCGAATCTACTCCTGGTATTGAAACTCCACCGTTACCTTGCTTTGGGGATGGATCGATACTACACTAATTAAACACTGGGCTGTGATGATGGTTTGGCTAATTGGGCCGATAGATTTTATTGTTCTGTTGGGCCGTGAGATATGATTAGCAAGGGTAAGATTGATGTTGATGATGACGGCTTAAAAAAAAAAACTTTAGTTGCTAGTTAAATCAAAGTTGTAAAAACGGAGGAATGGTTTGGAAGGAAATTGATTAACGAGAGGTCGCGGATTCGAGCCCTACTCGAGGCATTTTATTTTTAAGAAAGCTTTAAAGGTAGTTTTATTATTATTATTATTATTATTATTATTATTATTATTATTATTATTATTATTATTATTATTATTATTATTATTATTATTATTATTATTATTATTATTATTATTATTATTATGTTTATAATTATAATTATTGTTGCTATCAAGATTATTATTATTATTATTATTATGGTTATTATTGTTATTAGTTAGTGTTATTTTTACTTGTATTATTATTAACATATGTATTATTAGTAATATTATCATTATAATTATTAAATTATCCATTATATTAAAAATTACTAATATTATCATTATTAATATAGTTATTATTACTATTACTATGATTATTTTTACCAAAAATTATTATTTTGTTTTCATTACAACTATTATTATTATTATTATTATTATCAGTATCATCTATATCAATATTACCAAAAATAATTACGTTTATGAAAATAAAAGTTTTAAAGATATTATTAAGATTGTAAGTATGTTTTTAATCAAATTAACAAAGTTTATATAAAAATTCACATATAACATGTTAGATATCTTTATTAAAATACTAATCAAATATATATCAATATATCTATATAAATATTAAACATTTTTAATATATACACAAACTAGATAAGTATAATATATAATTTAAGATATAATATATAAATTCGTTCGATTACGATTATACGTTTTAATATATATATACAAATATTATAGGTTCGTGAATCCAAGGCCAATCCTGCATTGTTCAATCCCGTCGTATGAATATTTTTACTACAAAATATTGTGGAGTGAGTTTCGTATGCCTTTTTACCCTTTATATTTTTGGGCTGAGAATACATGCAAAATTTTTATAAATGTTTTACGAAATAGACACAAGTAATCCAAAGTACATTATATGGTTGAATGATCGAAGTCGAATGGTAGCCTAAGAATTAGGGAACATCACTAATTTTGAGAATTAGTGCATGCCTAATTGACGCGAATCCTAAAGATAGATCTATTGGGCTTAACGAACCCCATCCAAAGTACCGGATGCTTTAGTACTTCGATGTTGTTTTTATCATATCCAAAGGATTTCCCGGAATGATAGGGGATATTCTTATATGCATCTTGTTAATGTCGGTTACCAGGTGTTCAATCCATATGAATGATTTTTTTCTCTATGCATGGGACGTATGTTTATGAGAAATGGAAATATGAAATCATGTGATCTATTAAAATTATGAAATGATTATTTATGATAAACTAATGAACTCACCAACCTTTTGGTTGACACTTGAAAATATGTTTATTCTCAGGTTTGAAAGAAATCTTTCGCTGTGCATTTGATCATTTTAAAGATATTACTTGGAGTCATACATGGCATATTTCAAAATACGTTGCATTCGAGTCGTTGAGTTCATCAAGAATATTATTAAGTCATTTATAGTTGGATATATTATGAAATGGTATGCATGCTGTCAACATTCGATGTGATGAAAGTTTCTCTTTTAAAAACGAATGCAATGTTTGTAAAATGTATCATATAGAGGTCAAGTACCTCGCGATGTAACCAAATGTAATGTATTCATCCAGATGGATTAGGACGGGTCATGAAAGTTGGTATCAGAGCGGTGGTCTTAGCGAACCAGGTCTTGCATTAGTGTGTCTGGACTTTGACCGTGTCTGCATGTCAAAAGTTTTGCTTATCATTTCGTGTCGAAAATTACCTACTTATCATCCTTAGGAAATTACCTGCTTATCATTCTTAGTCTAGACACGTTTTGCTACATTGATTGCATGAATAGTGTATAGACAAAATTTATATCTTAGCGTATCTGATAATTCATATCTTAGCGTATCTGTTAATGTAGACTTTGTCTGACAGCTTCCGTAGATTCCTCCGTAACTTATGGGATTTTAGTATTATATATGCATATGTAAATTATGTATTGCAGGATACTAATCTACATCCTATAATCTAATTCATATCAAAAATCCTCCATCTGATCGTACGAGATGGATCCCTCAACCAGTTCGAATTTCTCGGATTCCGACAGCTATTCCGATATGGAGTTTCACCTAAGCTCTGAAAGCAGTGTCCTAGAATGAATCAACCAATTCATTTGATGGGTTCGTAGCCTACTAAATCAATGGAGACGAAAAGAAGGCGATCCTTTCCATCAACCAAATTCACATTTTGACGAAGAACCTGAAACACTTATCGGCGAACTAGTCCAAAACACCATTTTCACCCTCATTTCCCGAATATCTCGTCATGAATACATACTATCTTAGATTCTAAACCTTATTCATTAGCTCGTTCTTACCGACAATCATCCTGGAGTAATCGAAGAAGTCAACGAACTTCGCGCTCGAGTAATTAATTTGGAAAACGTGGTGCAAAACCTACCAGCTTCAGCAACAACATCGGAAACACCAGTACCACCAACAACCTAAGTTTCAACATCACACGCCTCAACATCTCATTCCGTACCTGAGTATAATCATCGTTCTACGTATCGTTCTACATCAATTATCTTCGTTCAGTATGGCGATTATGTAATCTCTAATGTTTTAGAGATTATATATTCTTGTTCTAACAATAAATCAAATGAGATTAATATCACATTAACTCATTAAATCCGTGATTATATCTGAAGAAAATATATATGTATATATATTTTCATAAAGATTGTAATTAAAAATTCTTTCGTACAAACTGTTAATGGTGAAAATATTTTAACGGGTAGGTAATACCCGCGGAATATTTAGTTTTCACATTAGTAAGTTACACTGTACATTTTTGAATCTGATTCAACAGTCATTTACAATCCTACTTACATCCATCGATATACGTATCCGTTCACCACAGAATAACCATTTTCATTCAATTTCATATTTAGATTTTGACCTATCAGAATTCGACAAATGGCATAATGAAGAAAACATTGGACAAAATAAAATTTGTTAGAAACAAACAAATTAACTATGAGAAATTTTGTTAAGAATCCACGCTAACAAAATCCTAGCTAACTGTTTCTAGCTAACTGTTAATTCCTTATTGTACATTTAATTATCGCAATTTATTTTATCGTAATTTAATTATCGCAATTTTATTTATTGTCATTTACATTCTGTTATTTATTTTACGCACTTTATTTATCGTCATTTAAATACTGTTATTTACGCATTTTAAATATCGGGACACGTATACAAGGTTTTGACATATCATATCGACGCATTTATACATATTATTTGGAATAACCATTGACACTCTATATGCAGTAATGATAGAGTTAGCTATACAGGGTTGAGGTTGATTCTCAAATAATATATATAATTTGAGTTGTGATCGAGTCTGAGACATGTACATGGGTTACGATACGTATTAATTAATTCGAATATTATATATTAAACTATATATGAATTATTGGACTGTTAACTGTGGACTAATAACATTGGACAATTAAAATGAATTAAAATATTGATTATAACATATGAAACTAAACATTTCTTCAAGTTTGCCACTTGATTTCATCTTAAACTTCATTTGTATCCTGAGGATTACAATCTGCGTTCAAACCTTTCATGACTCTTGAAAACACCTCAATCGAGAGGATGATCCAACCACACAATACCTACGAAAGGAAGAACTTATGCATATGGGCATGCACCTGAAAAACTCTTGGAAGCTAAGTAGAAGTTTAAAATGAACTTATAATTCCTTGGCATTGTTATTACCAAAATAACTTTGCAACCTCTTTCCAAATTAGCTAAATTTGTCACAGCTCCAGTAAGTCTACTTCGACTTTTCAGTAGGACTAGCCTTACTATAACCTTGATATATATGCGTGCTCTTTTATTGTTACCGGGGAACCTTTTATATTCCACCATATTACCAGCAGATGTACCAGAAACCTCGTCACTCCTTGGTTTAAATCTCTCTGACAAATCACTATATTTATCTATTGAAGTCTCATCATGTACTCATCCGTATCTTGTAACAAGAATTGCCATACCAATTACCGGAAATCAGTAAATCTGTATTTTGAGTCTCGCAACGTTTCCACATCAACAGTTATATGTATCCATATAACATTTATCTCTTAGAACTATGATCTTCCATTCTAAAATTCTGAAAAGCACCCAGTCTGCGAATTAATAATCTGAATTTTGAAAAGTTGAATGAAGCAACAAAAACTGTAAACGACCTCAACAGCCAAAAATTGATGATAAAGAATGGTATGTTGGCAAAGCTCAGAAAAAGTTTGAAACTGAAAAACTGATTGAGCAAACTACGAAGGAGTCTCTGAACAAATCACAAGGACTAAACTGGTACATTAAGAATCCTGATGATTCTGTTCCTGAAGAAATCTTTAGCGAATACCTTGCTTCTGACTCCAAACTCTTGCGGACAAATTTTCTTCACCATCCTTCGATATTAGAAATTCCAAGATATCATTGTATCTTTCATTATAAATATCCTCCATATTTCTGAAGATATTTTCATAACTATTCGTATCTGAAATCATTAATCTCTTCGTGCTATCAGTGTTACATCATATAGAAATTGTTAGTTTCTATATTCTATAAACTTTTGAGCTTAAAATATGAATGTTATTGAAGTAATATTGGGAACTGATGCATGAGTTAGTATAATATAATGACACTTGATCAACGTGATTATATTACAGTAAGTTATGCTGAGTTCCTAAATGAAATGTGATGATTCACAGAATCATAACGTCATCATGTGTCATGTTACACGACTCTTATATTCTAATTAACCTCTAAAATATCAAGAAAATATTTTCTTGATGATTCAGTCTTTTCTAGGGTATTCTGGTAATTTAATAAATCGAGATCATTCCATTACCATTTTCTTCTTAGAACATTAACAATGTTCATTCCGAAATTCATATCTGCGAATTCTGGACCATTACAAGAGATGCCTAATCGCAAGAAGAAGAAACGAAGGGACAAAGCTCCGAGATAGAAATTTGAGTATAAATTGCAGCGAATAGGAGGGAGTATTAACTGTGGATAACAATGATTATAGGAAACAGAAATAGGGACATTGAAGTATAAGGGGAGATATAAAGCCTGATAACAACACATAAATTACAAACCATGAATATCAATGTTTATCGCAACATAAAGACACGGGAGAATTAAAAGCACTATAACCCCAAGAGCAAAGTAGAAGTAAGCAGATTCCTCTGGTGGAAGTTAGAAAATAAGAATGATTGTTGCGATAGTAAGGATAAGGACAAGGATCAGAACTGGATTAAGCATTTTCATAAACTTTTGAAATTGAGAATTGGGTATAGGAATGGTAAAAGTAACGGAACGGAAGAAGTTAATTTATAGAGAAGTATTTGATAGTGAAATCAAGGCTGATCTCCGCATTTAATTAGAGAGATCCTAAATTCCTGATTTGCCGCAGAATCACATCTTTTAGATTGCGAAGATTTCCTCTCAAATCCCTTGAATTCCGAAAATCAAGCATATCTACGTCAAAAGATTTGACGAAACACTATGTACTCATTTTCACACTTTTGTGATAGCTTCACTCGTACTCCTAAAGTAACCAAATCGTTTTATCCATATTATTCAATGGTAATACAACTCTATTTACCAACTCATATTAGTCATGAAAACATTCTTATTGTTATCCATGACCACCTCACTCAAATTTAGGGACGAAATTTCTTTAACAGGTAGGTACTGTGAAGACTCGGAAATTTCCGACTAAATTTAAACTTAATCTTTATATGATTTCGATACGATAAGCAAAGTATGTAATGTTGAGTCTAGAAAATTTTGAAACGATGTTCATATATTTAATTGACCTTCGACCGTTCCCAACGATTCACGAACAACTATTTGTAAATGAATTCATATATGTTTAAATATATAGATAGATATAAATAATAATATGAAGTATAGCTTAAGATATTATATGTTGTTAAAATTAACTATGTAAAGTAAAAATAAAATATGATATCATTATGAAAATAAATAAATATATAAATGAAAAGTATATTAAAAATAAATATTAAATGATTGTAATACTCGTTTGATGTTTCGATTGATATTAATCAAGTTAAAAACGAGCTTATATAATTTTAAAATAAACGGTGATCCGAAAATGAGTTATATCGATTTTTAAGTTTGCTAAAAAAATATAATTAAACACCTTAGACTGAGTTTTAACACTCCGTATATTCTACTTGAGATTGAGCACTAATAATATACCTAATATATACATATATGTCGACGAATCAAATTTATGGCTGCTAAGATAATTTCACACGTTATTTATATATATATATATATATATATATATATATATATATATATATATATATATATATATATATATATATATATATATATATATAATATGTGATATATGCACGTCACCTTCTTATCTTTTCATTTAGTTAATTGTGAACCCATCTCCTTATGTCTTATTCTTCTCACATCTTAATGTACACTGATTGAAATTATTGCATATACATATATTTATATATATTCCCTCATCCACAAGTTGTTTAAGAAAACATAACCCCAAAATTCTTTTAGTACTTCTGCAACCGAACCCCACAACCCCCCAATTTTATTTTGTTACTATAAACTATGTCATCAATAACAAATAAATTTTGTTGTTTTCTTTTTATCAAAGAATCACTTGACTGTTGATAATTGATAGTATTTTTGTTACCTTTAACCACTAAACATATATTATATGTATTTTGTACACTGAATGATCCACCACTACCACAACTTGTGTTTGTTTGAACCTCTATCTATTTTATATGATACACTTATACTTTACAGAAAAAACCAAGATAGATTTATCAACTTTATAACTCATTCTCCTCCTCTCATACACCATCACCTTCACACTATTCACGTTCCGTTTCTTTCAAGATACGAATACTTCATCACCTTCTTCATTAGACTCCATCGCCATTAACCACCACCCGCCACGACTTCTACAGCTGCTACAATACCCTCAGGTTACACTCACCTCTATTATCTTCATATACTATCTCTCACAAGAACCCACAAACCCAACAAACCATATATATATATATGGTTTCGTTCTCAAACCATATATATATATATATATATATATATATATATATATATATATATATATATATATATATATATATATATATATATATATATATATATATATATATATATATATATATATATATATATATATATATATTGTTTCATTCTCAAACTGCAAACGAAGAATCTCTTCACACCATCTTCAACCATTATCCAACATTTTTCTATTGTTCAAACCCTCATCAATATTAACTGTTCTTATATTCTGTCTTGCCAAATACCAAAGCAAACCCACTTTTATGTTTCTTCGTGGATGTATCTGTTACTACCACCCCCTCACTTAAACGCGATCAATCACCGAATGTTAAATGCTCTTGTTCCCTATTATTTATCGTTGAACACCAAACCAAGTCAAGCTCCAACACATGTTGCTGCACACTTTAATTATGTTTATGTTCGAGCTCAAACTGCCACCACAGACCTATTAAACAACCATCTCATCTCTTTCTCTTTTCTCTCTTACTTCCTTCCTCTTTTATTCTGCTCGACACCTGCTGCACATTTATATTTCTATTTGAAAACCATCACAAACACCACCACCCATTTGAGTATCACCATTGTTGCTGCTGCAGGGTTCTGTTTTGTGTGTCCCTGTTCCTTCATCATCATTAAACCCTGTTAAAACCTGCAACTATTAATGTTTGATCATCGATTCCTGTTTCTATTTTATTAGCCACAAAATCAAACACCACAGACCATGTTACCATGGTTTCTGTGGTCACTATTATCAAACACCAAAGTTGAACCCACTTGAATTGGGTGATTGGTTATACTTATCTTTTTATTCAAAAATCACCAAGAGTTATCATCACTTGCACGTTTTCTTGTCTTCTGCTGTTTCTATTTTCGATTCACAGTCAAATCAAACACCCCATCGAAAACCCACTTAGAATGCTCTAACTGCTGCTACTAATATTTTCTTGTTGATTCTGTTTCTATCCTACAAAAAAAAAAAGAAAAAAAAACCAAAAGCCAACAACCAAACCACAAAATCAACTAATCCCTAGCATACAAATCAATTAAATGGAAATAGAAATACTTACACGGATCCTGGATTTGTATATATCGATTGAAACCAAGAATCGAATTTGACGATGATTGATAGATGTTTATGATGATGCGTACAGTGAAATTAAGTAATGATAGTTAGGATGTGATTAGGGTAATGAGTAGGTTGATAATGAAGGATGATGATTACCGGCGATCTATTTCTTCAATTTCTGTCGAGCATCCATCAATCGATCATTTTTTCTTTCTGACCTGTTTCGAATCTACTCCTGGTATTGAAACTCCACCGTTACCTTGCTTTGGGGATGGATCGATACTGCACTAATTAAACACTGGGTTGTGATGATGGTTTGGCTAATTGGGCCGATAGATTTTATTATTCTGTTGGGCCGTGAGATATGATTAGCAAGGGTAAGATTGATGTTGATGAAGACGGCTTAAAAAAAAAAATTTAGTTGCTAGTTAAATCAAAAAGTAAAAGCGGAGGAATGATTTGGAAGGAAATTGATTAACGAGAGGTTGCGGATTCGAGCCCTACTCGAGGCATTTTATTTTTAAGAAAGCTTTAAAGGTAGTTTTTTTATTATTATTATTATTATTATTATTATTATTATTATTATTATTATTATTATTATTATTATTATTATTATTATTATTATTATTATTATTATTATTATCATTATCATTATCATTATCATTATTATTATTATTATTATTATTATTATTATTATTATTATTATTATTATTATTATTATTATTATTATTATTATATTATTATTATTATTATGTTTATAATTATAATTATTGTTGCTATCAAGATTATTATTATTATTATGGTTATTATTGTTATTAGTTAGTGTTATTTTTACTTGTATTATTATTAACATATGTATTATTAGTAATATTATCATTATAATTATTAAATTATCCATTATATTAAAAATTACCGATATTATCATTATTAATATAGTTATTATTACTATTACTATGATTATTTTTACCAAAAATTATTATTTTGTTTTCATTACAACTATTATTATTATTATTATCAGTATTATCTATATTAATATTACCAATAATAATTACGTTTATGAAAATAAAAGTTTTAAAGATATTATTAAGATTGTAAGTATGTTTTTAATCAAATTAACAAAGTTTATATAAAAATTCACATATAACATGTTAGATATCTTTATTAAAATACTAATCAAATATATATCAATATATCTATATAAATATTAAACATTTTTAATATATACACAAACTAGATAAGTATAATATATAATTTAAGATATAATATATAAATTTCGTTCGATTACGATTATACGTTTTAATATATATATATATATATATATATATATATATATATATATATATATATATATATATATATATATATATATATATATATATATATATATATATATATATACAAATATTATAGGTTCGTGAATCCAAGGCCAATCCTGCATTGTTCAATCCCGTCGTATGAATATTTTTACTACAAAATATTGTGGAGTGAGTTTCATTTGCCTTTTTACCCTTTATATTTTTGGGCTGAGAATACATGCAAAATTTTTATAAATGCTTTACGAAATAGACACAAGTAATCGAAACTACATTATATGGTTGAATGATCGAAGCCGAATATGCCCCTTTTTGCTTGGTAGCCTAAGAATTAGGGAACATCACTAATTTTGAGAATTAGTGTACGCCTAATTGACGCGAATCCTAAAGATAGATCTATTGGGCCTAAAGAACCCCATCTAAAGTACCAGATGCTTTAGTACTTCGATGTTTTTTATCATGTCCGAAGGATTTCCCGGAATGATAGGGGATATTCTTATATGCATCTTGTTAATGTCGGTTACCAGGTGTTCAATCCATATGAATGATTTTTGTCTCTATGCATGGGACGTATGTTTATGAGAAATGGAAATATGAAATCTTGTGGTCTATTAAAATTATGAAATGATTATTTATGATAAACTAATGAACTCACCAACCTTTTGGTTGACACTTGAAAGCATGTTTATTCTCAGGTTTGAAAGAAATCTTCCGCTGTGCATTTGCTCATTTTAAAGATATTACTTGGAGTCATACATGGCATATTTCAAAAGATGTTGCATTCGAGTCGTTGAGTTCATCAAGAATATTATTAAGTCATTTATAGTTAGATATATAATGAAATGGTATGCATGCTGTCAACATTCGATGTGATGAAAGTTTCTCTTTTAAAAACGAATGCAATGTTTGTAAAATGTATCATATAGAGGTCAAGTACCTCGCGATGTAACTAAATGTAATGCATTCATCCAGATGGATTAGGACGGGTCATGAAACATTCTACGGGGAGCAACTACATCTTATGCTTTAGATAACATCTTTCAAGGGGGAGCCTTACTTTTAGAATTCTGTTAACTTCCTGGGATTAAATTTCAATGGTTACGAAAGGGGGAGGTAACTCATTGATATCATATTTCAAGGGGGAGTTAACTCATTTTCTTGGGAATATATCAAAATGGTGATTTACTTTCTTGTATATCACATTTTGAGGGGGAGAAAATGAAAAGAAAACTGATTTTCAAAAGTGAATTTCATAAATTTCTTGTTTTTATCTGAAATAATTCACTAAGGCTTGTATACATCTCAGTATACAACTCGTTTGAGCAATTGGTATCACTGAAGATTTGTACTTTGTACATAATTCAAAATTTTCTAAGTACAAATCTTGTTTTGATAAAATTCATAAAAATTGAAAAAGATAAAATTCAAAAAGATTTGAATTTAAATGAATAAATGCTAATTTTAGCATTATACTGAATCTGACAACCAACAGTACAGATTCGGTAAGTTCAAAATTTTCAACAATTGTCTCAGAAATGTTTTTCATCAAAAATGTGATAATCTTGAATGATTTTTTATAAAGATTTGTCAAAGTTTGAAGTGCAATGTGTCTAAATATGAAAATGGACTGCATTCAGTACTTAAGGCCCATTCGATAAAGCCCATGTCTTCAAAACATTCGGTATCTATAAATAGCAGGGTCAAAGTCAAACTTTCTTTTACTTTTACCTAATTACATACCGAATCTGATCTAAACTACCGAGTCTGCCTAATCTACCGAATCTGTCTCTCTGTATCTTCAAATCTTTGGTATATTCTTGTTTTAATTGAATTTAAGTATCACATGTTGTAGATCTGAGATAATTGAACATTTATAAATCAGAAAATCAAGCAAATAACATGATTGTGACACTTAATTTTGAAAAATGTTGCTTATACCGAATCTGAGTCTTATTTCTTAATTCTTTGATTAAACTCATCTGATTTGGTTGATTAACATGAAATCTTGTCAAATCCATGTTAAATTAGTTGATCTATCAATTGACCGAGTTTGATTACATGTTTAATTGAGTATTTGATAGATTTTGTACATACCGAATGTGTTCTTGCTACAGTATCGAGTCTGTTCAAGTCATTAACATGTTTTTCTGATTTGTTTGAGTTGTTAATTGATTGTGACTATGTTTTTGCATGATATAAGACTGAATATGCATGGTTGGGTGATAATATGTGATTTTTGAAGATACCGAATCTGTTCTTGGCATTATACCGAGTCTGCTATTTGGTACTTTCAAAATTTGAGATTTTTAACTTGATAAATCTTGCATGCTTTATTTAAGTCTTTGGTATGAAAATTCAAGCTTATTTGGTTACAGAATCTCAAGTTTTCATGACTACCGAATCTGTTTGAATTGTGCTTAAAATTGACTAAGTGTTGTTATGATTCTTTGTGTTATATAATTTACTTTGCATGATGACTTTACACTGTAATGAATATCATATGAATGTCAAGTTTGTCAATTACTTGTTCATAGTTGGAATAAATGATGTTTTTAACTTAGAAAAACCATAAAAATTATAAAACTAGAAAAATACAAAGGATTTCAAAGGCAAATAAGAATAGAGAAATGTGCTTTATGTTAAATATTTTGTGGTCTTCTATTTCTTATTTATACAGCTAAATGGCGAACAATCACTTCATCAACTCTGAAACCAACATTCCTTGCAATTACTGGACTGCAATACTAGAGAGGCATATTCTATGGCCTGCTCTAAGCTCAACTGTCAGTGTACCTGTGACAGATCTGGAGCTACTCAATAGAACCATTAGGTTTGTGGAAGCTACACAACCTACTGCTACAAATCCAGAGGGTATACAAGCTCGATTTGAGTTTGAGCTAAGAGGAGTTCAAGGGATGAGGAGTATCACTAAGGCTAATTTTAGGAGGATCTTTAGGCTTCCTCTTGTACATAATGCTCCTGCTTTCCCTGCTACTCAGCAGATGATGTCATTAATTTTTGATGTTGGTTATGTTGGAGCAAAAAATGTTCCACCGGCTAAGTTTCAGAAGAAATACCTGCACTCAAGGTGGTATGTGATCTTCTCAATCATCAACAGATGCTTGCTGATGACTAGGAGTGGATCTGACAGCCTAAATGTGCCAATGCTGAGATGGTTCTACTCTTTCACAAGAGTAGAGACTCCTGATTATGCAGAATTATTATGGGATTTGGTTCAGGCTCAAGTTGATAAGCCAAGGGGTTCATACATCCCTTGTGATAGGTTTTTCTGTATCTTTATCCATGATGCTATCACTGCTTGCAGAAATGCAAATATATTTGTACCAGGTAGACATGGATTACAGATGAAAAGATTTGGGGAGCTGAAGATGAATACCTCAATGGTATTTGACAATAAATTCACTGCGCCAATCCCAAATTGGCTTGTGGGGCTAGCTGCACCCCAAGACGTTCGAATGCGTTCTTATTTTGAGGCTGTAGGAATACCTCTTCCGAACCCAGCACAACAAGAACAAGTTGAACCCGCCGCGGTTCCAGCCCCAGAGGTTGTAGAGGAACCTGTAGTATAACCACCCGGGCCAGCTAATCCTCCACTTAGGGTGAACCTCAAACGTTCTAGGGCAACACACCAATCTCAACCCGTGAGGATCAGGGAGCCTAGTTCACCTAGGATTGAACCAACCCTTTCAACAACACCCGAAGTGAGCAGTGACACTGATTCTTCAGCAACTGAGTCATCTCCTGAACATTCTCCTAAGAGAACTCGATTTATGCCCGATGAGATGATTCAGAATCCACCAATCCAACGAGTAACTAGATCTAGGACTTCGACACCCATCGTCCGCCAAACAGTTACTCCAACCGTTGGTGATACGGACCAAGACCTAGAGCCGATTAGGTCACCCTCACCCATCTCCGTATCACATCCAATAATAACAGTAAGCCCTACGCTAAATGAAGCGCCAGCTTCAGTAGGTAAGAGAGCTAAACGCAAGGATGGTAAAAAGACCACTAAGCCCATCCAATCTAAACAGGACTTAATAATAAATCTTACACAGCAAGATGCTTCGGCATCTAAGGAAGTAAAGTCTTCCTCTGCAGTAAAGTCTGCGTTGACTCAATCGATTAAGGAAACTCAATCATTGAAGTCCAGAACGGCCGAAGGGAAGCCGAAGGGGAGCCGAAAAGTTTTGAAAAGGCACCCTGCGAATATGCTGGAAATCCTCCTGTGCCTCAACGTACAACAGGGTCTCGAGGTCCGGCTTATCTTGATAAGGGAGATCTGCCGCGTCCCATGGAAACAAGTCAACATGACAATCCTTCGGGATATTTATCAGACTTCCAGCAGACTGATCCCTTGGTTCATGAACATGATCCATTGGTTCAAACCACTTCTCTTCTAGATTCTGAATCTCAGGGTCTGGAGGAAGAGTCGTTAACTGAAAGAGATGTACCACGTCATGGTATATCAATGATTTCAGGAGTCGGAGATAGCAATATCTCTGCGAGATCAAAACCGACGGGTAGTTCTACTACTTTGTCAGAGTCCCATGAGACTAAAGTCATGGAGGCGGATGCTTCGAAAGAAACTTCGCCGGCGACAACTCTGGTTGTTGCCCAACCTCCATCAGAAGGGGATATCACGAATCTGACTAGTAGTATGTACAACCCTACATATAAGTATAATACCGCACATATATCCTTACCTGCCCTCACGGCAAATCAAACACTTCCATCGACATCGCCTTCAACAGTTGCTGATGATGCTGATGTTGTTCGTGGTTACACCGTTGCTTCACCAACTGGGTCACCTTCTCGAATTTCAAATAGATATGGATTACAATATCTCTCTGACAATGAGGTGGAGGAACTATATCTTGCTGAATTTGCTAAACGAACTGATCTTGATGAAGTTCGCGAGACTATGATGATTTATCTTTAGCAAGAAAGGATAGTATATCCTTTATCTCCATGCAAGTCACCTGGACCAATTCACATGCCTGATCATGATGATTTCAATCCCGACAATCTTCATGAGGGGGAGAATAGATAAGGTGGTTATCGGTTCAGTGGTTTTCAAAGATCAACGTATGAAGCTGGTACATCTAGTCAACATAAGGATCAAGATGTTGTTGATATATCTGATTCTGAAAGCGATGAAATTGAGGAAATTCAGTGTGAAAGTTTTCTAGATGAATTGAAAGGTCAGAGAGAGGGTGACTCAGGGATGCTTATGATTATGGATTCAGCTGATCAAGTAGAGAATAAGTCAGCTCAAGAGGACAATTAAAACTTCGATAATATTGAAGATATTTTGAAGGGGTCGTTGAGTGTCGCCAATGAATTTAATGATCATCAATTTGTTAACTTTTCATCTCCAACTGATGAATTTGGGATACACTTTGAGAAGGAGATTTTCTCTAATGGCAAGGAAGATACTACGACTCCTCCTGATCTGAATGTTCCATTTCAAATTGCAGAGATTATTCTTGAGCGTGATGCTGATTTCCAATTAAATAAGGAAGAAGAGAAGATGATTCTTCGTTCACCATTCATTGAACAACAAGCGTATAGAATCTATGGTGATTCTGATCTCGTCCTTTCTGCATCAATGAGTGTTCTGGGTGCATGGAAATATCATAAGAAACCAGAATATCTCAAAGCTTATCTGAGTATTCGTGACAAATATAAATTGAAGAATGAAGAGAAACTTCAAGTTTAGCGAAATTCAGAGATCAAAAGCATAAATAAGATTTTGATGATTAACAAGGATGGAGTGAAGATGCCATTGTTTCAGGTAACAAGAATGGATGATGAAGATTATCAATTCTCTGAAGCAGATTTTGATGGATTGAAGATGGACGACATTATTTTCATTTACAACTACTTGATTAACTTGAATGAATCTGCAACAATTTATCATGCTACTGCGATGAAAGCAGTCTACAGATTTATTCTTGACTCGATGAGATGGATGTCCGTTCACGATTTTCAGATGGGGTTAGAATCTGGACACAAAAAGCTCAGAATTAAACCGCCAAATTAAGTAATCGAAGAGCTAAGATATATGTCCTTACTTAAAGTAAGTGACTGCCCTTATGGGTTTGTGTTTGTCAAATCTCTCTATACAAAGATCTTCATCAGAGTCTCAGATTTCAAAAGATATTCAGACGGAACGTTGATGTATGCTTTCAAATATTTGAGATGGAGACTGATCAATAACTGCTATTCAACTGAAGATAATGAGATTGTCAAATACATTCTCACAAGATTGAAAAGTCGTCTAAAGACAAGAGTGAACATACGAAGATATGAGAATCTCAAGGGATTTAAATCCAAAGTTCACTTCAGAGGAACAAAGTTCCTTTAGATGTTTTAAATAGGATTATATTGTAAAGTTCACATTTAACACTAAAGAGGATATTGTTAGGACCCCGAAGTTGTATAGTGTTAATGTGAAATAAGCTTAATTGATGGTTCCTTAGAAGAGGGCTATATAAGGAACCTAATTAGTCCTAATTAGATAGCCATTGCATTGTAACTGAGTTCTAGAAGTTGTAGAATGTAAATCTTGTTAATTCTCTCTAATACCGAATCTCCTTCACACTTACCGAATCTCATTCTAACTTGTCTTTTCTTCTAATCTCAACATGATCTGACCTATCAATTAGTGTAAATTTTAGTTAGCAAAACGTGTCGACTAAAAATAAATATTTGATCAACGTCGAATTTAAGTATATATTACGTATGAATAAAAACCCTAGGGGCAAATTAGTCAATTCAAGTATGGAAATGTGAGGGTTGTTATATTATAACAGAGACCCGTAACCATATCACAGCCTTTGTGAGATTTGATAAATGATAAAGATATCTTTTAATTCAATCATTTGGCATTATCTTTTAATTCCGTATCTACATATATCCAATAGATATTGAAACCAATAAGTTTAATGTACAATATTATATATTTAATACTTGTTAACATTTTTGAGTTATAATATATATATATATATATATATATGTATCTATTTACACATGAATGTTCGTGAATCGTCGAGAACAGTCGAAGGGTAATTGAATATATAAACGTAGTTCAAAAATTTTGAGATTCAACTTTGCAGAATTTGCTTATCGTGTCGGGAACATTAATCATTTAAAGATTAAGTTTAAATTTGGTTGAAAGTTTCCGGGTCGTCACACCATGTTACCATGACTTATGTGTTGTGATCTACGTTCGTTGTTTGCAAGGTGTGCGTGAGTTCTATGCTATACGATAAACTGTGAACGTGTACTTGACAAACCGTGAACTAAAACATGTTAGTTGACCTAGGATTGACATGTTGACTAAGAATGCATGACTTACTGTTATGGTTGACTTTGGTTGACCACTTTGACCAAGTTTGACTTTTGGTTTGACTTTGGTTGACTTGCTTGGACTAGTTGACTTTTGCTTACATGTTGAGTCAGTCTGAGCACTAGGACTACGCGTACACTATGGGTTGACATAGTGTGACTTATGTATTTACTTAAGGTAATCTAATTGATTAGGTTGCATTATACGGTTGTGATCGTCCAGCTACCGTGCTGTTTTACTAAGCTTTTACTGTGCTTTTCAAGGTGAGTCTACAGTCCCATTTTCTTTAACATTTTTGGGATGAGATAACATGCTATTTCAAATTGTTTTACATATTAGGCACGAGTAACTTAAACGAATATACATATGAGTTCAGATAAAAAATCCCTTAGCTTGATTATATTAATTACTTTACGTAAGCTCGACTTATAGGGACGGTACCGTTAGGTTAGACAAACCTCGCCCCAACACAGGGGGATGCTTATGTAGTTGTAACTTGTACACTTGATCGGTGTATGCTTAGAAAGGGTAAAAAGAAGACGTGTAGCGAATGAGTTATTCGCAAGTTAAAGTCTTATAATCAAGTGCTCATGATAAATGTATACTTTTACGAAGCTTTCAAATAAATCTCATGGCCTAACTTACGATAAATGTTAACAAAGAATTATTACACTGAATACTTTTTTCAGACTGTGCTTTATGCTACTTATACACGTGGTTTACGAACTAGAAACTAGACATGGTAATGTCTACAAACATTTGAAACAAAACCTTTTTGATGTCACACACAGTTGAAACTTGACGTCGCTGATTACAAATATTTTAACACTTGACATTTGTTGTACGCAAACTTTTGACATTAAACCTTGGTGGTTTTATACTGATAAATGTTTACTGATTTCTGAATATTGATTTTCGGATACCGAATACTGATAAACGATTCTGATAACTGATTTTTCGATGAACGAGTTTTGGAAACTGTTTTATGAAACATACGAGAACTATTTACTTAAACCTATAGATTCACTCAACTTTACGTTGACCCGTTTTGCATGTTTTATCTCAGGTATTAATTGTTTCCGCTGTAGAACATTGCTGTTACATAGAAGTCAAGCCAAGCACTGGGACCAGAGTTAACAATCCGTTAGTGTGTTCTGACGGGGTGTTATATTTCATGAGCTTTAAATCTGCCTGAAAGTGTAATTTAGGCTCTAAGCGACAGTCAAATCGCCAATAAATCGACGCTTGCTGTTGACTCGATTAATAGAGTCATCCTTTGTCTAGTCAGAAAAAGTGTACTTTTTTCAGTTCAACTTACATGTCATCAAAACTGATCTTGGCAAGCCAGTTTCTTTTAACCCTAAGTTTTTCTGTATTTTATTCTTAAACCCTATTTTGTTCATAAAAAAAAGATATTATAAAGTAATAATACACACGATATATGGATAAATAATAAACACAACATTTATATCAATAACAAACATGATATTTTATTAAATACAAATGAAACTAAAGTATTACAAAATGAAACTAAACTATTACAAACAATACAAAATAAACGAAATTATTAAATTAATGAAGACTTAGTTTCTTCGTTTTTAGTCCGTTTTCTTCGACTCTTCTTGCATCGTCTTCGTAATTACTTGATCTATCAAATAAAAGAAATAAAAGCTTAATCTTTAGATAAATTCAATTACTTTGATGATTTTAGGGTAAAAACTTAACTTTTTGTCCGATATCATCATATCTAACTCCTTCTCTAGTAACTTGGAAACAAATTGGCTAAACGGATTATCCTCAAGTACACATTTTGTTGCAAGTTGAGCAATAATTAGATCTCATTTCTCAGGCAAACCCTCTCTCAATCCGGATGCATTTTTTTTTCATTTGTTAATGTAATTCCGGAGTTTACCATTTCTGATAGCAAATGACGGTACCTTGCTACTGTATCCACTAGTCTTTCATTAGGCAATTCAACAAATTGTTTCCATACTTTCTTAAGCACTTTACCCTTTTTCTTTCAGTAATCAGCATTACCCTGAACTCCAGATTCTAACGTTGCCCAGAAACTGCATGAGGTCACATTATTCTCAAATTGATGGAATATATCCTTTAAAAGTCCCTGAGTATGGTGAGCATAGGTTTTATACTTTATAGCATAATCTTCTCTTTCTTTAGCTGATAATTTATGTGGAAGTTTCTTAATCCCTGGTGATGCATCTGAAAACTCATACTCTACTTTTAGTTATACATCCTAGTATCGATTCCATTAAAACAGATTAAGAACCTAGACCTCCAGCTTACGTAATCATCAAGAGATTCTAGCTTTGGAACCCTAGTCACACTTCCAGTCTCATTTTCAGATAGTATAAACTTTTGAATTCCAGATGACGATGTATCTGCCATAGCGTACTCAGTGGTGGAATATTCACCTTGCCTAAGTCAATGCCTCATATCACCTTCATTAGACGGGGATCCATTGATCAACACCAAAAACATGATATTGGATATACAAGTTTTTATCCATGAAATGAAGGTGAAACCGAAATCCATTCGATGTAGCACTTCCAATAACAATTGATATGACATACGCGTTTTCAAAGCCTATCTTTAAGAAAAAACATTCCTTTCTTTCTTCTCTTAGCGTAGTGCCAAATATCATTCACAAACATTACTCCATCAACTAGAGGGCACAAAAGCATTGTGATTTATGCTAACCACATAAGGCACACCCAACCAAAGCCTATATGCTAAAGTTTTGGCAATGATTTTGTATGAAGCATTGACGAGACTTATCAGCCTCATGTGTTCTATCCTTTTTGGGCAATTAAATTTCGGGCAATTAAATTTCGGGTTTAAGACAATAAAAAATGAGTTGAAACCACTTGGATATGTAGAGTTTGCATAAAATTGCAACATACCCCATAAGTGACATAACATCTTCCTTGAAAAAAACGCCAACCCTTTCTAAGAAACGTCATAGAGAACTAAGAAGCCATCAGAGCTAGCAGTCATCTGTTGATCCAATCTGTCCAAACCAACTGAGGTCCAGTCTAGCCCATTGCCTGCTTCTTGTTTGGGCCGTAAATAAAATAGAAAACAATCGGGCTGGTATGTGATCTTGAATACTCGTATCCTTTAACATGTTAGCATTTATTTATTAATTAAATCGTAAATTTCAAAATTTGCTTTATATATTTAAAAAAAACTTCACATCCATTATAAAAAGGAAAAAAAAAGTCTGTGATCTTGAAAGGGCCTTGTTTTTCGCTTTGTTCAAAAAGAAAAAAAAAAAAAAAAACAAAACAAAACAAAAAAACTCGCAACCATTTACCCAGCTAGTCCGTAGTAAATAATTTAATTTGAACATAAATATATGTATCGATTTTCTTATAAATTGATGAAGGGTTGGAAATGACATTTTAATTATCATTTCTGTTTTACTCACAAAGAAATCACTCACCCTAAGAAGACAGACTTCATATAAGGTTAGGCTTTCTTCCTTATTTTTGTATCTTATTTTTAGTTTTACTCACAAAGAAACAATTCACATAAATAATTTGTTGCAATGTTCGAAAAATTAATATTAATATTAATATTAATACTTTACATACTAAAATAGGTGGAGATTTTCGTCGTTTCAGTTAAATCTTTTAAGTTTGCGTTCACATTACAAACGGCCCCTCAACTTCGGCTATATTTACACAACGGCCCCTCAAGTTTACACTTTTCCAGAGGTACAAAGTGTAAATATATAATTTTATTGAAATAAAAGAAACTAATTCCACCCGAATTTATAACGGGCTAATACTTTTACATACTAAAATAGGTGGAGATTTTCATGGTTTCAGTTAAATCGAATTGTCATTTTAAGTTTGCGTTCACATTACAAACGGCCCCTCAACTTCAGCTATGTTTACACAACGGCCCCTCAACTTTACGGGGTACAAAGTGTAAATATATAATTTTATTGAAATAAAAGAAACTAATTCCACCCGAATTTATAACGGGCCTTATCTTCTCGCTCGGTGCGAGTTAAATTTTTTCGAGACCACCGTTCAACTCGAAAAAATCTTACGAACCCAACGGGACTAACTATACGCGAAACGGACACTTTTTAAAAAACGCTAAACACGACGGCACGCATCTTTCTGTTCACAGCGAGTTAAATTTTCCCGACATCATCGTTACACTCGAAAAAATTTATTGAACAAAACAAAACTAACTATGTTCGAAACGGATACTTTTTAAAAAACGCTTAACACAACGCCATCTAAAACGGCGCTTAACACATGAGCTGTGTTCCCCTCTGTAAATACACAGCGCTACGTTAAATATGAATACGCAGCCCGAAAGCCCCCGCCGCAACGCGCGGGCTGGTCCGGACTAGTTATCATCTAAGTGTAAAAATTATTGCATCTACTGTGCAGTTTGCACCAATCCTTGTTGCTCCTAAATGGGTTGTGATACCAAAGTTCCTTATATTCTCATTCCATCAATTTATATGTATAGAATACTACTGTATCTATTTGTATCAGAAGACATTTTCGATAATAATACTACACGCTATATTAAAAGCAAAGAATATGTAGGAAGATGGAACCAGCTTTCAGGAAACACAAGGCATCCGAATCTGCATCTGTGGATGTAATTAGCAGAATTCCAGAGGATGTGGTAACTAATATTCTGGATCGTTTGCCAATACAATATGCGATCAGGACCTCTACCTTGTCAAGAAACTGGAGGTTTAAGTGGACTTTACTGAGCCTGGTCGTATTTGACGTGTTTTTATATGAGTATTTGCAAGGACTAGGAGGTGTAAATTGGTATGATGGGGATAATATAAGTAAAATTTTTAATCTTCTTAAAGGTTCCATAACAAAATTTGATCTCTATATACCAAATGGCAAGGTTTTGGCTGTTACGGAAATTGATGATTCGGTGATGTTATTGTCCAGAAAGGGAATCAAAGAGTTTAAACTCACAAATATGCATGAACAACCTCTTACATTGTCTTCCAAACTTTTCTCTTGTGTGAAATTGGAACGCTTGACGCTTTGGAACTGTTCTCTTTACCCCACACCTACTTTTTCTGGTTTCCCATATCTTTTGCACTTGTGCCTTTATAACGTAATATTTGCGAATCGAAATTTCGGAGAATTTATCACTCAATGTGCAATTACAGTATATAGATTTTGCAAGTGATATTATATTATCGTTTGCCATTGACATGATTTGTGGTTTGCAAGAACTGCAGACACTTACGATCACATTATGTTAATTAATATACATATACATCATGATAATAATATTAATCAAATTTCATTGGTGGGCATCTGAAGGCTTTTAAATTTGCAGGCTGAATACAATTTTGTTTTCCCACCATCTGCATTTTGTGCTTCCGATTTTAATCACATCTCAATGGGGCAGTTGCAGCTACGGGTTATTGATTTCCACTCTTTTAGATGTTCAGAGAATGAGATATGATTGATAGAGTTTACTTGCTTGTTCGCCCTCACTAGTGTATGCCTGAATCATGAAAAGTCGATGTTTGCTACAAAGCTGTTAAAACTACATCGAGCATCCTCTGCAGCTGAAGTGAATATCATCTGGAGGCTACAGTGAATATTAACCGGTCTTGGTATTATTAAGCACTTATATCATCTTTATACAGTAAGTTGCTGCAGCTAATGTGGCCTGTCTTCTGTATGTCAAGTTTGCCATATAAGCTGTATTTTCATTGGTGTGGCAATATATATTTTGTTACTATAAAGTAACAATATTATTTATTTCAATAAACAAAGCTATCATATTTTTTTGGTTTTCATTCGGACCGAGTTTCATGTACAGCAAATCTTCTATTTCTATTGTAACTTTGAGAGAGTGAAATATAAATCATCATATCATATTATCAATAAAATTGAATAAATATAGTTAATTGTGTCAAACGAAAGCTCTTGAGCAACAACTATAACACATATCTCTACAGTTTCTGCCAAGTTGCTTGTTCTAATTAATTTATGAACTGGTAATACTAAAGACTAGCTAGTTGGTTATACTCGTATCGTAAAACGGATATTAACAGTCTTAAAGGTTAATTAATTACTTGTTCGATATCACATATTCCTCTTCAGCTAGGCAACGCAATTTCTTCCAAAGAAGTAACAACTTCCTGCATTTCAGGTCTACGTTTGCGATCATTGCTGAGACACTTTAGTGCGAGTGCAGCCACAGCTTCAGCACCTTTTTTCGAATACAAACCGCCCAACTGTGGGTCCATCATTCTAAAAACGCCTCCATCGTCAACTAAAAATGGCTTCGCCCATTACACCAATAATATCTTTTTATTATCAACTGCACGTCGTCCTGATAACAACTCTAATAAAACCACCCCGAAACCGTACACGTCATGCATTTTCGTCAAGTGCCCTGTGCGGCACCACACATCAATTCGTTAACCTTATAACTCAAATCTCTTTTATTTATTTATTTATTTATTTATACATTAAAAGAGGAGCAATATCTCTCCTCCTTAAAAAATGAAACCCCTTTATAACCATTAGATCAATGACAAAAATCAATCTTAGCCATTCATTTCACTTATTAGCTAACAAATAAAAGAGATTAGCTAACCATGTTGAGAAATTCCTTTGATACCCTTTAATACTTAAAGAAAATATTCACCACACATACTTCAAATTTCAATTCGTTCATTGTCCATATTCTTTCTCTCCTGCTATCCCTAATTCAAAATCATTCGAACCCTAATTCAAAATTACAAATCCTAATTCAAAATCACATGATTGATTTGGTAATCGTTCAACCCTAAATTCGATCCGGCGAACCCTAATTCAATATCACAAATTTTATTTGGTATTCGTTAAACCATAACCTCAATCATGCGAACCATATTCTCAATATTCACTTTCGGAAAATTTGGGTTCTTAACATCACTTTCTGAATTACATGTAGTTATTCAAAGATTCATCCTGTTTTGTTACGATTATGAACGAACAGTTTGTGAATTATGTGTCGATAAATCATGATATGAGTACATTATGGTTCGATGCAGCACTATTCAGTACAATAACAAACGATTTATCCTCTAATGAAGGTATCTCAATTTAGGTAATTACATCAAAATCCCCTATATTACAATTTTTGTTTTATTGCTACTAATTAAAAGCCTGTATATAATCTCAATATTGCGATTGTTGTTATATTGCTACTAAAAAAATCACTTCTATGTAATCTCATAAAACATGTAAATTTGTTTTAAAGACAATCCGATAAGATTTGTGGCCTTATACAACGTCAATTGTTGATCCTGTTTTGAATATTGATGCATCAGTTAGTGGTATATGTATCATGAAGGGTTCAATAATCAATGTCTTATGAAGGGTTCAACCTACGTGTTGATACTTGATTTTCAAGATACTTTAAGGATGTTCCATGGTAACTACTGGATTTCCTTTTTATGATCACATGTTAGATGTAAGTTTCATTGTTTACTCAACTTTTAGACTTCTTGAATATTTTGTTTGTCTAAATCAAAATTGAGGGTTAAATTTTTGAGAACTATTAAACTGTATTAATTTTATCATACTAAATGTCCACCTTTAGAACAAAAAAGGTAGATTTTGATTACTTTATCATACTATTCCTAACCTAAAATACTAGCTTGAAGATAGATTGAATACTCTGCTTCATCAAATGAAAGATTGCTGCAACACATTGTAATGGTCCAACTATCAATCAATATAGTATGTATATTATAATTATATTAAAGATTAATATAATTACTTTATAATGGATTTGGATACTAATGCATTTTGGTGATTATGGGGTAAGGGTTTCCATCAATGTACGTAGCTGTTCAAATTGTCATGTTGAATAATTAACAGTTAATTAGTTACACATATCTGATATAGAAAATATATTAGCTACACTTTAGGGCCTTGTCTTTAAAAAAATATATAGAAAATATCTTTTTTCTAATTATACTATCTCAAATAAATAGACCGAGTCCACACATTAACTATTCCGGATCAATGAATAATCCTTTTTTGATATTGTACATGTTGCTTTTGATAGTTATGACAGCATACGTGAGTGATAATATAAGTTGCAATCACATATGAAATCAATTATGTGATGGAAAAAATCACATAATATATCACTTTTGGTATATAGATACTCACTGTTGTAGTTTCCAGTGTCTATTTTCAAGTGAGTTTGATGATTCTCTTGAGTATTCTTGGTCATGGGTGTTGAAGCTTAAAGATGAACTATATTCGTTTGCTTAAAGCACTATTCTTAATTATTAGGCTCCATTCATGACACAGGATTTACTTATGGTGTAGTTTATTGGTTTTCTTTTATTCATTGCATGAAATTTTTTCTCACGGAGCAAATAGTTTAACATGGTTATCATTGCAGATTTGAAGGGCTAAATCAATTCAATAGGTTTACTCGGGCTTCTCAAGGTTGTTGACACAAGAAACAAGGTTTGATATAAATAAAGATTTATATAAATAAAGAAACAAGGGCTAAATCAAGGTTGTTGCTGCAAAATAAGCTGCTGATGCTCTCTTTAAAGATTTCAGCATCTGAATTTAGTTAGGAAGCATCTATTGATCCATTTAGCCGATAAAGCAAACCTATAGCAAGCCACGAAGTTCCCACTTGGTGGGTTGGGGTAAGTTATGAGAAACATTGGCTTCTAAGTGTTCATCCTACTTACCATGTGTTATTTGCACGAGCATGAATATTTTATCATCGTAAATATTCGCCATGCCTTCTAAGATAGACGTTCTATTTTTATGGTGCAGAATTCGGTTTAAGGGACTCCCAACTTTGCAATTAGATCACGTCAATGAGCCATACATGTAAGTTCGATTAACTTTTATGTTTGTAATTTTGTCCATATCATTCATCATTCATTATTATTATTTATAAATTTTACATTTGGTTCTTATCTGAACAGATGAAAAGATCAAGTCTCTGGTGTGTTTTTACATTTGCAGTAAGTTGCAAATGTAGATGGGTTAGTTGTGTTTGGTTTAGAGTTCAAAACATGATCTTGTCAAAATAGTAAAATGCATGCCTAATTATTAGGGGTTTAATCACTTTCAAGTAACGAAAAGATCAGATAGCATGGCTAATCATAAGGAGTTTAATCACTTTCATGAAATACAGTGATAAATGCATATGTTTGTAGTTATGAAAAATGATTAATTCATTCCATTAACTTCCAATATTGATCAGTTGTTTATATGAACTTTCCCAACATTGTTAGTTTTTGAAATTTTTAAAGGAAGAAAAAAAAACTCTATTAATATTAGCCATTAAATACTAGCTAAGTCCAACTGTCAGCTAGCATCAAGTGAGTTACAGTGTCTTTGCTTTTGCATAAAGTTCTAAAAAATCAACCAAATGGGCTGAAAATGCCACCCCTAATCTTAATTACAGTATGTTGCGGTTCAGCTATGCTTGTGGTTGTGTGATTGATTTCACTTACTTTTCTCGCATTCTATTGTTAGATGACATCTGGACCATCAGTTGAAGACATAAGAAAACCTGTAGCGTTCTACCTTACTTTTATCACAAAAGGTGTTAGTGCACGTGTATTCAGATTCACTAGAACCTGATATGATCAATATAGGTATCCACCTATTTCATATATTTCAATATTTAGTATGATATGCATTTGATGTTGAGAAATCAAACCAACATGTTGATTTTTCAGTGTTTGTTATGTAATGGACTATATATTATATAGTCCATTACGATAAAGGAAAACACAAATTTGTTCTCGGCCCAACAGAAATTTTACCAAAGCAGCACAAAAAAAGAAGATTCAGAATACTCATTATCTTCTTTTATTTTATGGAGTCGCTCCAAGTCCACAAGTGCAACTTCGTGATTATGTGCTTAGTTTGTTTTACGTTATCTCCAATAGACCTGTTATCTATTTTTGTTTATGGTCACAATTATGTGTGGAATATAAACATGTGTTCATTTTAACTGCATTATGTGCATTATGTACATTGCGACTCGGTCAAGTGTGCAATTTCAGCCCACTTTTATGTAAGTAACCAGATATGCATTTCTCAAAAGCCAGCTTTGATGTATGCTATTTCTATTTTCTAATGATTCATATGGGCAAAAAATAAATGTAAAACAATAACTGGTAATATGGAATGAATTTATAACACAACTTATTATATTACATCGATAATGCGATATGCCTTTCAGTTTTCCGCGAATTCGCAGGTATTAAACTAGTAAGATAATAAAAGCATAGTACTTTTCTTAGCATACGATAATTTCATTTTGACTTTTTGGGTCAAACTAATACTGTAACAGTTTAACTTCTAATTCGTTAATGATTTTAATAGCTTATAACAATGATTTTGTTAGCCCTACCAAAAACTATAAGTACGACCAAGCTCAACTTTTTATTCATTTATATTATATAGAATATTAAGTTCGAAAATAGTCAAGTTTGACCCAAAAAGTCAAATTGCATTTTTGTACCTGTGGATATATATTCTGGAGCAGAGTAACCACCATTCATCCAACCTTTAATAATAACAGCATTGTTAATATCTTCTGAAGGACCATCATTTCTCGATAACCCAAAACCCGAAAGTTTTGAATTAAATTCCTATAAAATTAAGGTTAATACGATCATATATAAGTCAATCAAAGTATAAGGACATAACAATTCTTAAAGTTAACTAAAAACTTTTTGAATGAGCCTGACGTACTGAATCGAGTAAAATATTAGAAGCCTTCAAATCACGATAAATAATACTTGGTTCTTTACTATGTAAGAAAGCTAATCCTTGAGCTACATCAATTGCAATGCGCATCCTTGTGGCCCAAGGAATGGGATCAACGCCTTATGCAAGAAACGAAACGTTCTATCATGATCAATAGAAACAGACTAATTAAAGCATACGGTCAGTTCATGGCTTACTTGTAAACAGGTGATTCTCTAAACAGCCATTGGGCATGGACTCGTAAACCAGAAACCTGTTTTCGCTATCTTCACAATAGCCAATGAGTTTTACGAGGTTTATGTGATGAATCGTGCCTAAGAAATCGACCTCTGTCTGCAAATTACAAGAGATAATATACATACTTCCTATCATTTCATATTTCATATGTTGATAAAGCATGATATAATTATATCTATAATCAATTACAAGAGCTAAGGCATATAAAAATGGAATGACATTTCGATTTTCTTGCCCCAATACGGAGTACTTTATAAGAACAAATTCATTACTTTTGCGTGTTCGATCATATAAACTTCACAAATTTATACTATTATTTGTTTATAATAATGGTTCATATACCAAAAAGAAAATAAGAAATTAAAAGAAACAAGTTACTTACAAGCCATTCCCTATGACTTTGATGGATTTCTGAATATAATTCTCTAACATCAACAACTACTCCGTTGCCTGGTCTCGCCGGAGCCAAAGTAGTTTCATCAATCCAACCTTTATAATCCCGACCAAAACAGCCTTCTCTGATAAAACCATTCCGACTGAAAATCCCTTGTGGCAGCTTTAAGATCATCCAACGTAAACAACTTGAGATTATCTTCTTTATCTTCTGTAAATAGATAAATAAAAAATTATAAACATAAATTTGTTACAATTGTATTACTATTAATAATCATCACTAAATAGCCCAGTGGTTGGGGCCCTAGGTAAAGCCGGAGAACTTCCTGTTGCGTCTCCTAATCGGCCAACCAACATATAAGGGACATCCAAACAGAGGTGACCTGTTCATAGAGCTAACATCAACAGAAGCACACGCAGGATCGGAGAACGACACGAAACAATATCTTCTCGCCGGCCAAAACCTGTGATGTCTAAACTACGCTGTAAGTTATCTTTGAATGAGATTATTCTAAGCTCCTTGGATCTGAGTGTGTTGGTTGTAGACGTGCTGCCTTTTCCAGATTTGAAGTTACAGTCGTTGTTGGTCAAACATAATGTTGTGGCTAATCGGGTTTGTTGGGAAAATGAAAATAATAATCTGATGAGTCAAAAGTATTTTGCAGATTTTAGAGTCTGGAGATTTAGAGTCTGAAGTTGCAGACTCTGGATTTGCTGAAGTCAACGTTTAAAGATTTCTTGAAGCCAAAGCTAAAGATTATTCTGGAGATATGTTTGCAGATTAAGAAGATTTGTTTTGAAGTTTCAGTTTTATCTCCAGAGTTGACTTTCGATTTATTAGCAAATTAGTTTGGTTTTTAGCTTATCTTTTCCATTTTTATAGCTAAGTAGTTTTGAAAACCAAATCTCCAGATTTGGCCTCTATCTGTATAAATAGGAATGTATGGTTCATTTGAAAGATGTACTTTGCACGATCAACATTATCAATCTTTATTTCATTATTGTGTTCTCTCATTCTCTGCACTTAAATTCTTCATTTATAGTATAAAGTGAGAGTCTGGTGTTCATAGTTATATTACTGTGAACTAATAACTGGTATCAGAGCGGTTAAGGTGTAAATCATATTACGGTGATCTTTACAAACGATCCATATTTTTATCAAAATGTCTACCAGTACCATTCCTACCCCAGTTATGGCTGGAAAAGGTGTGCCAATATTCGATGGCACAGACTTTGCAACTTGAAAATTGAAAGTCCTATGGTTTTTAGGATCTATTCATGAAGAAACTGAGCATGTTCTTACAACAGGACCCATTATTCCTGGTTCAATGATAGCTGTTGTTCCTGCCACAGATACTGTTGCTGCACAACCTGCCTATTTTCGTGAAACACCAAGAGAAAGGTGGACCGAAGCAGAAGCCATAAAGTTCAAGCTGGATAGCAAGATAAGGAGTATTATTGGAAATGCTGTTACTGTTTCAATTCTCAGAAAGATTAGTCATGCCAAGACTGCTAAAGCTATGTGGGATCTATTGCTTAATGACTATGAAGGAGTCACTATTGTTAAAACTCAGAAGAAGAAGAATCTGATTAGATGCTATGAAAATTTTGCTGCTGAGCCTAAAGAATCTTTAAGTGATCTCCATTCAAGATTTCAGGTTCTGATAAATGATCTTGAAAGTGTTGGTGTAGAGAAAACACAAAAAGTGTTATGTCAAAAGTTCATTGAATTGTTACCTTCGAACTTTGAGTCTGTAATTACATCTATGGTAATTAGTGAGAAGATAGATGACTATGAGTTGAGTGAATTGTTTGGTATACTATCATACTTTGAAGAAACACAACTGAAGAACAAGATCAATGCTAAGAAAACTGCTAAAGATCCAGAATCTGCATTGGTGGCTACCACAAAGAAGAATAAGCAGTTATTCTCTAGTTACTCTAGCAAGGTTGAATCTGAGAGTGATGAAACTTCTGATGATGATAGTGAAACTGATGAAGATGAGGAGATTAAAGATCTGGAAGTCCAGATGGCTCTTTTGACTCAGTGGATTGAGCAGAAAAAGTTTGGTTATAAGAAGGGTAAAGGCAAGGGTACTTTTGATCCAAAGAAAGCTAAATGCTTTAAGTGTGGCAAGTTAGGACACATAGCTGCTGACTGCTAGTCTAAGGGCGAAGGAGGTGCTAACTCCAACAATTCTGTTGACAAAGCAAGAAAGTACAAACTTAAGTACATGAAGTTAAAGAGTGAAGCAGAAAGATCTAAGAACAAAGAACAAGAGAAAGCTTTGTACACAAAAGCATGGGAAGATGAAGACTCATCATCTGATGAGGAGGAGGATAAGTGTCTTATGGCTATAATTGATGGTGATTCTAGCAAGTTTGAGGAAGATCTGAAAGCTATTGAGAAGATGGATAAAGACTCTACTTGTAATAAAGTTTCTGCTTATAAGTTACAAAATTTTGTGAACTATCTTGATAATGAAAAAGTGAGAATGTTTCAGTACTTGCTGCTTGACTTTCAATGGTGTTTAGATGATATTGATAGGTTAAGAACACAAATTTTTGATCTTAAAAACACTATCCAAGACAAAGATGCTGAAATTAAAGTCTTGAAAAAATGTGAGGTAGAACTTGACACATATAAAATGGCATAAACAGAAGAAACTAAAAGTTAAATATTGAATTAGGAAGATCAATTAAAAAGTCAAAACAAGCTAAGACTATTCAAAAACTCAAAAAGGAAATTTCTAAGCTCAATGAAAAAATCAAGAGTCAAGAAAAACCTTCAGTTAAAAGAACATCTTGTTTTCCTAAGGAAATTAAGAAGGTATGGAAACTCAAAGTTTGTGAAAATAAAAGTGTCTTAAAATCTGTTAAGGACAAGTTGATCTGGATTGGAAACAAAGCTTTTGTCTGGAGAGTGAAGGATACTCCAATTGAACCCACTGAAAATGGGTTCCCCTTAAAAACTAATCATTCTCTTTTGTTTGTGTCTTGTGTAGCAGGGTAATATGTGGTATCTGGATAGTGGTTGCTCAAGACACATGACTGGATGCAAAGAGCATCTAGTAGGGTTTGTTGAAGAAAAGGATCCTTCTGTAAGATATGGGGATAATTCTGTTTCTAAGACTATTGGTTATGGTACTGTTAAAGCTGGAAGTGCTACATTTAAGAAAGTTGCTTTAGTTGAAGGGCTGAAACATAATATGCTGAGTGTGAGCCAAATTGCTGATGAAGAATGTGAAATCAGAATTAGGAAGAAAGCTGGTATTATTTATGATCTTAAAGGAAGGCCAACACTTGTGGCCTGGAGATTTCAAAATGTGTATATGTTGGATCTAGAATCTGTTGATGCTGGAATTGAGACATGTCTGTACTCTCAGACTGTCCCAGAACTCAATTGGCTTTGGCACAAAAGGCTTTCTCATCTTAATTTCAAAAATATTAATGAGCTTTCCAAAAAGAAGCTTGTAAGAGGTCTTCCACAACAACCTCTCAAGAAAGATAAACCTTGTTCTGCTTGTATTATGGATAAACAGACCAAAACAAAGTTTTCCTCAAAAACCATAGCTACCATTAGTGTTCCACTTCACATGCTTCACATGGATCTATTTGATCTAATGAACACTAGTAGTCTGGGTGAAAAAAGATATACTTTGGTAATTGTTGATGAGTATTCTAGATTTACATGGGTTATTTTCTTAGCTGCAAAGAGTGATGCTCCTGAAGAAATCATCAACTTGATCATTAAGAGCAGGTGCAAAAGGGTGTTCTTGTCAAACAGTTGAGAAGTGATCATGGTACTGAGTTCAAAAATGTCACATTAATTGATTTTTGTATAGAGTCTGGAATTGATCAAAATTTCTCTGCTGTTAGAACTCCACAACAAAATGGAGTTGCTGAAAGAAGAAATAGGACACTCATTGAAGCATCCAGAACCATGCTATGCCAATCAAATGTTGCCCTAAGGTTCTGGGCTGAAGCTGTCAATACAGCATGTTACACCCAAAATAGGTCCTTGATTGTGAAGAAACATGGCAAAACTCCTTATGAGTTGTATCATAAAAAGGTGCCTACTATTCATTACTTCCATATATTTGGGTGTAAGTGCTATATCTTGAATCAAAGAGATCAGCTTGATAAAATGAGGCCAAAGTCTGATGAAGGTATTTTTATGGGATACTCTTCTGTATCTAAATCTTGTAGAGTATTCAATCAGAGGAGAATGAATATTGAAGAATCCATTAATGTTTCTTTTGATGAAAGTTCTTTAGAAATGGATCAGTCATTCAGTACTGAGCTATCTGCACTTGGTGAATTGTCAAATTTGATTTCAGGGAATAGTGTTCAGACTCTGAATTCAGAGTCTGAGTTAGATGAACCAAATTTGTCTGGATTGAGAAATGAAGTTGCAGATAATACTCACACAGAAGAACCTTCACAGGAAGAAGAATCTGTTGTCAATCAAGAAAGCGGTGATCAGTTATCAAATACCACTTTGGATCTCATTGTTCCTACTAGAAAATCATCTAGAAACATAGTTCCTCCAAAGCATCTTGAGGACTATGTTGTGGATTCTACAGGTTTGCCTAAACCTAGTTCTTCTTCTCAGACACCTGTGTCTGACTTTGCTATAGCAAATTACTGCTTCTTTTCTTGTTTTCTTTCACTAATTGAGCCTAAAGAAGTAGATGAAGCATTGGCTGACAATGATTGGGTTGAGGCTATGACTGAAGAATTGACAGAATTTGAAAGAAATGATGTTTGGGAATTGGTTTCAAAGCCTGCTGATAAAACTGCAATAGGTACAAAATGGGTTTTCAGAAACAAGGTTGATAAAGATGGTATTGTAATCAGAAATAAAGCAAGGTTGGTTGCTCAAGGGTACAGACAAGAAGAAGGAATAGACTATGATGAGACTTTTGCTCCTGTTGCTAGAATTGAAGCTATTAGACTGTTTCTGGCATATGCTGCTCACAAAGAAAAGCATTTCTATCTTCTTGGACAACTTGGAATGTTAAATCCATCAATTGAAATGTTGTCCAGTGATGATATTCCCTAATATGTTGTTGTAAAAAATAAAATAAAATAAAAAAAATAAATTATTCAGAGTCTGGATGACATCATATTCAGAGTCTGGATGACATCATGTTATTCAGGGTCTGGAAAAGTTTACTCTGGTGTATTTTTACTGTAAAATCGTTTCCTTATTTTGTCAAGTAAAGTTTTTCTTTATTCTATTTCCTAAAATAAAAGGGGGTAAATGGTAACTTTTTCAAACTTTTGTCAGGAGTATTTATTTTATGCATATCTCTCCTATTTTCCTATCATAAACCCTAATTCCTCTCATTCGATCATCATCTTCTTCAAAAATTCTCTCAGTTTTCAAAATTCGCTCGTGTTCTTGAAAGTTTTTGTTGAAGCTAAATGGAAAATTCAAAGTTCATCCCTTTTGTTCTTGTACCCTCTGATAACATGATTAGGGCGAAAGATTTCAGAGGAGGAAAAGATGTACAGGTTTCGGCTAATAACAGGGTTGCTTGTGGTACTATTCCGGAGAATTTTGCTAATGAAGGGTATGAGGATTTGGTATTGTTCATGCGAAATCACCCTTTGAAGGATGCTTTCTTCAAGACAACGATCATGTTTCCAGAGATGTTAGGAGAATTTTGGTATACTTGCGTTGGGAACAGAGAGGCTAGAACTATCACTGGTACTTGTAGAGATGGTAACAATTCTTTAACTCTTACTGAAAATCATTTAAGAATTGCTTTGAATCTTCCTTTTCAAGATAACTTTGTTAGAACTGTGTCAAGATCTGCTGTAAGATCTTGTTTTCCTATAGTTGGTCAATCTTTAACTGATTCATCTGTTAAGATTAGTATGTTTTCTCCAAGGTGGATGTTTTTGTTGTCGAATATCATTAGAAGTCTGAGTTTCAAGTGTGGTAGTCTGACTGAGATTAATGATTTTGAGGCACATCTATTTCATGCTATAGTCACAGGGAGGAATATTGATTTTGCACGGTTATATTTCAATGAACTCTTGGTTCTCACTGAAAAAACCAAGGGATCATAATGTGCCTTTTATCAGAATCTTAAGTTTAATGTTTGAACAAGCTGTGACTCCTGTTTTATATGATGGGCTTAAAGTGTTTCGTGTGTATGAGTATACATCTATTCCAGAATGTAGTGTCAGAATGTTTCACAGCCACATTGTGAATGATCAAGAAGTTGCTCTTACTCCTGCTATGATGCATTGGGTCAATCTTGGCCGTGCAGACCAACCTACAGATTCTGAGCAATCAGAGTTTGCAAGGGCATCTTCCTCAGAATCTGAGCAATCAGGGTCTACAGAAGATCACAACAATGGTCAACAATCTTTAGAATCTGAGCAATCAGATTCTACCCCTACACAAACTCCACCCCATGTTGTTACACAAACAGAGCAGGCTGAAGACATGAATGAGGAAATCCCATCTCATTCTAACCCATCTTCACCCACTGCTACTGAGAAAATTTCCCACTCAACCCACCTTATGAACCCACCAGTTCATACAGAGAATATCACCATAATTAAAACCTTAGCTAATACAGCACTTGTGGATTCACCTCAAAAATTCACTAGGAAAAGAGCTTCTCGTACTACTCCATCACCTCTACTAGAGGTTAGTGAGAGGAGTGCTTTGACCCAACCTGAACCTGGTAGGATAGTTAACTTGGATACCTACATTACAATCACTGAAGAAACCCACTCAGTTGACTTACATGAAGAAGTCCCAATCCTAGACTCAAATAACCAAATCCAAAAACCAACTGAAATAACCAAGCCAACTTTTACCCCAGACTTAATTCTGCCACTACCCACCCAAAATATTCCATCCTTACACATTCTTACACAGGCTGCCAATATCACACTCATGTCACAGGGTGAGATACAGGCCTCAAAACCTTCTATGTTCAAAGATCGGTTTTCTTTACAACAGGAAGGCTGTGAGGACATACCAACCCTACCCTCATCCATTGGCACTACTTCTCAGACTGAGGCACCAGTCACCATGGTTGGCCTACATCAGGCTTTGACCAAGTTGACTAAGGAGTTTGATGACAAGCTTTCTGTTGTGCAGTCTAAGATTAATAATCTTAACTTTAATAATAAAGATGAGTTGATGGAGGTGAGGAGGTTGGTTGGGGATATGCAAGGGTTGACTGGTAGAAGTGGTTCGGGGTCTGTAATAGAAATTAATCAAAGGTTGACAGAACTAGAGAAAAGAATGGCTGGTGTTGATGAAATCAAAGAATGTTTTACTGGGTTTGCTTCTGATATTTCTTCTCTCAAGGCTGAACAGGCCGAGATTTGGAAGTTCCTATCTACTCTTCCTTAGGATGATGTCAAAAAGGGGAAGAAAAGAAAGAGATCAGATGATGCAGGTGTGACGACCCGAAAATTTTCGATCAAATTTAAACTTAATCTTTATATGTTTTCGAAACGATAAGCAAAGTCTGTAATGTGGAGTCTCAGAATTTTTGAAGTGATTTCATTTATGCAATTACCCTTCGAACTATTTATATGGATTCAGTTAACCCTTGACTATTCCCGGTGATTCACGAACAAATGGTTGTAATATATATATATATATATATATATATATATATATATATATATATATATATATATATATATATATATATATATATATATATATATATAAGTATGTATAAGTATGTATAACAAATTTAAATAATAAAATACAATAGGTCATTAAGATTAAGTATGTAAAATACTATACAAGATAATAAATTAGTTATTAAAATAAAACTATATATAAATGTGTATGAATTCTATAAACAATTTTTATAGTATATATACTGGATTATACATAAAAGGTATAAATATTATATGTAGATATAATTACTAAATGATATATAATTAATAAGATGTAATATTAACATATTAAATGTAAATACAAGTTAAAAATATAATTGCTATAGCAATATTGTTATTACTTTCATTATTACTATTAATATCAATATTAGAATTATTAATATTATTGTTATAATTAAAATTAAAAGGTTATGACTATTAAAATAAAGATGTTAAATATAAATATTATTATATAAGAATGACTAAAACTATAATCTTAGCTATTATTATGATTATTATTATTAATAAATATTTTCTTTTTATTTAAGACTTATTATTATTATTTTTATCATTATTATTATTATGTACTTTTATTATTTCTAATAATACTAACAATATTGTAGTTAGTAATATATTTTTATTTTATCAATTACTAATATTAATTATATATAAATAAAATCACATATGGAATCCTATCTGTTTCCAGTCTCCATCTCAATGTACTAATATTTGTTTTGTGTCTCTAAACTGATTACAAGAATCAAATTCAATCTCATTTAAAAACAAAATCAGTTGAATGTCATTATCTTCTTTTATATTTTTCTTATTTTTTCTTCTGATTGAAAAACTTACGTACTATATGTCTTCGATTTGTTACCTGTCCATTTCATTGATCAATACAGACAAACCTGAATCATACAATCTCTTTATATATGTAATATTCTATAATTCACAAGGAAATCAAAGAAAAATTTAATAAAAAGCTTAAAACCTCTGTTCTTCATCTTTTTCACCATTTTTCGATTTCGAACGAATTTGAAAAATGTAATAATGCAAACATGTTAGGAATCTCATACTCAAACTATCTGGAAAGTTTCAAATCCAAATTTTTAATATCGAATCTTAATTTTGGAGTCAAAGTTTTTGAAGTAAAAGGTCAACATTTGTTCTTCAGCAAAATTCAAATTCTCTGTTTTGAATTAAGTTAAATTGATGATTAATATAGATTCTAGGAATGATTTTAAATATAATTCGTATTATAATCTTTGTCCAAAAAGCGTTCAAAATTGAGATCATTTTTTTTTCTCCCTTCCTATTCAGCGACGGCAGCAAAGGGTAGTATTTTTTTTTATTTTTTTTTTCGTTTTCAAATAATATAAACCTTTAATATTGAATCATTATTATTATTTTAAAGTATCTAGACGTGTTTGATTCATAATTTTGATTTTTGAGGATTCATGAATCGTTTGTAAAAATTAAGAAGGAAGAAGAAGAAGTTTAACGCGAAAGGTTTAAATATAATCGGGTTACTTATAATTTTAGAAAAACTGATTTGGTGTAATGGTTAAGGGTGTTAGATGGTATTCGAGAGGTCTCGGGTTCGAGTCCGGTCCAGGGCATTTCTTTTCTTTTTAGACAAAGCTTCCAAGGGTATATACACTTATTATTACTTATCATTTATTATTTTTATTATGATTATTGTTAGTATTATTGTTATTATCATTAGTTATTATTATTATTATTATTATTACGAGTGTTATAATTATTATTATTATCATCTTAATTATAAGTATTACAACCATTATTAGTAATATTACTGATATTATGAGTATTACTAATTATTGTTATTGTTATGTTAATATTAATATTATGATTGTTATATTTATCATATTAGTTATTATTATGTAATATCACCAAGTATTACTAGTATTCTTATTATTATTATTATTATTATTATTATTATTATTATTATTATTATTATTATTATTATTATTATTATTATTATTATTATTATTATTATTATTAGTTTCATTGATATAAGTATGATTATTATTATTATTATTATTATTATTATTATGAATGTGATTATTATTATTATTATTATTGTTATTACAAAAATAACACAAACCATTATTATTATTATCATTAATATTAGTATAAGTATAAAGTTATGTTATTATTATTATCATTATTATTAATTTTAATATTAATAGCATAAGTATCATTTAATGAACTACTACTAAAATTATTATCTTTAGTAATAAAACGGTTATTTTTATAGTTATTATTAATATCAGTATTATTACCGTTATCATTAATACTAGAAGTATCATTAATTTTTAAATCTATCGTTTTATTGAAACTAGTATTATTATTAAGAATATTATTAGTAGTATCATTATTATTAACATTATAAGTATCATTAAAATTATCATTTTATAAAAATTTTTCCTAATTATTATTATTATTATCAAATCTAATAGTATTATTACCTTTATTTAATATTTACATAAAGTTATCTAGCAAATGATATTTATATAAAAATATATTTAATACACATAACTTAACTATATTAATAGTTTTATTTATTTAAAATATATATAAATAATGAAACATATAAGTTATTAATATAAAAAATGAAATAACTAATAAATTTATATATATATATATATATATATATATATATATATATATATATATATATATATATATATATATATATATATATATATAAAAGTTTATTCGATTACGAGTATATGTTTTAATATATATACAAATGATATAGGTTCGTGAATCTGAGTCCAACCCTGCATTGTTCAGTATCGTCGTATGCATATTTTTACTACAAAATATCGTATTGTGAGTTCATTTGATTCCCTTTTACTCTTTACATTTTTGAGACTGAGAATACATGCGCTACTTTTACAGCTGCTTTATTAAATGCTTTTGAAATAAATTTTGAACTGCGAATACATGAAATGCTTTTATAAATATTTGACGAGATAGACACAAACAAAACATTCCTCGAATGAATTATCTGGACGTGATAATTGCCACCCTTGAATTATGTGGACGTGATAATTGCCACAATTGATATGAATATTTTTCCCCTGATTATTATTGCTTAATAACCTAAGAGTTAGGGAACATCACTAATTTTGAGAATTAGTGCACGCCTAATTGACGCGAATCCTAAAGGTAGCTACCGGGTTTAACACCCCCACCCAGAATGTTCACTAGACGGAAGGGCTAGTGGGCGTTGTGTTTAGTACTTTGAAGTTTATATGATTATTATACAGACGAGATGTTCTGTTTTGGGGATATTATTATGTGCATTATATGTTAAGGTCGGTTACCAAGCCAAGCTATGAAAGCAATGAAAAGTGAATGTTATGTTTCGAGAGAATGATTTTATACACAGGTTATGTGTATGATATTTTTGTGCACGAGATATGTGTACGGTTACTAAGATTTGTGAAAGATGATTTCGTACACGAGAAAGGTGTACTGTATTTAAAAGATATCGTATGTACATTACAGGTGGGCATATGATTCGGGCCCATTTGTACCATGCAGCATTTAAATCTTGTGGTCTATCAAAATGATGAATTTTATTGTTTACGATAAACTTATGAACTCACTAACCTTTTGGTTGACACTTTAAAGCATGTTTATTCTCAGGTATGAAAGAAATATTCCGTTGTGCATTTGCTCATTCTAAATACATTATTTGGAGTCGATCATCGCAATGGGACCAGATGTTGGTGACTTCGTCCAGATGGATTAGGACGGGGTATGACATGTGGTATAAGAGCGGTGGTCTTAGCGAACCAGGTCTTACATTAGTGTGTCTAACTGATAGTTGTTTAGATGCATTAGTGAGTCTGGACTTCGACCGTGTCTGCATGTCAAAAGTTTTGCTTATCATTTCTAGTCGGAAATCATCTACTTATCATCCGTAGGAAATTACCTGATTATCATTCTTAGTCTAGACATGTCTTACTGCCTCTATTGCATAGACAGTGTATAGATAAATTCATATATTAGTGTATCTGTTATTGTTACCTTTGCCTGATAGCTTCCGTAGATTTCTCCGTAACTTATGGGATTTTAGTATTATATATGCATATGTAAATTATGTATTGCAGGGTACTAATCTACATCCTATAATCTAATTCTTATCGAATATCCTTCATCTGATCATACAAGATGAATCCCTCAATCAGTTCGAATTCCTCGGATTCCGATAGCTATTCCGATATGGAGTTTCACCTAAGCTCCGAAAGCAGTGTCACCAGAATGAATCAACCAATCAGCCATTCCCAATTCATCTGATGAGTTCGTAGTCGACTTAATCAATGGAGACGCGAAGAAGGCGATCCCTTCCATCCACCACATTTTCCTCTTGACGAAGAACCTGAAGCACTTACCGGCGAACCTGTTAGTAATACCATTTTCTTTCTCATTTCCAGAGTATCTCTTCATGATTATATACTATCAAAAATTCTAGATCTTATTCATCCGCTCGTTCCGACCGACAATCATTCCGAAATAATAGAAGAAGTCAACGAACTTCGCGCTCGAGTAATCAATCTGGAGAATATGGTGCAAAATTTACCAGCTTCAACAACATCACCGGCGCCAACAGTACCATCAACAATCCACACCTCAACATCGCAATATATACCTCGAGCATAATCATCGTTCTATATGACGTTCTACGTTATTTATCTTTGCACGACATGACGATTATGTAATCTCTAATGTTCTAGATATTATATATCCTTGTTCTAACGGTAAATTAAATGAGTTTAATATCATATTGACTCATTAAATCCATGATTACATCTGAAGAGAATATATATATAAGTATATTTTCATAAAGATTGTAATTAAAAATTCTTTTGTACAAACGATTAATGGTGAAAATATTTTAACGGGTAGGTAATTCCCGAGAAATATTTAGATTTCACATTAATAAGATACACTGTACATTCTTCGAATCTGATTCAACAGTCATTTACTATCTTACTTACACCCACAGATATACGTATCCGTTCACCGCAGAATAACCATTTTCATTCAATTTCATATTTGGATTTTGACCTATCAGAATCCAACAAGTGAAATAATGAAGAAAACATTGGACAAAAATAAAACTTGTTAGAAACAAACAATTTAATTATGAGAAGAATTTTGATAAGAATTCACGCTAACTGTTCCCAGCTAACTGTTCCTAGCTAACTGCTAATTCCTTATTACATTTTAATTATAGCAATTTATTTTATCGCAATTTAATTCTCGCAATTTTATTTATTGTCATTTAATTCCTGTTATTTATTTTACGCACTTTAAATATCGGGACACGTATACAAGGTTTTGACATATCATATCGACGCATCTATATATATTATTTGGAATAACCATAGACACTCTATATGCAGTAATGATCGAGTTCTCTATACAAGGTTGAGGTTGATTCTACAATAATATATATACTTTGAGTTGTGATCGAGTCTGAGACATGTACACGGGTCACGATACGTATTAATTAATTTGAATATTATATATTAAACTATATATGAATTATTGAATTGCTAACTGTGGACTATCAACTGAGGACTACCAACATTGGACAATTAAAATGAATTAAAATATTGATTATAACATATGAAACTAAACAATTCTTCAAGTTTGCCACTTGATCTCATCTTAAACCTCATTTGTATCTTGACGATTACAATCTGCGTTCAAACCTTTCATGATTCTTGAAAACACCTCAATCGAGAGGATGAACCAACCGCACTTCATTTACGGAAGAAAAGATTGATGCATATAGCTATGCACCTGAAAACACTCGGAACCTGAGTAAACGTGTAACACGTATCTGTACTATCTCCTTTGGCATTGTTATTACCAAAAATAACTTTACAATCCCTCTCCAAATTAGCCAAGTTTGTCACAGCTCCAGCATATCAACTTCAATTTTTCATTCGAATAAACCTTATTATAAAGATTACCCCTTCATCATCGTTACCAGAGAATCATTTATATTCCACCATATTAGCAGTAAACTTATCAACAACTGTGTTGATCTTTGATTTTTAGAAAAATCATTATATTCATTACAATCCTATCATATACTCATTCGCACCTTGTAACGAGAATTGCCATACCATTACCCGGAATTAGCAATCAGTATTTTGAAATCTCGCAGCATGTCTACGTCAACAGTTATAAGTATACATATAATCCTTATCTCTTAGAATTATGATCTTCCATTCTGAAATTCTGAAAAGCACCCAGCCTACAAATCAATACTCGCAATGTTGAAAAAGCTGAATGAAGCAGCGAAAACTGTTAATGACTTTAACAGTCAAGAGTCTGATGATAAAGAATAGAGTGTTGGGAACGCTCGATAGAAAATTTGGTACTGAAAAACGGATTGAGCTAACCTTGAAGGAGACTAAGGTAAAATACAAGGACCATACCATATACACAAAGAATCCAGGTAATTTCGGATCCGATGAAACCTTCAACAAATACCTTGCTCCGAAGTCATGTTAGAATCTTGTGGAAAAACTTTCTTCATCAACTTACGAACTTAGAAATTCTAAAATATCATCATAAATATCTTCCATATTTCTGAGGATATTTTCATAAATATTCTCGTCCGAAATTATATATCTCTTCATGCTTTCTGTATTTCATTATATTGGAAACTTCTGTAAGATCTAAGTTTAAATTATGAATAAATTCTGGAGAAGTGTTGGGAATTGAAGCATGAGTTAGTATAATATAATGATGCTTGGCCAACGTGATTATATTACAGTAAGTCATGCTGAGTTTCTAATGGAGCGTGATGATTCACAGACTATAACATCATCATGTGCCATGTTACACGACTCTTACATTCTACTTAATCTCTAAACATATCAAGAACATATCTTCCTGATAGTTCTATCTATTCTCTTAAATTCTGGTAATTTAACCAATCAAGATCGTGCTATTACAATTTATCCCTTAGAACATTAGTCATGTTCATTAAAAATTTCATACCTACGAATTTTGGACCATTATTCGCTTGACTTAAAGTTAGGAAGAGAAAACAAAAGTATGAGTTAAGAAAGAAAGAATAGAAGGTATGAACTATTAAAATAAGGAAACGAAGAGGGTGGATTTAAAATGAAATATCTGACAGAGCAATCAAAACAGATCATCGCAGTTAACCAAAGAGGATTATAATTTCCTTAATTATCGAAGAATCAAATCTTATTACGAAGATTTTCTCTAAATCCCTGTAACTTCGGAAATAAACCTTATTTACGTCAAACAATATGACGAAACTTTACTCTTCTCATTTCACTCTTTTGTGATAGCTTCAGTCGTACTCTTCACAAAATCAAATTGTTTTATCCATATTTCTCAATAATGATAAAACCCTATGTATCGACTCATATTCGCCATGGAAACATAATTATTATCAGCCATGACCATCCCAATCAAATTTCGGGACGAAATTTCTTTAACGGGTAGGTACTGTGATGACCCGAAAATTTCCGATCAAATTTAAACTTAATCTTTATATGTTTCCGAAACGATAAGCAAAGTCTGTAATGTGGAGTCTCAGAATTTTTGAAGTGATTTCATTTATGCAATTACCCTTCGAACTATTTATATGGATTCAGTTAACCCTTGACTATTTTTGGCGATTCACGAACAAATGGTTGTATATATATATATATATGTATATATATATGTATATATATATATATATATATATATGTATGTGTGTGTGTATATATATATATATATATATATATATATATATATATATATATATATATATATATATATATATAAGAGTATGTATAACAAATTTAAATAATAAAATACAATAGGTCATTAAGATTAAGTATGTAAAATACTATACAAGATAATAAATTAGTTATTAAAATAAAACTATATATAAATGTGTATGAATTCTATAAACAATTTTTATAGTATATATACTGGATTATACATAAAAGGTATAAATATTATATGTAGATATAATTACTAAATGATATATAATTAATAAGATGTAATATTAACATATTAAATGTAAATACAAGTTAAAAATATAATTGCTATAGCAATATTGTTATTACTTTCATTATTACTATTAATATCAATATTAGAATTATCAATATTATTATTATTATTGTTATAATTAAAATTAAAAGGTTATGACTATTAAAATAAAGATGTTAAATATAAATATTATTATATAAGAATGACTAAAACTATAATCTTAGCTATTATTATGATTATTATTATTAATAAATATTTTCTTTTTATTTAAGACTTATTATTATTATTTTTATCATTATTATTATTATTATGTACTTTTATTATTTCTAATAATACTAACAATATTGTAGTTAGTAATATATTTATATTTTATCAATTACTAATATTAATTATATATAAATAAAATCACATATGGAATCCTATCTGTTTCCAATCTCCATCTCAGTGTACTAATATTTGTTTTGTGTCTCTAAACTGATTACAAGAATCAAATTCAATCTCATTTAAAAACAAAATCAGTTGAATGTCATTATCTTCTTTTATATTTTTCTTATTTTTTTCTTCTGATTGAAAAACTTACGTACTATATGTCTTCGATTTGTTACCTGTCCATTTCATTGATCAATACAGACAAACCTAAATCATACAATCTCTTTATATATGTAATATTCTGTAATTCACAAGGAAATCAAAGAAAAATTTAATAAAAAGCTTAAAACCTCTGGTCTTCATCTTTTTCACCATTTTTCAATTTCAAACGAATTTGCAAAATGTAATAATGCAAACATGTTAGGAATCTCATACTCAAACTATCTGGAAAGTTTCAAATCCAAATTTTTAATATCGAATCTTAATTTTGGAGTCAAAGTTTTTGAAGTAAAAAGTCAACATTTGTTCTTCAGCAAAATTCGAATTCTCTGTTTTGAATTAAGTTAAATTGATGATTAAGATAGATTCTAGGAATGATTTTAAACATAATTCGTATTATAATCTTTGTCCAAAAAGCGTTCGAAATTGAGATCATTTTTTTCTCCCTTCCTATTCAGCGACGGCAGCAAAGGGTAGTGATTTTTTTATTTTTTTTTCATTTTCAAATAATATAAACCTTTAATATTGAATCGTTATTATTATTTTAAAGAATCTAGATGTGTTTGATTCATAATTTTGATTTTTGAGGATTCATGAATCGTTTGTAAAAATTAAGAGGGAAGAAGAAGAAGTTTAACGCGAAAGGTTTAAATATAATCGGGTTACTTATAATTTCAGAAAAATTGATTTGGTGTAATGGTTAAGGGTGTTAGATGGTATTCGAGAGGTCTCGGGTTCGAGTCCGGTCCAGGGCATTTCTTTTCTTTTAAGACAAAGCTTCCAAGGGTATATGCACTTATTATTACTTATCAATTATTATTTTTATTATGATTATTGTTATTATTATTGTTATTATCATTAGTTATTATTATTATTATTACGAGTGTTATAATTATTATTATTATCATCTTAATTATAAGTATTACAACCATTATTAGTAATATTACTGATATTATGAGTATTACTAATTATTGTTATTGTTATGTTAATATTAATATTATGATTGTTATATTTATCATATTAGTTATTATTATGTAATATCACCAAGTATTACTAGTATTCTTATTATTATTATTCTTATTCTTATTATTATTATTATTATTATTATTATTATTATTATTATTATTATTATTATTATTATTATTATTATTATTATTATTATTATTATTATTATTATTATTATTATTATTATTATTATTATTAGTTTCATTGATATAAGTATGATTATTATTATTATTATGAATGTGATTATTATTATTATTACGAAAATAACACAAACCATTATTATTATCATTAATATTAGTATAAGTATCAAGTTATTGTTATTATTATTATCATTATTATTATTATTATTATTATTATTATTATTATTATTATTATTATTATTATTATTATTATTATTATTATTAATTTTAATATTAATAGCATAAGTATCACTTAATGAACTACTACTAAAATTATTATCTTTAGTAATAAAATGGTTATTTTTATAGTTATTATTAATATCAGTATTATTACCATTATCATTAATACTAGAAGTATCATTAATTTTTAAATCTATCGTTTTATTGAAACTAGTATTATTATTAAGAATATTATTAGTAGTATCATTATTATTAACATTATAAGTATCATTAAAATTATCATTTTATATAAAATTTTCCTAATTATTATTATTATTATCAAATCTAATAGTATTATTACCTTTATTTAATATTTTCATAAAGTTAACTAGCAAATGATATTTATATAAAAGTATATTTAATACACATAACTTAGCTATATTAATAGTTTTATTTATTTAAAATATATATAAATAATGAAACATATAAGTTATTAATATAAAAATGAAATAACTAATAAATTTATATATATATATATATATATATATATATATATATATATATATATATATATATATATATATATATATATATATATATATATATATATATAAGTTTATTCGATTACGAGTATATGTTTTAATATATATACAAATGATATAGGTTCGTGAATCCAAGGCCAACCCTGCATTGTTCAGTATTGTCGTATGCATATTTTTACTACAAAATATCATATTGTGAGTTCATTTGATTTCCTTTTACTCTTTACATTTTTTGGACTGAGAATACATGCGCTACTTTTACAATTTCTTTATTAAATGTTTTTTAAATACATTTTGAACTGCGAATATATGAAATGCTTTTATAAATGTTTGACGAGATAGACACAAGCAAAACATTCCTCGAATGAATTATCTGGACGTGATAATTACCACCATTGAATTATGTGGACGTGATAATTGTCACCCTTAATATGAATATTTTTCCCCTGATTATTATTGCTTGGTAACCTAAGAATTAGGGAACATCACTAATTTTGAGAATTAGTGCACGCCTAATTGACGCGAATCCTAAAGGTAGCTACCGGGTTTAACACCCCCACCCAGAATGTTCACTAGACGGAAGGGCTAGTGGGCGTGGTGTTTAGTACTTCGAAGTTTATATGATTATTATACAGACGAGATGTTCTATTTTGGGGATATTATTATGCGCATTATATGTTAAGGTTGGTTACCAAACCAAGCTATGAAAGCAATGAAAAGTGAATGTTATGTATCGAGAGAATGATTTTATACACAGATTATGTGTATGTTATTTTTGTGCACGAGATATGTGTACGGTTACTAAGATTTATGAAAGATGATTTCGTACACGAGAAAGGTGTACTGTATTTAAAAGATATCGCATGTACATTACATGTGGGTATAGGATTTGGGCCCATTTGTACCATGCAGCATTTAAATCTTGTGGTCTATCAAAATGATGAATTTTATTGTTTACGATAAACTTATGAACTCACCAACCTTTTGGTTGACACTTTTAAGCATGTTTATTCTCAGGTATGAAAGAAATCTTCCGCTGTGCATTTGCTCATTTTAAAGACATTATTTGGAGTCGATCATCACAATGGGACCAGATGTTGGTGACTTCGTCCAGATAGATTAGGACGGGATATGACAGCAGGTTTTGCAGGTATTGAATGGGAGCAATCTAAGAAGACTCACATTGAGGGGGAGCAACAAATTAAGGGGGAGGATATTGTTGATAAGGGTACTGATGACAAACAGGGTAATTCTAGTGGTGTTTTGGTTGCTGCTTCACAAAGAGCAGATGGTGATCTTAGGGCTCAGATGAACAAGAGGTTCAGATTCAGAAGATATGATGGTGATGTTGTGAAAGTTATGGTTGAAAAATCTGAGTTTGAAGGTGTGATTTTGCTGTTAACAATGGCTCATTTGCCAGACAGAAGGTTAAGAGTTAAAATGAATCAAATTGTTCGTTTAGGTTTTTGTGAATGGAGAGGCATAGCTGTTTGTATCAAGGAGTATGCAGGGGATCAAGTTATTGTGAATGAAGTGTTAAAGAGAGTGTGCATGTTGGTTCACTTGGTGTTTGAAGAAGGATTCATCAGTACTAAAGATTATGAAGTGTTTTGTGAAACTTTTAACTTGGGAATGAAAGAGAGAAGAGTTAAGGGACATATTGAAAGATATGCTGTTTCTGAGCATTTGGAGTTTGTTGATAACAAGTATGTTGAACACTTGGATGGCTTGATGATAAAGACTTCTGGAAATCAAAAGAGTGTGATCAGTTTGAAGAGGCAAGCATTGATATGTTGATTAATCTTTTGTCCAGGTGTGAAACAGAGCAAACATTGAAATGCCCGATCCTAATCCATCCGGACGAAGTCCGCATCGATTATAAACGAATCACAATAGTTGGTTACATCGCGAGGTACTTGACCTCTATATGATACATTTTACAAACATTGCATTCGTTTTTAATATATAAACTTTCATTTACATCGAAGGTTGACAGATATGCATACCATTTCATAATATCCAAACTATAAATGACTTAATCTGTCATTTACTTAATAATAATCTCTAATGAACTTCAATGACTCGAATGCAACGTCTTTTGAAATATGTCATGAATGACTCCAAGTAATATCCTTAAAATGAGATAATGCACAGCGGAAGATTTCTTTCAAACCTGAGAATAAACATGCTTTAAAGTGTCAACCAAAAGGTTGGTGAGTTCATTAGTTTATAGTAATCATTCCATTTTCATCATTTAAATAGACCACAAGATTTCATATTTCCATTTCTCATAAACATACGTCCCATGCATAGAGACAAAAATATCATTCATATGGATTGAACACCTGGTAACCGACATTCACAATATGCATATAAGAATATCCCCATCATTCCGGGATCCTCCTTCGGACATGATATAAATTTCGAAGTACTAAAGCATCTGGTACTTTGGATGGGGCTCGTTGGGCCCGATAGATCTATCTTTAGAGTTCGCGTCAATTAGGGTGTCTGTTCCCTAATTCTTAGATTACCAGACTTAATAAAAAGGGCATATTCGATTAGATAATCCAACCATAGAATGTAGTTTCGATTACTTGTGTCTATTTCGTAAAACAGTTATAAAAACAGCGCATGTATTCTCAGTCCCAAAAATATATATTGCAAAAGCATTTAAAAAGGGATTAATGAAACTCACCATACTGTATTTTGTAGTAAAAATACATATAACATCATTGAACAAGTGTAAGGTTGGCCTTGGATTCACGAACCTAAATAAATTATATATATTTATATGATGGTCAATATTTGTCTAATAATTTAAGTAAGGTCATAGTGTACCACAATCCTAATGCTCGAGACTAATATGCAAAAGTTAACAAAAGTCAATTTGACGCAAAAATGATTTCCAAAATTTATACATGATTATTATATAGTCTTAAATATCGTTGTTTTATATTTTTAAAATATTTTTAAAAGATTTATTAGAGTAGATAATATAATTTATTTATTAATAAATAAAACTTTATATAAAAATATACTTTTATATATCTTAGATAATAAAATTTATAAAGTTTATTGAATATCATAAAAATGTTATGATAGGTTTTATTAAGATAATTATATTATTTGTATTACATTTTTATTTGATAAAATAACATTGATAATAATAATAAGTAAAAGTTGTATTATTTTATATTAATAATTATTATTATTCTACTAATAATAATAACAATATTTATATTTATGAAAATGGTATTATAACAATATGATAATTCTTATTAATAATGAAATTTTATATTAACAATGATATTCCTATTAAAAATAATAATTTTTGTAAAGATACCATTTTTAATATTAACTATAATACTTTTAATAATAATTGTGATATAAATATTGAAAAATGATAGTTTTATCTAAATCAATATCTTTAAATTTTATCATGATACTCATACTCATTATTTCCTAATCAATTTGTTAATAGTTTTTAAATCGTCTTTTATATCGCGTTCATTTTAATGATAGTAATAGTAATCATACTAATTAAGTGTTACTAATATTAGTTTTAATAATACTAATAATAATAAATATTATGATAAGGATAACACTAATAACTATTTTAATGATAACAATAATAATAATAATAATAATAATAATAATAATAATAATAATAATAATAATAATAATAATAATAATAATAATAATAATAATAATAATAATAGTAATTGGATAAAAGTTAGAACGACGATAATAACAACGATAATAATAATAATTTTTACAAAAAATTCAATTGACGATAACTTCTAATCCGTTCATCGAATCCATTCGATATCTAAAGGAAAAGTTCTTAATTTTTCGCTAGCTTTCCAAGGACATGCATATCTTATACCTTATCTCAATCGCAGGTTTAACTAGTTTAAGATTCAACATAACCTATCTAATGGCAATATCAAAAGTACAAGCATGCATAATCCTATATACTCGAGCACTAGTCAGGGATACACTATTAGTATGTAAAAATTAAATTATAAGTACTCACGTATCAATATTGAGATTCAATATCGCAGGAAAGGTACGTAAACGCGACGGAGATGATAATCACTAGATTGGCCTTACGAGCATACCCATGAATCATACTCATCACCTCCATAGCTATAAACCATAATTTCCTTAGCCCTATCCTACTCGAAGCCCAGTTTTGAAAAAAAAAACACGCGTATGACCTCGTCGTAGTATTTTATTTATATTACTAATAATATCGCTCCTACTAATAATAATAATAAGTTTAATAATAATAATAATAATAATAATAATAAATAAGTATGTATATGTATATTTAGAGAAAATGAGATCGAGATAGATAAAAAAAAATGGTACGCTCGATATTTATAGAGATTTTTAATCTCACCTACTACCTAAACTTTCCGTAATTTATGGCTTTATTACGTTTACATAACATATGAAAAAAAACGTGGAAGTGATTAATTTATATAATATTTAATATAATATATTTAATCTTTAGAATTAATTAAATATTATATTATATTTACGCTCATGGTAAAAATATAATTTTTACAAAAATGACACGGTCGTGGTCTCACGACTCATGTACCGCTTTCTGTTTTTCGAGCGCACTTTCGTACGTTTAGAAAACTAGCCTTTTACGTTACGCGACGTGTACCTTTTACAAAAATTAGACTTACTCATCAATAAATTTCCTTTATAAAAATATAACTTATAAATTTGAGCATTGTGGTCATTTACTTCTATAAATCAGTGACTCGTTGTTTATCAAAATATATTATTTTAATTCAGGACGTTTTATGACTCGTACCTTTATCCAAATATAGACTTAAATAAATGAAAAATTAACCCACTCAAAGTGTAACTTAATCTTTTGAGTAATTTGGTTATTTACTTTTATAAACCATAATCTCGTTATTTATCAAAACAATTTTAATAATATTAGTTTAGATCAAAACGTTTGTTGACTAATTATAATATAATAATTCATCATCTCGTAAAATATATATATATATTTTCATTTTAATAAAAAAAAAAAGTAAACTCGTATATATCGTATATATCGTTTATAATGGAAATATTAACGTAATAATATTATATTTAGTTTTTCAAACTAATAATAGTTCAAAGTCTATTTTAAAAACATAAAACACGTAACGTTTACACTCTAAACCTATAATTCCTTTATACGCTAACGTTTATCTTAGTTCCCTTAAACTTTCTAAATAAAATAACTTAGTATCGATCGAATCAAATAACAAGGGTTATGAAATTCAATCCTCCACCAACTTTTTGTCTAATCCTCAATAATTAACACTTTTGTTCTTATATACAATCACTTTTCCAAATATTCCGAATACCGTTAAAAATAAGGGTTTCCTAATTCAAAGTGGACCTCATAACAGAGACTCTTCATCCTAATTCAATGTATCTTATAAATCAATCATTTTATATTTTCATCTAAATCCATCGATAAGCATAATAAACTTATATTGAAACAAAATACATTCTTGTAAAGTATTATATATCTAATACCTTGTTAACGCCTTCACTTAATAAGTACTATATACACACATCTATATACACATAAATGTTTGTGAATCGTCAGGCATGGTCAAATGGTAACTTGATTACATGAATATAGATTTCAAACTTTCGAGACTTTAACATTATAGATTTTGCTTATCGTGTCGGATACATATAAAGACTAAAGTTTAAATTTGGTTGGAAATTTCCGGGTCATCACAGTACCTACCCGTTAAAGAAATTTCGTCCCCGAAATTTGATAGAGGTCGTCATGGATAACGATAAGAACATTTTCATGGCAAATATGAGTTGATAAATAGAGTTTTATCATTATTTTGTAATATGGATAAAACAATTTGTTTTTGCGAAGAGCACGAATGAAGCTATCATTTAAAAGTGAAAATGAATAAATGCAGGTTTGACTTAAAAGGTAGCGTAGTCAAGATTGATTTCCGGAATTTAAGGAATTTAGAAGAAGATCTTCATAATAAGATTTGATACGTCGGTAATTAAGGAGATTAGGATCCTCTTTGGTTATACGCGATAATCTTCTTCGATTGCTCTGTCTATAAATCCACCCTCTCCATTTCCTTACAACTCACATCTTCTATTCTTTCTTCCTCAATTCATACCTTAAAGTATTTATCAATATGCTCCATCCTATTTTGATCCTTGATATACTCTTAATTTTTACATCTGTCATCCTTCTCTTTCATCTACCACCGGAGGATTTTATTTACTTCTACTATTATCTTGGGGTTATAGTGTTGTTAATTTTCCCGTGTCTTTACATTGCAATACATATTGATATGCACGATTTGTAGTTTCTGGGTGGTTGTTGGGTTTTATATCTTCCCTTATATTTCGAAGTCCCTGCTTCTGTCTTCTATAATCATTGTCATCCACAGTTAATGCTCTCTCCTATTTGCTACGATTTATACTCCAATTTCTATTTTGGAGTTTCATTCTTTCGTTTCCTCTTCTTGCGACTAAGCATCTCTTGTAATGGTCCGGAATTCACACCTATGGATTTCGGAATGAACATAGTTTACGTTCTAAGAAAGAAATGGTAATGGCACAATTTTGATTTGGTAAATTACCAGAATACCCTAGAAAAGACCGAATCATCAAGAAAATTTTTCTTGATATGTTTAGAGATTAAATAGAATACAAGAGCCGTGTAGCATGGCACATGATGACGGTATGGTTTGTGAATCATCACGTTCCATTTAGAAACACAACATAACTTACTGTAATATAATGGCGTTGATCAAGTGTCATTATATTATACTAATTCATGCTTCAGTTCCCAACACTACTTCAAAATATTCCTATTTTAAACTTGAATGTTTCAGAATTTAGAAACTAAAATAGTTTCTTTTATGATGTAATACAGATAGCGCGAAGAGGTAAATGATTTCAAATAAGAAAAATTAAGAAAATATCTTCAGAAATATGGAGGATATTTATAATGAAAGATATGATGATATTTTAGAATTTCTAATATCAGAGGATGATGAAGAATATTGTCCACAGGGGTTTAGAGTCAGGAGCAAGGTATTCGTTAATGACTTCAGCAGGTACTGAATCATTTGGATCCTTTGAAGTCAGGTTCAGTCTTTGTAATTTGTCCACAGCCTCCTTCCTACTTTGCTCAATCCGTTTTCCAATTCCAAAACTTCTCTTTTTCTGCGCTTTGCCAGCACACTTCATCATTATCATCCAGCTTTTACCATTTAAAGTCGTTTATAGTTTTTGCTGCTTCATCAGCATTTTTTCCATTTTCGGAGAACCAATTCGTAGTTCGGAGTGTTTTTCAAAAACTTCACATTCAAATTAAGTCCAGAAGATAGACGTTATATATACACATATAACACTTTTGGCATAGACATGCTGCGAGATTTCAAAATACTGATTGCTAATTCCCAATGATTCGTATGGAAATTCTCATTACAAGATGTGAATGAGTAAGTGATGGGGTTTCAATGAATAATTATAATGACTTTTTGGAGAGGCTAAAGTCAAAGGGTAATGAAGTTGTTGGTACATCTGCTAATAATGTGGTGGAATGTAAAAGGTTCTCTGGTAACGATGGTGTATATCTCAAGGTTATAATAAGGTTAGTCTGACTGAAAAATCGAGGTTGACTTGCTGGAGCTGTGACAAAACTGGCTACTTTGAATAGGAGTCGCAAAGTTATTTCTGCTAATAAATGCCAAAGAATCTGACGCGGATACGTTGTTTAAACTTTTACTTTGGTTTCAAGAGTTTTTCGGGTACATAACTGTGGGTAACATGTGGTTGGATCATCATCTCGATTGCTCATCATTCGAAGTGTCTTCAGAAATTTTTGAAGGGTTTGAACACAGATTGTAATCGTTAACATACATTTGATGTTCTAACACAGTTTTGAAGTCAAAATATAGCTTGTGAAAGATGTAAGGATCTAAGAGTGGTGATTTTGGTCATATCTCAAGTTGAATTTTGAGATTTCAAAATCAGAATATGTAATTAAATTTTGAATGAGTATGGTTGTTTTGATTTCTATAAAAGAATGTATATTGTTGTAAAAGTAGGGAGTATAATGGATGATTTGCTGAATCAGATTCGAAGAATGTAACATATTAATTGTGAATTTATATATCTCTCGGGTATTACCTACCCGTTAAAAAAAAATTTCACAATTAATATTTTGTACAAAAGAATTTTATTACAGTCTTTATGAAAATATATATATGTATATTTTCTTCAGATGTAACATATATTTAATGAGTTAATGTTAAATTAAACTCATTTGATTTACGGTTGAAACTAGAATTGAATAATCCCTAAAGGCTTTAAAAAGTACATAACTTTTACGCAGTATTTCTTTAATGACATTGAAATTATGAATCAATACTTCGTTATTTGTTGATGTATGATGTTCGGTTCGTGGAATTCTTGTGAATTTCGCAAAGTACGAATGATATTATCTGAAAAGTTTCGGGTACATCGATGATGAAAGTGTAAAATCAAATATATACTTGATTTATTATGAATTGGAATTTGTTGAATTGCGACAGAGATTGTAGTTAACGCTGGTTAAGTTGCGGCCGAAGGACGTACATTATTGCATATTTGTAATATGAATTAACCGAGTAGTTAAGATTCACACACAATAGCTTAGCACGGAAAGATTTATTTCAAATATATATATATATATATATATATATATATATATATATATATATATATATATATATATATATATATATATATATATATATATATATATATATATATATATATAATATACATATAATTTCTTCAGAGGGAATGAGTTAATTCTTCATAACTCGTTGATACAATATACACGTTATTGATTTGTAATGATGTCCACAGTGATTCTTGAACTGACGGAGTTTGTGATGTTATCGGTGTTGTTGATTCGGATGTTGACTGTACTGACGATGCTGGTAACGCCGACGGTACTGTTGATACTGTTGGTAAAGCAAGTTTAGCTTGTTAATCACACACCATTTTTGTCAGGGTTTCTACTCTTCCTTCTATCATTTTGGTTCGCTTAACTGATTTATGGTTAGGGCTAGATTAGATAATCTCTAAGACTTTAGAGATTACATAATCGCCGTGGAATGTTTCTCCAATGAAGTTATGAATTAATACTTCGTCAGTTATTGTTTTTGGTACTCCTTGGTATCTATGGTGCGTATGACGTTGATGCTCGTAGGACAGATTGTGAAGTTGAGGTTTACGACGTGGTTGTGGTTGGAGTTGGTAATGGTACTGTTGGCGTTGATGATGGTGGTACAGATTATGCTGCTGATGCTGCTGCTGGTGTTTGTAATCTCTGAACCATATTCTCCAAAGCCACTACCCGAGCGCGAAGCTCGTTGACTTCTTCTATTACACCGGGGTGATCAGTAGTTCAGACGAGCGGATAAATATAATCTAGAATTTGGTGTAATATATAATCGTGACGAGATACTCTGGAAATGAGCGAGAAAATGGTGTTTCGAACAGGTTCGCCGGTAAGTGCTTCAGGTTCTTCGTCAAGAGGGCAATGTGGTGGATGGAAGGGATCACCTTCTTCTTGTCTCCAATGATTGAGGAGGCTACGAACCCATCCCCAATTCATCCAGAATAGATGATGACTGATTGGTTGATCTATTCCGGTCACACTGCTTTCGGAGCTTGAATGGGATTCCATTTTAGAATCTGAGTGACTTGAACTGATGACGAATTCCATTTCGTACGATTGGATAAAGGATTTTTTTTTTGATATGAAATGATTTTGGCTAACGGATGGTATTCTAATTACATAGAATATATATATATAGATCAAAAGATTTCGTAGATTACGGAGGACTTTGCGGGATATGTCAGGCAAAGTTTAAAGTAACAGATACGATAATATATGATTTAGCAGATATGCTAAGATATGAATTTTTGTCTATACACTATTCATGCAATCAATGCAGCAAGACGTGTCTTGACTTAAGAATAATAATCAGGTAATTTTCTAAGGATGGTAAGTAGATGATTTCCGACTAAAAATGATAAGCAAAACTTTTGACATGCAGACACGGTCGAAGTCCAGAATCACTAATGCATCCTAACGACTTATCAGTTAGACACACTAATGCAGACCTGGTTCGCTAAGACCACCGCTCTGATACCAACTGAAACGCCCGATCCTAATCCATCCGGACGAAGTCCGCATCGATTATAAACGAATCACAATAGTTGGTTACATCGCGAGGTACTTGACCTCTATATGATACATTTTACAAACATTGCATTCGTTTTTAAAATATAAACTTTCATTTACATCGAAGGTTGACAGATATGCATACCATTTCATAATATCCAAACTATAAATGACTTAATCTGTCGTTTACTTAATAATAATCTCTAATGAACTTCAATGACTCGAATACAACGTCTTTTGAAATATGTCATGAATGACTCCAAGTAATATCCTTAAAATGAGATAATGCACAGCGGAAGATTTCTTTCAAACCTGAGAATAAACATGCTTTAAAGTGTCAACCAAAAGGTTGGTGAGTTCATTAGTTTATAGTAATCATTTCATTTTCATCATTTAAATAGACCACAAGATTTCATATTTCCATTTCTCATAAACATACGTCCCATGCATAGAGACAAAAATATCATTCATATGGATTGAACACCTGGTAACCGACATTCACAATATGCATATAAGAATATCCCCATCATTCCGGGATCCTCCTTCGGACATGATATAAATTTCGAAGTACTAAAGCATCCGGTACTTTGGATGGGGCTCGTTGGGCCTGATAGATCTATCTTTAGAGTTCGCGTCAATTAGGGTGTCTGTTCCCTAATTCTTAGATTACCAGACTTAATAAAAAGGGCATATTCGATTAGATAATCCAACCATAGAATGTAGTTTCGATTACTTGTGTCTATTTCGTAAAACAGTTATAAAAACAGCGCATGTATTCTCAGTCCCAAAAATATATATTGCAAAAGCATTTAAAAGGGGATTAATGAAACTCACCATACTGTATTTTGTAGTAAAAATACATATAACATCATTGAACAAGTGTAAGGTTGGCCTTGGATTCACGAACCTAAATTAATTATATATATTTATATGATGGTCAATATTTGTCTAATAATTTAAGTAAGGTCATAGTGTACCACAATCCTAATGCTCGAGACTAATATGCAAAAGTTAACAAAAGTTAATTTGACACAAAAATGATTTCCAAAATTTATACATGATTATAATATAGTCTTAAATATCGTCGTTTTATATTTTTAAAATATTTTTAAAAGATTTATTAGAGTAGATAATATAATTTATTTATTAATAAATAAAACTTTATATAAAAATATACTTTTATATATCTTAGATAATAAAATTTATAAAGTTTATTGAATATCATAAAAATGTTATGATAGGTTTTATTAAGATAATTATATTATTTGTATTACATTTTTATTTGATAAAATAACATTGATAATAATAATAAGTAAAAGTTGTATTATTTTATATTAATAATTATTATTATTCTACTAATAATAATAACAATATTTATATTTATGAAAATGGTATTATAACAATATGATAATTCTTATTAATAATGAAATTTTATATTAACAATGATATTCCTATTAAAAATAATAATTTTTGTAAAGATACCATTTTTAATATTAACTATAATACTTTTAATAATAATTGTGATATAAATATTGAAAAATGATAGTTTTATCTAAATCAATATCTTTAAATTTCATCATGATACTCATACTCATTATTTCCTAATCAATTTGTTAATAGTTTTTAAATCGTCTTTTATATCGCGTTCATTTTAATGATAGTAATAGTAATCATACTAATTAAGTGTTACTAATATTAGTTTTAATAATACTAATAATAATAAATATTATGATAAGGATAACACTAATAACTATTTTAATGATAACAACAACAACAATAATAATAATAATAATAATAATAATAATAATAATAATAATAATAATAATAATAATAATAATAATAATAATAATAATAATAATAATAATAATAATAATAATAATAATAATTGGGTAAAAGTTAGAACGACGATAATAACAACGATAATAATAATAATTTTTACTAAAAATTCAATTGACGATAACTTTTAATCCGTTCATCGAATCCATTCGATATCTAAAGGAAAAGTTCTTAATTTTTCGCTAGCTTTCCAAGGACATGCATATCTTATACCTTATCTCAATCGCAGGTGTAACTAGTTTAAGATTCAACATAACCTATCTAATGGAATATCAAAAGTACAAGCATGCATAATCCTATATACTCGAGCACTAGTCAGGGATACACTATTAGTATGTAAAAATTAAATTATAAGTACTCACGTATCAATATTGAGATTCAATATCGCAGGAAAGGTACATAAACGCGACGGAGATGATAAACACTAGATTGGCCTTACGAGCATACCCATGAATCATACTCATCACCTCCATAGCTATAACCCATAATTTCCTTAGCCCTATCCTACTCGAAGCCCAGTTTTGAAAAAAAAAACACGCGTATGACCTCGTCGTAGTATTTTATTTATATTACTAATAATATCGCTCCTACTAATAATAATAATAAGTTTAATAATAATAATAATAATAATAAATAAGTATGTATATGTATATTTAGAGAAAATGAGATCGAGATAGATAAAAAAAAAATGGTACGCTCGATATTTATAGAGATTTTTAATCTCACCTACTACCTAAACTTTTCGTAATTTATGGCTTTATTACGTTTACATAACATATGAAAAAAAACGTGGAAGTGATTAATTTATATAATATTTAATATAATATATTTAATCTTTAGAATTAATTAAATATTATATTATATTTACGCTCATGGTAAAAATATAATTTTTACAAAAATGACACGGTCATGGTCTCACGACTCATGTACCGCTTTCTGTTTTTCGAGCGCACTTTCGTACGTTTAGAAAACTATTCTTTTACGTTACGCGACGTGTACCTTTTACAAAAATTAGACTTACTCATCAATAAATTTCCTTTATAAAAATATAACTTATAAAATTGAGCATTGTGGTCATTTACTTCTATAAATCAGTGATTCGTTGTTTATCAAAATATATTATTTTAATTCAGGACGTTTTATGACTCGTACCTTTATCCAAATATAGACTTAAATAAATGAAAAATTAACCCACTCAAAGTGTAACTTAATCTTTTGAGTAATTTGGTTATTTACTTTTATAAACCATAATCTCGTTATTTATCAAAACAATTTTAATAATATTAGTTTAGATCAAAACGTTTGTTGACTAATTATAATATAATAATTCATCATCTCGTAAAATATATATATATTTTCATTTTAATAAAAAAAAAGTAAACTCGTATATATCGTATATAATGGAAATATTAACGTAATAATATTATATTTAGTTTTTCAAACTAATAATAGTTCAAAGTCTATTTTAAAAACATAAAACACGTAACGTTTACACTCTAAACCTATAATTCCTTTATACGCTAACGTTTATCTTAGTTCCCTTAAACTTTCTAAATAAAATAACTTAGTATCGATCGAATCAAATAACAAGGGTTATGAAATTCAATCCTCCACCAACTTTTTGTCTAATCCTCAATAATTAACACTTTTGTTCTTATATACAATCACTTTTCCAAATATTCCGAATACCGTTAAAAATAAGGGTTTCCTAATTCAAAGTGGACCTCATAACAGAGACTCTTCATCCTAATTCAATGTATCTTATAAATCAATCATTTTATATTTTCATCTAAATCCATCGATAAGCATAATAAACTTATATTGAAACAAAATACATTCTTGTAAAGTATTATATATCTAATACCTTGTTAACGCCTTCACTTAATAAGTACTATATACACACATCTATATACACATAAATGTTTGTGAATCGTCAGGCATGGTCAAATGGTAACTTGATTACATGAATATAGATTTCAAACTTTCAAGACTTTAACATTATAGATTTTGCTTATCGTGTCGGATACATATAAAGACTAAAGTTTAAATTTGGTTGGAAATTTCCGGGTCATCACAAACATCTCCTTTCAGGGTACAATTGTTGAAACACTTGTATAGTAAGCTGAATATGTTGAAGAAAATTCCTCACATGAAGAGCAAGTGTAAGCTTATTGAAAAGGAGTATGCTAAGGTGGTTAATTAGGTGTACAGGTTGTTTTGACATCATCAGATAGGAGAAGATTGTTGGGAAAAAGAAAATAATAATCTGATGAGTCAAAAGTATTTTGCAGATTTTAGAGTCTGGAGATTTAGAGTCTGAAGTTGCAGACTCTGAATTTGCTGAAGTCAACGTTTAAAGATTTCTTGAACCCAAAGCTAAAGATTATTCTGGAGATATGTTTGCAGATTAAGAAGATTTGTTTTGAAGATTCAGTTTTATCTCCAGAGTTGACTTTCGATTTATTAGCAAATTAGTTTGGTTTTTAGCTTATCTTTTCCATTTTTATAGCAAAGTAGTTTTGGAAACCAAATCTCTAGATTTGGTCTCTATCTGTATAAATAGGAACGTATGGTTCATTTGAAAGATGTACTTTGCACGATCAACATTATCAATCTTTATTTCATTATATTGTTCTCTCATTCTCTGCACTTAAATTCTTCATTTATAGTATAAAGTGAGAGTCTGATGTTCATAGTTATATTACTGAGAACTAATAGGGTTATTAGAATCAGTAGATTCGGTTGCTTATTGGTTTGTGCAGATCGAATAGGTTTAAACTCTGTTTTGAATGTGGACAACCACAAATTCGTTATGATCTCACCTTTTAAAGAACTCGCCAGTAGCTTTTTCAGATTCGCTTAGATTGAAATCGTTGGTATCCTGGCAACACGTGTCCAATTGCAACACTAGGAAGGTGGCCTCTCTTTTTGGCGAGGTTGTATCTTTGGCTAAATCCACTTCGGGTCTTGGCAGTGTGGGATCATCGTTTGCTTTTATTAAGACCGGGTGTGCCTAACATGTTCACGATTCCGTTGAAGTTGATTTAGAAGATGAGCATTTTATGGAATACAAATTTGTGGGTGAATGAGGTAAACCCGTCACTTGTAGATGACATTTGGTTGAACGACATTTTCCCTCACGATCTTCTTGCCATTTCAAAGCGGATCGTTATGGCAGGACATCCATATTATGGACAACAAGTTGACAAAGTACAAGATACTTTAGTCGTTGAGGATTCGGTTGTTGTTCACGACGTTATTCATGAAAATGGTGATGAAGTTGAAGAAACTGCGATTGGGTTAATGGGTCGGGTTTGCAATTTGGTAGCATTGATGCAGATGCTTTTGGAGAATCGCCGGTTCAGGTTCATGTAGACCGTGACTTAGCTAACAATTTATCTGATGTACCTGTCATAGAAGCTTCTAATATGGGGCTGCAATTCATTTGAAGAACAAAATGCTACGGATCGTTCATCGGTTCCCCGTACAAAGAATGGCAAGGAAAAGGCAAAGAGGAATTGGGATTGTATGCGCTTCAGGATGAAGAGGTTGTGGACAAGTTGATTGAAAAAGGTAAGGGACACGGTCAAGGCATCAACGAGTTCGCGATTCCGGATGAAAAAGAGCTTGGAGTTTTTGACAACAACGTTCCTGGGTTATTAGTAGTGGATCGGAACCTTGGCTTTTTTGAAAGTCTGGAGAAAGAAGGTTCACTTCCTACTCCTGTGCAGGGTATTAGGATTGGTGACGGTTCGACAAAGGTCTCTTCATATGCGATTGAAAATCGGGGAGGCAAGAAATTAAATCCGTTGAAGGTTGACGGTGTGGTTGTTATGCTGATCATAAAGACTCGAAAAGATAAAGGTAAAGGTAAAGCAGTTGTCGGGTAATTGTTTGAGCGATTTTGGTTCGCTTTCGTATTTGTAGTGTTTGGTTAGATTTGGATTTTATATTGGTTCTTCTTTCTGATTGTGATCCGTGTTCGTTTTAGTGTTACAGTTGCTCATGTATCGCGTTTAGTTAGCTTAGGCTCTTTGTTTGGTATTTGGAAACTGCTTTCGAGCCTTGGTCTGTGTTTGGCTCGATTATATATTTGTTCGTCTTCTTCATCCATTGATGAAAAGACTTGATTTATGTTATCGTTATTTTAGCAAAAAAAAAAAATGTCCTGAGTTCCTTACAAGAGGTCTCAGGTTCGAATCACGTCTACGATGAATATTTAGTGGTGCCCAGGGATGAGTTAAAAACAGCCAGGGAGTAATCCTGCTGGGCTGTGTGCATAGAGTATGGGTCGGATTACAGTGGCTAGCCTGAACAGGGAAAAACTTCTACCTTTGTATTACTATTAAATTGAAAAGGTGGTAATCAAACATACTTGTGATCAGTGGCGCATAGGAATCATGAGCAGGATTTGCAGGCGTTCTTAAGCATAAACCCATTTGAAAACTCTGTTTTTTTGTACAATTTATTTATCGTAATATGAAAAAGAAAAGAAGTAAAAAAAGACAATTTGTTCTGAGGTACCAACTCAATTTGCTAACAGAGATGAAAACAAAAATTGATAGATCTAAAAAAACGATGAGAGTGATGACGGAAATATAGGTTGCCGGAATAATGGATTCCGGCGAAGTTTCTTTTACCGAAATAATGGACAGATCTGTATAAATAGTGCTAACCTTCGTGTGGTTAGCAGCACCTTATAAGTATGATCGCTGTTGTTCAAAACTCGTAGTACTATATCTTGAATTTTCTGATATTACCATATTTGTATGTTTTTTTACAACTTTTTGAGGAAGAAAAGAAGTGAACAATTTGTTCAAAACGCGTAGCACTATCTTCAATTTTATGATGTTACCATATCTACCATTTAGACCATTTTGAACCGTGTTCAAAATCTGATGAAACTAACGTAGAGTTAGAAAATGTACTTTTTGACATGCTAACTCTGAGCTGACAAAGGTCCAGCTGTGATCATTTCTAGTGAGAAAATGTATAAAAAAAAAACCCCCCAAAATTTTATTTTTTATTTGTTTATTAGTTGATTAAATTTTATATTTATATGATACTTAAGAAATACTATAAAATTTAAACTACAATAATAATAATAATAATAATAATAATAATAATAATAATAATAATAATAATAATAATAATAATAATAATAATAATAATAATAATAATAATAATATAATAATAATAATAATAATAATAATAATAATAATAATAATAATAATAATAATAATAATAATAATAAGATATACTCTGTAATTATATATTATTGGGTTTGAGCTAACAAATGGTCATATATTATTTTTTTTTTCTTTCAATGTAGGCTATATAACAAAATGAAGAACGTTAATGATTTTTGTTGTAACAGACTCGTCCCACATCGGTGGGAGAGGAAAACAAAGCACTCCTTATAAGGGTGTGGATACCTCTTCTGGTATGACGCGTTTTGAGGGTGTTTACCCGAGAAGCAAATTCGTGAGGTAGAAGTGCGATCCGGGGTTGTACTCGTGCGCGGGTAGCCCGTCGGTGATCGGCTTGTGTCCAAAGCGGACAATATCATACTACGGGCTGATGGTGATGTTACTTATGGTATCAGATCTGGGGCCCGCATCGATGTGCACTGCGGGGACGCAGTGTCCCGAAGGGGGGGAGAGTTGTAACAGACTCGTCCCACATCGGTGGGAGAGGAAAACAAAGCACTCCTTATAAGGGTGTGGATACCTCTTCTGGTATGACGCATTTTGAGGGTGTTTACCCGAGAAGCAAATCCGTGAGGTAGAAGTGCGATCCGGGGTTGTACTCGTGCGCGGGTAGCCCGTCGGTGATCGGCTTGTGTCCAAAGTGGACAATATCATACTACGGGCTGATGGTGATGTTACTTTTTTTTGTAGGAAAAGTTTGAGCTGCTTGAGTTCTCGATTTTACCGTTGGGTTTGGTTTGTTTTGATTTTGAGTTAATGATTTTAATATTGATATAGATTGTGATTTGATTTTAGGACAATGATAAAAATGTGACGCCCCGTACTAAATCATCATGTACGGACCATCAACAACAGGATCATTACAAGGTCAAACACTATATGCTATTTCAAAACAAGTTGCATTCATGATAAAAGGTGACGTCATAACTAACGTCGAATGTTTTACATCAAAAGTATGCTTCAATGAATAGAAGCAAGGATAATAGTATGTGACCCATAGGTCGTTACAAATCATAGTTTCAAAAGTAATAATGTTTATGAATGCAAGATAAACGTTCATGCGGTGACATCTCTAAAGCAGCGGGTGTCTACAGCAAGACTAGTACAACAGCGAAAGCGGCTAACCTTAAGCACCTGAGAAAAACATGCTTAAAAACGTCAACACAAAGGTTGGTGAGCTATAGTTTAAGTATAATAGTTAAGTAATGTAGGCCACGATATTTCAGAGCTTCAACAAGCGTTTCAAAATAGTATGATAAAGTATATGTTAAACCGTGGGCACTTGGTAACTAACTTAACGTTTATAACCCCCTGAAAGTACACTTGGCGAGTGCGTATGTTTACGAAGTATTAAACACCCATTAAATGCTAGCGCTACTAGCCCGAGTGGGGATGTCAAACCCTATGGATCCATATCTAAGATTCACGTTCACCGGTTCAAAAACCAATGACTAAACGTTACCGAGCTAAATGGAATGTTTATGCCGTTGTATAACCCACACATATATAAAGTTTAAGTACTCGTGCCTAGTATGTAAAACTAAAACACGCATGCATTCTCAGTCCCAAAATAGTTAAGGTAAAAAGGGATGCTAGAACTCACAATGATAAAGTAGTAAAAGTCGTTACGCGGTATAGTAAGCAAAGTTGTTGGTCCGAAAGTCCTCAACCTAGGTAAAAAGGTACTAAGTCAGTAGGTTGTTCCCAAAAGTGTAAATGTATGCAAATTAGGTCTTAAGTATCATCATCATTCATTATTAAGTCGAAAGGGTAAAGTAAGTTTTAAGTCAAGATTAGGGTTTAAAACAAAGGCTGAATTCATTTAGTCGCCACAGCCTCTATACAAACTGAAATGAGGTGAGACCAGTGGCCATGGCTCCGTATATGAGTCCCCTAGGTACTGACCAAGTTCCAGAATCAAACTCTTCTTCGTTTGACCGTGGTGACGGTTTAAGTGCGAGTAGGTCAGAATATTCAGCACAACGTTAAAAGGACATAGTGACACTCGGAGGGCCATAGATCCTAAACCGTAACTCGGATTAAGACGAGTCTTAAACTAAAAATTATCTACTCGAACAGAGCTAACTGAAAGTATTCTTTACAGTAGCCCAGGTATTCTGATCAGACCCAAAAACAGTAGGTTAAGTGTTCAGGTGGGTTCTTGGTGCTTGATGCTCATCACGGTTCTCATCCTTGATGCATATAACTTCAAGTGTACAACTCGTTGATGTGTTTACATAATCTCAACCAAGGTTTGACCATCATAACACTAGTGTAAGTCTATGATATGAAGCACAACTCACTTAAGAGTTGTATGAAGTTTGATGAACCAAAGTTGCATCAATATCATAGATTCAACACATGCATGAATTATAAAAGTAATATTAAGCTACAAACTTGAGAGTAAACTTATAAAATCAAGATCTTAAGTTGTAGAACATAGTTCTTAGTTAGATCTTGAAGATCCTAGACCCAAAAGTCTAGATCTAACATAAGTGTACAAAGTTATAATTTAAAAAGTTTCATTTGCATGTTCTTGAACTTGTAAAGTTAACTTTAGTTCAAGATAAATGAGATCAAGGTTAACTAGTAACACTTTGACCATTATAACAAGAATCACGAAATTAAAATTGTATGAAATGAAGAAATAAACTAAATTTACAAGTAATAAGTTTATGGTTATTCATACTTTAAAGATTCAAGCCAAGGCTTTGATCCTTAAGAAAGTAAACCTTAAGTTCACCAACATGAATGCATGTATGATTTTTAGAACTCATGAGCTTTAAATCTTTAAAACATTAATTGTAGAACCATAAACTAGAAAGTTTAGATTCTTGCTTATTCTTGAAATAACAAGATAATATGAAGAACAAACTAGGAAGTTTGATTCTTAAAAACAACAAATAACTACAAGAAAGTAATCAACAACAAGAACAAGTAATTAAACAACAACAAGAACAAGTAAAAGAATGATGATGGTGGCAGTTTTTAAGAGAGAAAAAGAAGAGGAAATAAGCCTTGTTACTTACCAAGTAGAGAGAAAAATGAGAGCAAATGATAGTGTGCAAGTATGTGTAAGTAAAAGTGAGATGATACTAGAGAATATGTAGTCAAAATTTAAAAAAAAACTCCCTCCCAAGGCTCCCCTTGGCCGATGGTCTTGGCCACCCAATGGGGGTGGTCAACATGCTATATTCTTGTATTGGGGTGTGGTGTTAGTGTTGAATGGTAAAAGTTAAATATATGGGGGAAAGGTTACTAGCATGCTTGTAAGTAATTTGTCTTCCACCTAAGTTAATTATTCCAAGTTTATTATTAACTAGTAATTAGCATAATATGGGCTCCTTGTAGTCCATCAAGAGAAGTAGGGTGGGCTTCCAAGTCCATTAACATGTATCCAATTACAAAAGCCCAAGTCTTAAGCAAGTAAGTAACAATTAATCAAATAAAGCCCAAGTAATTAACTACTAACCTTGGTTAATTAAAATGATTAATAATAATTAATCATGAATGTAAATAATATTTAAAATATTATTCGTGAAAAGTACGTGTGTCGCAAAAATGAGTCGGGCCATGTATAGTCAAGTATGGTAACAAGTAAATGTACATAAATACATTTATTAAAACGCAAACATTAATAATAAATATTAATAAATAAACGTTGGAAAATTCTGGTTCGTTACATTACCCACCTGTTAAAGAAAATTTTGACCCGAAATTTTAAGCTGAGGGAGATGAAGGAGTTGGGAAAAGGTGAGGATACTTCTGCATCATTTGATCCTCTCGTTCCTAGGTAAACTCAGGCCCTTGCTTGGCATTCTATCGAACTCGAACGATCGGAATCTTGTTTTATTTCAAAGTTTTGACCTCGCGGTCCATAATTTCAACATGTTCCTCCACGAAGTGGAGCTTGTCATCAATCATAAGTTCTTCCAGTGGTATGACAAGTTCCGGTTCAGCAAGACACTTCTTCAAATTCGATACGTGAAATGTAGGATGAACGGAACTCAATTGAGTTGGAAGATCCAAACGGTAAGCAACGGGTCCAACACGTTCCAAGATTTCAAAAGGACCAATGTATCGTGGGTTTAACTTTCCACGTTTTACAAAATGGATCACAACTTTCCAAGGTGCAACCTTCAACATTACACGGTCACCCACGTCGAATTCAAAGTCTTTACGTTTCAGGTCGGCATAACTCTTTTGGCAGTCACGGGCCGTCTTAAGTCTCGCTTGAATTTGAGCAATCTTCTCCGTTGTTTCGTGGACTACCTCTGGTCCGGTGATTTGCTTTTCGCCTACTTCGGCCCAATAAATAGGAGATCGGCACTTGCGGCCATACAGTGCTTCAAAAGGTGCGGCGTTAATACTCAAATGATAACTGTTGTTGTATGAGAATTTAGCTAGAAGCAAATGCCTTTCCCAGGCCTTTACGAAATCAATGACACATGCCCGCAACATGTCCTCCAAAGTCTAAATTGTTCATTCACTCTGACTGTCGGTCTGTGGGTGATATGCAGTGCTCATGTCGAGACGGGTTCCCATGGCTTCTTGCAAAGAACGCCAAAATCTAGAAGCAAAACGGGGATCGCGATCTGAGATGATCGATAAAGGTACACCATGATGAGATACAACCTCTTTGATGTATATTTGGGCGAGTCTCTCCATCGTATCCATTTCTTTCATCACTAAGAAGTGGGCAGATTTGGTAATACGGTCAACAATAACCCAGATGGTATCGTGTTCGCCCACCGTCTTTGGTAGCTTGGTAATGAAATCCATTGTTATTCTTTCCCACTTCCATTGGGAGATTTCTGGTTGTTGAAGTAATCCAGAGGGCCTCTGATGCTCGGCTTTAACCTTCGAGAAAGTCAAACACTTACCAACATAAGTTGCAACGTCCTTCTTAAGATTAGGCCACCAATACTGTTCCTTAAGATCATATTACATTTTGCCCGCTCCGGGATGAATTGAATATCTCAATTTATGGGCTTCATCTAGTATAAGGTTCCGTAGATCTCCATAACAAGGTACCCAAATTCTTCCGGCATAACATCGGAGTCCAGTCTCTCTAACCTCGAATCGAGAGACAAGCATGTTCAAGTGTTCATGAGATATATTCTCCTCTTTGATAGCCTCATCTTGGGCTGCTCGGATCTGGCTGTTGAGATTTGAATGGATGGTGATGTTCAAAGCCCTAACACGAAGAGGTGCCATCCTCTCCTTTTGTCTTAAAGCGTCAGGTACAACATTGGCCTTGCCAGGATGATAACGAAGTTCACAATCATAGTCGTTCAATGTCTCAATCCATCGTCACTATCGCATGTTCAGTTGTTTCTGATCGAATATGTGTTGGAGACTCTTGTGGTCGGTGAAGATAGTGCTCTTAGTCCCATACAAATAGTGTCTCCACAATTTGAGCGCAAAGACAATGGCTCCAAGTTCGAGATCGTGAGTAGTGTAGTTCCGTTCGTGAATCTTCAGTTGACGAGAAGCGTAGGCGATAACCTTTGATCTTTGCATCAATACGCAACCAAAACCACTTTTCGAAGCATCGCAATAAACGACAAAATCGTCACTGCCTTCAGGAAGTGATAAGATAGGTGCGGTGGTTAACTTCTTCTTCAAGGTTTTAAATGTTGATTCGTGTGCGGGTTCTCAGATGAACTTCTTCCCTTTGTGAGTCAGCGCGGTCAAAGGACGCGCAATCAAAGAGAAACCTTCAATAAATCTTTGGTAGTAACCGGCGAGACCTAGAAATTGGCGGATATGAGTCGGATTAGTGGGGATCTCCCATTTTCTGATAGCTTCAATCTTGGCACGATCAACTTTGATACCCTGGTCACTCACCACATGACCCAGAAATTGGACTTCATTCAACCAAAATTCACACTTGGAGAATTTCGCATAAAGTTGCTCTTGTCTCAAGAGTTCAAGCACTAATCGAAGATGTTGCTCATGCTCTTCTTTGCTCTTGGAGTAGATGAGGATATCATCTATGAAGACGATAATGAACTTATCCAGGTACGGCTTGCAGACACGATTCATGAGGTCCATGAACACGGCAGGTGCGTTGATTAATCCGAATGGCATCACGAGGAACTCATAATGACCATAACGAGTTCTGAATGCAGTCTTCATCATATCGCTTTATTTTAGCCTCAACTGGTGATAACTGGATCACAAATCGATCTTAGAATAAATGCTTGATCCTTGTAGTTGTTCAAAAAGATCGTCAATTCAGGGAAGAGGATACCGATTCTTGATTGTCAATTTGTTGAGTTCACGGTAGTCGATACATATACGGAAGGATCCATCCTTCTTCTTCACAAATAAAACAGGTGAGCCCCAAGGCGAGGAACATGGTTGGATGAATCCACGGTCTAGCAGTTCTTGTAATTGGCTCTGCAACTCTTGCATTTCGGAAGGTGCGAGTCAATAAGGTGCACGAGATACAGGTGCAGCTCCTGGTACTAAATCGATCTAAAACTCTACTGCTCTCGGTGGTGGTAATCCAGGCAATTCTTCAGGGAAGACATCGGAAAATTCGTTCACAATTCGAACATCATTCACACCCTTCACCTCGGTTTCTAATGTTTTCACATGTGCTAAGACAGCAAGACGTCCCTTCTTCATGATCTTTTGTGCTTTTAAGCAACTATTGAGGTTCAGCTTCGAGGTACATCACTCCCCGTAAATAGCCAGTGGCTCGCCCTCTCCGTGTTGTATACGAAGAGCTTTATCTCCACAGATAATGTCAGCCTTTATCTTGGTCAACCAGTCCATATCGACAATAACATCAAAGCTTCCTAACTTAATGGGTATCAAGTCAATCTCGAAATCTACACCAGCTATGTTGATAATAGCTCCTCGACTAATATGGTCAACTTTCTCAAGTTTTCCATTGGCGACCTCGACAAGCATACTCTCTTTTAAAGGGACTAACGACCAATTAATCTTATCGCAAAAGTATCTACATACATAACTTCTATTGGCACCAGTATCAAATAGGACAGAAGCTAATAAATTATTGATAGTGAATATACTTGTCACCAATTCGGGGTTCTCATGTGCATCCCTTGCATTAACATTGAAAGCTCTGCCACGCGGTGGTCCGCCGTCCTTTCTTTTGTTGGGATATGCATTTCTGAAGTGGCAAGTCTGTCCACATTCGTAGCACTTTTTTGGTCCATTGAGGTTCGCCTTCACATTCAGGGTGGTGACCTTACAGTCCTTACTGATATGCCCAGTCCGTTGGCACTTTTCACAAACTACATTACAATACCCGGTATGGTGCTTGTAGCACCTCTTGCACTATGGTAGGGTACCTTTGTAGTTCGGGTTTGAGCTTGTGTTTGGGTTGGGATTCCCACCGTTGTTGTTTCCTTTGAAACCCTCATGTCGCTTCGCCGGGTTTTGATCATAGGATCTACCCTTGTTGTTATCCCACTAACGCTTATCACTACTACCCGCTTCAGATTTAGCCTTCTCCGGTTCATCGATGATGATATGGTTCATTAAGGTATGCGCCATGCGCATTGCTTCCGGGACGTTGGGTGGCTTAGACGAGGTGACATTTCCCTTAATGCTCTTAGGAAGTCCCCAGAAGTACCTTTCCATTCGCTAAAACTCCGGGGTAACCATCGTCGGACACATCAGGGCTAGTTCCAAAAACTTCCGGTTATAACTATCAAGGTCGTTCCCAACAGCCTTTAGTTGCATAAATTCAATCTCCATCTTCTGGATCTCGGTCCTAGGGCAATATTCCTCAATCAGGGCCCCTTTGAACTCCTCCCATGGGGTAGCAAACGCCTCATCAATACCCTTTGCTTGAGCCAACGTGTTCCACCATGTTAGTGCGCCGTCAGACAGCGTACATGAAGCAAACTTGGTTTTATTCGCCTCTGAACAGTTACTAACTCGAAACACAGATTCTAACTTCTCAAACCATCTAGTGAGACCAACCAGCCCCTCTGTTCCACTAAAGTTATGAGGTTTGCAGCTTTGAAACTCTTTGTATGTGCACCCATTAAGAATGGGCTGGTTAACCGGTGGCGGTGGAGCTTGGAGGTTTCTTTCTGCTAAAGCTGCGGCGACCCGTTCATTGATCATCTCCTCGATTTAGGCTGCGGTAGGTGTTGATCGTCCGTTGGCCATGGTGTTCTAAACAAAAATTTTGACTCAAGTCAAAATCCAGTATTCAAATAGTAATAATACAGTATATGGTAACCAACATGGAATCAACACATCACATGTTTATTAAGTAATGCAACCAGGCACAAATACCACAGAATCATCATACAGTAACGTAAATAGATCATCGTGCAAGAATTAAATAACGCAAGGTTTCCATTCATTAATAATAAGTTGCATACATCTGTATAGGTTCGTACAATACATAAGTGAAACATAAAACTACAACTAGATTACATAATGAAATCTACTACAAAAGCCCTACGGTGACAGTGGGTGTAGGATGTCCAATACGTGGGACATCTGGTCCTCGATCTCAGTTACCCGAGCACGGAGGATCTCCACCTCCCTCATTAGTTCCTCGACAGAGGGAGATGGTGGGGCAGGTGGTGCAATCGGTACGGGTGGTGCTGGTGGAGCTGGTGGTGCAGACGGTCCGGCTCCAGAAGTAGAGGCTGTGAAGCGGTAAGGCTTACGAATGAAGGGATCAGTAGGATACGGCACAAGCCGCTTACGGACGGTAACCCTACGACGCCGACCATATGCGTCAGTGAATGCTCGACCTTCGTTGATCCCTGGAATGACGGTACCATCGATACGGTACCGCTTCTTCGGCGGGGTGGAGGGTGGCTGTACAGGTGCATCATCAGGGTCCTCCTCATTGGAGTCATCGTCACTAGAGTCGTCTGTGGATGAGTTGTCAGATGACGAGTCATCTGAATCATGTGGAGGTGGCTGCATGGGTGGCTGTATTGGCTCTCCTCGGGCGGCCATCATCTGTCGGTATCGGGCGGGTCCGATCAGCACGAGACGTCCATCAGGAGCGCGTCGGCACCAATGACGATACTGATTACAGAATGGGCCTTCCCCAAATTCCGCGGGAATCACAACACCACCAGGATGGTGTTGTGGCTCCTGAGGTACTGGGGCTAGTGGAGCTGGAATCTCCGGGAGGTCATCGGCTCCGTCGGAGGTAACCATCGGGGCAGGTGCATGACTACTAGCTCTGGAGGATGAAGCGCCTGGGTCACTATAGGGTGTCGCCGACGGGATCTGAGGATCGACAACAGCGACAGGAGAAGTGGCTGATGAGTCTGTGTCGCTGCCCAAAATGATAGCAGGTGGAATATCCGACATCTAAACAAGGAAAATAACTTTCCATGTCAGTAAGTCATAAAGCAAGCATGTATTAGGCCAAGTAACTACGACAGTCTAGATCATGGGTAATAGTAAGTAGCATGGCAACAACGACAAGTATCATGCAATTAAAAGCAGATAATAGCATGCAGTAGTGAAATCATTTAATAGCATGCGGCATATAGTAGTAAAAGTAAGCAGCAGCATGCAGTAAGTTCAGCGGAAACAAGTAAACTAGCAAGTTGTAGATTAGTCCTATTAGTGAATCCTACTCGGGTCGGTCCAGACTCACTAATGCAACCTAATTCCCTACAACCAATGCTCTGATACCAAATGTGACGCCCCGTACTAAATCATCATGTACAGACCATCAACAACAGGATCATTTCAAGGTCAAACAATATATGATATTTTAAAACAAGTTGCATTCATGATAAAAGGTGATGTCATAACTAACGTCGAATGTTTTACATCAAAAGTATGCTTCAATAAATAGAAGCAAGGATAATAGTATGTGACCCATAGGTCGTTACAAATCAGAGTTTCAAAAGTAATAATGTTTATGAATGCAAGATAAACGTTCATGCGGTGACATCTCTAAAGCAGCGGGTGTCTACAGCAAGACTAGTACAACAACGGAAGTGGCTAACCTTAAGCACCTGAGAAAAACATGCTTAAAAATGTCAACACAAAGGTTGGTGAGCTATAGTTTAAGTATAACAGTAAAGTAATGTAGGCCACGAGATTTCAGTGCTTCAACAAGCGTTTCAAAATATTATGATAAAGTATATGTTTAACCGTGGGCACTTGGTAACTAACTTAATGTTTATAACCCCCTGAAAGTACACTTGGCGAGTGCGTATGTTTATGAAGTATTAAACACCCATTAAATGCTAGCGCTACTAGCCCGAGTGGGGATGTCAAACCCTATGGATCAATATCTAAGATTCACGTTCACCGGTTCAAAAACCAATGACTAAACGTTACCGAGCTAAAGGGAATGTTTATGCCGTTGTATAACCCACACATATATAAAGTTTAAGTACTCGTGCCTAGTATGTAAAACGTAAAACACGCATGCATTCTCAGTCCAAAAATAGTTAAGGTAAAAAGGGATGCTAGAACTCACAATGATAAAGTAGTAAAAGTCGTTACGCGGTATAGTAAGCAAAGTTGTTGGTCCGAAAGTCCTTAACCTAGGTAAAAAGGTACTAAGTCAGTAGGTTGTTCCCAAAAGTGTAAATGTATACAAATTAGGTCTTAAGTATCATCATCATTCATTATTAAGTCGAAAGGGTAAAGTAAGTTTTAAGTCAAGATTAGGGTTTAAAACAAAGGCTGACTTCATTTAGTTGCCACAGCCTCTGTACAAACTGAAATGAGGTGAGACTAGTGGCCATGGCTCCGTATATGAGTCCCCTAGGTACTGACCAATTTCCAGAACCAAACTCATCTTCGTTTGACTGTGGTGACGGTTTAAGTGCGAGTAGGTAAGAATTTTCAGCACAACGTTAAAAGGACATGGTGACACTCGGAGGGCCATAGATCCTAAACCGTAACTCGGATTAAGACGAGTCTTAAACAAAAAATTATCTAATCGAACAGAGATAACTGAAAATCAACTTTACAGTAGCCCAGGTATTCTGATCAGACCTGAAAAACATTAGGATAAGTGTTCCGGTGGGTTCTTGGTGCTTGATGCTCATCACGGTTCTCATCCTTGATGCATATAACTTCAAGTGTACAACTCGTTGATGTGTTTGCATCATCTCAACCAAGGTTTGACCATCATAACACTAGTGTAAGTCTATGATATGAAGCACGACTCACTTAAGAGTTGTATGAAGTTTGATGAACCAAAGTTGCATCAAGATCATAGATTCAACACATGCATGAATTATAAAAGTAATATTAAGCTACAAACTTGAGAGTAAACTTATAAAATCAAGATCTTAAGTTGTAGAACATAGTTCTTAGTTAGATCTTGAAGATCCTAGACCCAAAAGTCTAGATCAAACATAAGTGTAGAAAGTTATAATTTAAAAAGTTTCATTTGCATGTTCTTGAACTTGTAAAGTTAACTTTAGTTCAAGATAAATGAGATCAAGGTTAACTAGTAACACTTTGACCATTATAACAAGAATCACGAAATTAAAAGTGTATGAAATGAAGAAATAAACTAAATTTACAAGTAATAAGTTTATGGTTATTCATACTTTAAAGATTCAAGCCAAGGCTTTGATTCTTAAGAAAGTAAACCTTAAGTTCACCAACATGAATGCATGTATGATTTTTAGAACTCATGAGCTTTAAATCTTTAAAACATTAATTGTAGAACCATAAACTAGAAAGTCTAGATTCTTGCTTGTTCTTGAAATAACAAGATAATATGAAGAACAAACTAGGAAGTTTGATTCTTAAAAACAACAAATAACTACAAGAAAGTAATCAACAACAAGAACAAGTAATTAAACAACAACAAGAACAAGTAAAAGAATGATGATGCTGGTGGTTTTTAAGAGAGAAAAAGAAGAGGAAATAAGCCTTGTTACTTACCAAGTAGAGAGAAAAATGAGAGCAAATGAAAGTGTGCAACTATGTGTAAGTAAAAGTGAGATGATACTAGAGAATATGTAGTCAAAATTTAAAACAAAACCCCCTCCCAAGGCTCCCCTTGGCTGATGGTTTTGGCCACCTAATGGGGGTGGTCAACATGCTATATTCTTGTATTGGGGTGTGGTGTTAGTGTTGAATGGTAAAAGTTAAATATATGGGGGAAATGTTACTAGCATGCTTGTAAGTAATTTGTCTTCCACCTAAGTTAATTATTCCAAGTTTATTATTAACTAGTAATTAGCATAATATGGGCTGCTAGTAGTCCATCAAGAGAAGTAGGGTGGGCTTCCAAGTCCATTAACATGTATCCAATTACAAAAGCCCAAGTCTTAAGCAAGTAAGTAATAATTAATCAAATAAAGCCCAAGTAATTAACTACTAACCTTGGTTAATTAAAATGATTAATAATAATTAATCATGAATGTAAATAATATTTAAAATATTATTCGTGAAAAGTACGTGTGTCGCAAAAACGAGTCGGGCCATGTATAGTCAAGTATGGTAACAAGTAAATGTACATAAATACATTTATTAAAATGCAAGCATTAATAATAAATATTAATAAATAAACGTTGGAAAATTCCGGGTCGTTACAAAAATGCATCAATTTATGATGTCGATTTTTTTGAAAAATCGTTACTAAAATTGACCGATTTCTCATATTTGAATTCCATCAATGAGTATATGTTTAGAATGATCTACTGCAGCTAACTACAAATTTTGATGAGTTTCAGTCAAGTTTTGAGGTGTTTTCGATTTGCACCACCATGAGCCGCCATGGACCACCATAGCTTCTGCCGGATTTTGCTGTTGAAGATGAATATGAAGATGACCGATTTAGCAGGTACCAGGAATCTTTTGTTTACATTAGCACACTTTTCCAAAATACATAACCTACAATAGCATTTTTCTGAGTATATAGCCTACATTGGGATTATATATATATATATATATATATATATATATATATATATATATATATATATATATATATATATACCATTTGGTAGCCGAAACCATATATTATTTAATACATGGCTATATCCAGCCTAAATAAATTATATTTTAGCTCAAAAACTAGCCTAAATAAATTATGTATTGTTAGGATTTAAGACCTAACAATAAAAGTAATTTCAGAAAATTACTCTCCCTACAAAGACAAATGAAGGCAATAACAAAGAAAATAAGAACGCGATAATTTTACGTGATTATATGTAATCAAGAGTTGATTACTTTAATCCACGGACCAAACTAGAGATATTTTATTGATATAATTCGTGATACATGCTATGGGTTACATTAGGGTGCTTATATAGGCAAAACTCAACAAGGAAACAACTTAACGAACAAGAAAACTCGGTTTTGGAAACTTTAGTTGACCAATCATCGACTAGCGATCACAAGATATTTCCCATCTACATTCTCGCATTCACGAGATATCATTCGAGGGTAATATCCATTCGCGACATCCTTTTTCCCTTCCGCAAGTACTGATCCTCACTAGCCTCGCGATCGCGAGATTGAGCCTCGCAGTCGCGAGCTTCTCCTATTCCTTTGTTTTATTTAAGCTTCTTCACTCCAACAATCTCCCACTTGAAGGAAACTTTAAAAAAACCCAATCTTCGTCAATCAACAAAGTAACCAAGATTGTTAAACCACCATTCATACCACCAAAACGCCATTTGGGACATGCATACTCAACACATTTTTCGGATGAGTAGACTTTCTATATAAGGTATTCAATACTTCTTGTTAGACTTGAACCATCATCTCTCTATCTCTCTAGCATGTCATCTTTTCTCATAAAATCATGAGAATACCGGTTGAGGCAATGCAAAACCTCAACTTGTCCGTTGTCACCTTCTTAGTAAGCATATCTGTAAGACCCAAATATTTATTGCACATAATGTAATTATGGTGTACATAAAGTGTATGAAGCTTTGCATGATTTAAAAGTTGACAGGACCTGCTCAGCCCTTTGTGCGCGCCGCACAGGGATAATGGTGTGCGTCGCTCACTGTTCCTACGACAGAATTCTGCTTTTTCTAATTAAGTTAAATGAAGGGCATATTGGTCTTTTCACTTGGGGGACAGTTTTAGGCCACAAAAGGCAGATTTGTGGACTCAAGCAAGTCCACAATCTTATCCCTATTCTTTCATCTTCAACCTCAAACCCTAGAGTGAGAAATAGAGTTTAGAGAGAGAAAGCTTCTTTTGGAGAAGAAGAAGCTTGAATCAATCGAAGTTGCAAGTGTTAAAGTTATTCATCTCGTTCACGGCTACATTGTGGTAGTATTGGTAAGTTCTAACTCTAAGTTTTCATAGTATGATTAGTGTTCATAATTGGGGTTTTGATTTGGGTGTTCTTGAGTAAACCCACTAGTTGATAGTTGGGTGTTTGAGCTAGTAAATGGTGTAAATGACCATTGTTGGTTGGTTTGGGTTGGTTAGTGAAATTGATTAATTGATAATCATGTTTGATTGTTGAAATCACTAGGTAATTCAGGTTATAAGTGATTAAAGGTATGAGCTTGCAAAATGGGTGTTTTGACTTGAGATTAGGTCAAAAGGGGTTTTGTGTCAAAATGATGCAAGTAAGTGTTTTGATGTTGAAACCTTGAGTATAATGGGGTGTTTGAACATAATCATTAGTTAATTGTGATTATGGTTGTTTTGGGCGAGATTTGACTTAGTCAAAGTGGAAGTAAGTGCAAAAGGGTCGAAATTGCATTTATGGTGTTTTGGGGCATAAGCTAGAGTGTTTAACTTATTTGTTTGTGAATTATCTAGGTGATTCACATTTGGACGATTAGGAGCTCAAGCAGGAGTTTCCTTTCTTGCAATTGAGGTGAGTGGAATATTTATACATGTATGTATGTAGTTTATTTACTCGTACGCGATGTGGGCCTTAGGTGCCACATCACGAGTGTTGGGCGTTATGTCACAAGATGGTGACTTATTGAGGTTATGGGTGAAGAGAACTACGGGCCGGTAGTGTCTCGTTAGGTGCATCACATGTCGGTGACACCTCATGGTGGTTCACGAGGCGGTGACCCCTTTGTAGTTGGTTGGTGAATCACAAGTCGGTGATACCATAAGTAGGGGAAGTGATTCACAAGTCGGTGACACTTCGTAGTGTTCACGAGTTGGTGACACTAGATGGTGAATCACAAGTCGGTGATACCATAGTTGGAGAAGTGATTCACAAGTCGGTGACACTTCTTAGTGCTCACAAGTCGGTGACACTAGGTGGTGCTTCACGAGTCGGTGATGCCACATGGCGTTCACAAGTCGGTGACCCATACGTATTAGTGGGTGGTTCGCAAGTCAGTGACACCCTTTGGTGATTCACAAGTCGGTGACACCTTATGATGAGTCACGAGTCAGTGACATCATACGAGTGAGACTCGACATTATTGGTCGTCTACAAGTCGGTAGTGCCATAGCGGGAAACGGTTTGTTATGTTTATGCATTGTTATGATTTAGTATATTATTGTGGTGGTTTATATACTAACGTTGTTGATAGTTGTATGTTTGGTGATGCTAGCTCATTTATACGTTTGTTTGCATGGTATTTGTAAGTGGATGCGTGTAGATAAACTATATATTTATATGTATAAGTATTGCATTCACTAAGCATTAGCTTACCCTCTCGTGGTTTACATTTTTAGGTACAGAAGTGGATTTGGCAAGGGTATGCTCGGGATTTAGATGATTTCCCCTTTTGATGCTTGCATGGATTACTTTTGGTTTCGACTTAGGATTGGGCAGTTTATCCCCAAACATCATGCTCGTAGTTGTGTTTGGAATTTAAACTTATGTAGTCAAAAACTTGTATTTTGTACGAAAGTCGTAAAACGGCCGATGTGGGCCCGGTGTCCTAAAACTTGTTTTATTATTGAAACATGTTAGTTTTACATATTATAAAATGTTGTGAAAAGCGTTTTGCCTAAAAGTGTCGGGAAGTGTGAGATCTTTTAACGAAAATTGGATATTTTGGACAGGGGGCTGCCAGACCCTGTGCGCGCTGCGCACACATGGGGCTGCGCGCCGCGCACCCTACCTGTAAAAAAAAATTTATTTCGCGTATTTCGGTTGGATAACGGGTTGGGTTGTTACAAGTGGTATAAGAGCATGGTCTAAGGGATTTTGGTGACTTTAGATAGGCGCCTAGACTTAGACTTTTGTGTGTGCTTATTTGTTGCGAGACTTGTAGGATTACGGGTCGGTTCGGGTTTTAGCTAGTGCCTTAGATTGTAGGTGAACTAACTATGTATTGATTATGTTGTTTTTAATCATGTTGTTTGTGTTGTATATCTAGCGAGATGGTTGTTGTATTCATGAGCTCGGCATGGCGTGTGAGCGTAATAATGCTACGCGACCATTATTACGATTGCTAGCCAAGTCAAGTAAGTGATGTACAACAAGAATTGAACTAGATGGGATGTGCGAGTGGTGGCGTATTTCTAATGACCCGTCCTAATCCATCTGGAAATATACATTACATTTGGTTACATCGCGAGGTACTTGACCTCTATATGATACATTTTACAAACATTGCATTCGTTTTTAAAAGATAAACTTTCATTTCATCGAAAGTTGACGACATGCATACCATTTCATAATATATCCAACTATAATTGACCTAGTAATAATCTTGATGAACTCGACGACTCGAATGCAACGTCTTTTGAAATATGCTATGAATGACTCCATGTAATATCTCTAATATGAGCAAATGCACAGCGGAAGATTTCTTTCATACGTGAGAATAAACATGCTTTAAAGTGTCAACCAAAAGGTTAGTGAGTTTATTAGTTTATCGTAATCAATCATTTCCATAATTTTAATAGACCACAAGATTTCATTTATTCAATAATCATACACTCGCAAGTGTTTAAAATTCATTCATATGGATTGAACACCTCGTAACCGACATTAACAAAATGCATCTAGAATATCCCCAAACATATAAACATCGAAGTACTAAAGTAGTTCAAAATCTCTGAATGGGGCGTGTCAAAGCCCATAGATCTATCTTTAGGATTCGCGTTAATTGGTGGCAATTATAATAAACACCAATTCTTAGGCTATCAAGTTCAACAAGGGTGATATCCGGTATAACAATTCAACCATAGAATGTAGTTTCGATTACTTGTGTCTATTTTGTCAAACATTTATAAAAGCGCATGTATTCTCAGTCCCAAAAATATATATTGCAAAAGCATTTAAAAGGGGAGCAAATGAAACTCACAATCCAATATTTTGTAGTAAAAATATTCATACGACGAAACTGAACAATGCAGGGTTGGCCTCGGATTCACGAAACTATATCATTTGTATATTTATTAACACATATAATCATAATCGAACAAGTTCATACATTATATCTTTAAGTTATATATTATATATATATATATATATATATATTTATTTATCTGATTAGTATTATATTAAGAGCACTTAATTTATTATATATGAATATTTATATAACATTAGTTAATAAGATTAATACATACTTATATTTATTACAAATATATTCTTACATGTATAATATTCATTTGTCATAAAAATAATAATGATAATAATTTTAATTTCTAATTAAACAGATAGTTTTAATATCATGATAATTTTAGTAATACTAATAATAATCTAGATGATAATACTACTAATAATAGTAATAATGAAAGTAGTAATAATAATTAAAAGTTAATAATTTTAACACAAATGATAAAATAAAATGATAAAAATAATATTTTTTTAACAATAATAGTAATTTTAATAATAATTATAGTTTTAATAGAAATTTTAATAATTGTATTAATATTAATACTAATTATGGTGTTTAGACGATAATTCTAATACTAATATTATTAATAATGATACTTAGTAAAATTATTAATGATAATGATATTACTAATTTTAATAAAAGTGATTGTTTTACAGTAATAATACTTTTAGTAATAATGATAATAATAATAATAATACTGATAACCATAAAATGATACAGATAATACTTATCGATAATACTTAGTAATAACAATAATATTAATAATTTCAATTATATTAGTGATAATGACAGTCATAATTAATATTAGTAATGATAATGATTTTCATCATAACCGCAATAATTATTAATAATGCTAATAATAATCAATACAATAACAATAACAATAACAATAACAATAACAATAATAGAAATAATAGTTTTTATATAAAAAAATGAAACTACCTTCTAAATCCTCTTTAAAAAGAATTGCACCAAGACGGGTTCGAACCCGTGACCACACGCTCAACCAAAACACCCCTTTACCATTTAGCTATATCAGTTTTTCTGAATTAAACACAAACCATATTTATTTAACTGAACTTTCTGTGTTATACCTTCTTCTTCACTGAATCCAGTCGACCAAAGATACCAAAATCATATAACGATTTACCAATCAAGATTTAAGACTTTGTAAACAACCAAGAATCAATAAAGTGATGTAATTGATTAATAAGAAAAACAGAAAAGAAAATTTAAAAACAACCTGCTATTGTTCGCGATGGAAAAAGAAACTCAATAATTGATTTCGAAATCTAGCTCGTTTTGGGTTATGATCACAACACGAATTATACTCTAAAACTTCATTAGAAACTTTTTGAATACTTAATTGATCCAATGACAACTCACAGCGTTCGAATTTCTTGATGAACACATACTTTGACTTTTTGAAAAATCGACTTTGACTCCAAAATTCGAGCTCGTTAAAAGGAATTGAACACTGAGATTTTGCATAAATATTTAGAAAAAGATTCCTAATAAGACTGTTTTAACACATTTTGAATTCGTTTTCTAATTGAAGATTTAGGATAAAGGGTACAAGAACAGAGGTACCGGGTTTTGTTTATTTTATTTCTCCCTCTTACACTTACCAATTATGGTGTTAATTATATGTTACGTTTTAGTGAAATGTTTATATAACAACAGGAATCACTCTCAGCTGTTTTGTAGTGGTTTTCGACTTCTCAATCAAACAGATTAGAACAAAGAAATAAAGGAAAATAATTAAAAGTCTGATGTCGATGTCTAACAGAATTTGGGTGTATATGTGATTTGATTCGGTTTGATTACAAGTTTAGAGACAAAAGGAATCGAGGCTTGAGAAAAATAATAGAAACAGAAAGGGACGTGCAACAGATTCATATAATTGAATCTGGTTTCTATAATTTTAATATTAATAAATTATAAATAAAAATGTATTAATTAATAATAATAATACTGATAATAATAATTATTAATAATAATATTCATAATAATATTAAATATTAATAATATTGATAATGTTTTTTTTAATAATAAGAATACTAATACTAATAATAATTATAATATTAGAATAATAAAGGGAAATAATAATTCTGATATGATAATATTAACAATAATGAAAGTTTTAAATAAAAGATAAGTTTAATAATAATGTTGATAAAAAAATAATAATAACTATAATAAGAATATTTGTTCATGATAATGTAATAATAATGTATAATAATAATACAATTTATAATTAAGATATAACAATTTACATATTTCCATTTTTATATATTAATATTAATACTACAGATATTGATATTAATAATAATAAAAGCAATTATAACAAATATATTTTTAACTTGTAATTATATTTAACATGTTAAGATTATACATTATAATTATACATTATTTTATATGATAGCATGTGTTGTATATTTATTATAAATACTTTATATAATAAGTGTATGCATATGAAAAATGTAATTGTCTTATATATATATATATATATATATATATATATATATATATATATATATATATATATATATATATATATATATATATATATATATATATATATATATATTAGTATAATATTCTCATCATCATATTAAGCATATAGTATTTATAATTTATATATATATTTTCCAATATCCATATGATAATAACTATTACAGAAATCATATATATCTATTCATAGATTTATTTAAAAATAATTTTCTTATCTTGTATATATTATTTTACATATTTAATTCTAATGATTCAATTATCTTTTATTATTTTCAATACATACATTTATGTATATAATATATATACATATATATTTATTTACAATAATTGTTCGTGAATCGTCGGGAATAGTCTAAGGTTAAATGAATCCATCTTAATAGTTCAAAAATTTTAAGACTCAACATTACAGATTTTGATTATCGTGTCGAAATCATATAAGAATAAAGTTTAAATTTGGTTGGAAATTTCCAGGTCGTCACAATACCTACCCGTTAAAGAAATTTCGTCCCGAAATTTGATTGAGATGGTCATGACCGACAAAAAAATATGTTTTCATGACGCATACGAGCTAGAATTTAGAGTTTTTATCATTAGTAAGTTATATGGATAAAATAATTCATTTATGTGAAGAGTACGAGTGAAGCTATCACAAAAGAGTGAAATGAGAAAATAATGTTTCGTCATATCCTTTGACGTAGATATGGTTGATTTCAGGAGTTTAAGGGATTTGGAGTAAATCTTCGTGATAAAATTTGATTCTTCGGTAATTAGGATCCTGTTTGGTTAAATGCGATGATCTGTCTCGAGTGCTTTATCTGATATTTCACTATAAATCTACCCTCTTCGTTTTCTTATTTCCACACTCCCATTTCTATTTCGAAGCTTCATTATTTTGCTTTCTCTTTACAAGTCATGATCCAGAATTCATAAGTATGGAGCTTCGAATGAACATGACTAATGTTCTAAGAGAGAAATTGTAATAGTACGATTTGATTTGTCAAATTACCAGAATTACTGAGAATAGAACTATCAAGAATATACTTTCTTGATATGTTCAGAAGTTAAGCAAAATGAAAGAGTTATGTAACATGGCACATGATGACGTTATGATCTGTGAATCATCATGTTCTATTAGAAACTCAGCATGACTTACTGTAATATAATCACGTTGATCAAGTATCATTATATTATAATAACTCATGCATCAATTTCCAACACTACTTCAAAATCATTCATAATTCAAACTCAAATTTTAAAGAAATTTAGAAACTAAAGTAGTTTCTTTTATGATGTAATATAGATAGCACGAAGAGATAAATAATTTTGGACGAGAATATTTATGAAAATATCTTCAGAAATATCAAGGATATTTATGATGATATTTTGGAATTTCTAAGTTCGATGGTTGATAAAGAGAGATTTTCCGCAAGATTTTAACATGAGTATGGAGCAAGATATTCGTTGAAGGTTTCATCGGATCCAGAATTACCTGTATTCTTTGAATATAGGGTTTGGTCCTTGTATTTGTCCTTGGTCTCCTTCAGAGTTAGCTCAATCCGTTTTTGAGGACCAAATTTTCTATCGAGCGTTCCCAACATTCCATTCTTTATTATCAAACTTTTGGCCGTTTAGATCATCTACAATTTTGCTATTTCCTCTGCATTTAATGCTACCATATATGAATCATCGGTTATCAATCCGAGGTGGTTTCAAGAGAATTGTGTTTTTAGATGATTAAACGTTGATGGTAATATGGTGGAATATAAAAGGTTCCCTGGTAACAATAAAAGAGCACGCATATATATCAAATTAATGATAAGGTTGCTTCGAACAAAAAGTCAAAGTTGACTTGCTGAAGCTGTGACAAAATTGGCTAATTTGAAAAAGAGTTGCAATGTTATTTTCGGTAATAACAATGCCAAAGGAGCTAGCACAGACACGTGTTAAACGTTTACACAGGTTCTGAGTGTTTTTAGGTGCATAACTATATGCATCAATCTCTTCTTCCGTAGATGAAGTGCGGTTAGTTCATCCTATCGATTGAAGTGTTTTCAAGAATTATGAAAGGTTTGAATCGCAGATTATAATCGTCAAGATACAAATGAGGTTTAAGATGAAATCAAGTGGTAAATTGAAGAAATGTTTAGTTTCATATGTTATAATCAATATTTTAATTCATTTTAATTATCCAATGTTAATAGTCCACAGTTGATAGTCCACAGTTAGCAATTCAATAATTCATATATAGTTTAATATATAACATCCGAATTAATTAATACGTATCGTGACCCATTGTATACATGTCTCAGACTCGATCACAACTCAAAGTAAATATATTATTGTAGAATCAACCTCAACCCTGTATAGCTAACTCGAACATTACTGCATATAGAGTGTCTATGGTTATTCTAAATAATATATAGATGAATCAATATGATATGTCAAAACCTTGTATACGTGTCCCGATATTTAAATGCGTAAAATAAATACAGAAATTAAATGACGATAAATAAAATTGCGAGAATATAAATTGCGATAAATAAATTGCGATAAATAAAATGTAACCAGTTAGCTAGGAACAGTTAGCTAGGAACAGTTAGCGTGGATTCTTAACAAAAATTTTCTCATAGTTAATTTTTTTGTTTCTAACAAATTTTATTTTTGTCCAATGTTTTCTTCATTATGCCACTTGTTGGATTCTGGTAAGTCAAAATCCAAATATGAAATTGAATGAAAATAGTTATTCTGTGGTGAACGGATTCGTATTTATGTGGATGTAAGTAGGATAGTAAATGACCGTTGAATCAGATTCGAAAAATGTACAGTGTGACTTATTAATGTGAAATCTAAATATTCCTCGGGTATTACCTACCCGTTAAAATATTTTCACCATTAACAATTTGTACAAAAGAATTTTTAATTACAATCTTTATGTAAACATATATACATATATATTTTCTTCAGATGTAATCATGGATTTAATGAGTTAATATGATATTAAACTCATTTGATTTACCGTTAGAACAAGAATATATAATCTCTAAAACATTAGAGATTACATGATCACCATGTCGAACGAAGATAAATGATGTAGAACGTCATGTAAAACGATGATTATACTTGAGGTACAGAATAAGATGTTGAGGCATGGATTGTTGATGGTACTGGCGCTGTTACTGATGGTACTGCTGGTGTCGGTGATGTTGTTGAAGCTGGTAAATTTTGCACCATATTCTCCAAATTGATTACTCGAGCGCGAAGTTCGTTGACTTCTTCTATTATTCCGGGATGATTGTTGATAGGAACGAGCGAATGAATAAGGTTTAGAATCTGAGTTATGATATAGTCGTGGTGAGATACTCGGAGAGAGGAAATGGTGTTTTGAACAGGTTCGCCGGTAAGTGCTTTAGATACTTTGCCAAGAGGGAAATGTGGTGGGGGGAAAGGATCGCCTTCTTCTTGTCTCCAATGATTAAGTAGGCTACGAACTCATCAGATGAATTGGAGATGGCTGATTGGTTGATTCATTCTGGTAACGGTGCTTTCGGAGCTTAGGTGGATATCCATATCAGAATAGCTGTCGGAATTCGAGGAATTCGAACTGGTTGAGAGATCCATCTCGTACGATCAAATGGAGGATTTTCAATATGAATTAGATTATGGGATGTAGATTAGTATCCTACAATACATAATTTACATGTGCATATATAATACTAAAATCCCATAAGTTACGGAGGAATCTATGGAATATGTCAGGCAAAGATTACAGTAACAGATACGCTAAGATGTGAATTTTTTCTATACACTCTTCACGCAATCAATGCAATAAGATGTGTCTAGACTAAGAATGATAAGCAGGTAATTTCCGACAAAAATTATAAGCAAGACTTTTGACATGCAGACACGGTCGAAGTCCAGACTCACTAATGCATCCTAACAACTATCAGTTAGACACACTAATGCAAGACCTGGTTCGCTAAGAACACCGCTCTGATACCAACTCTAATGACCCGTCCCAATCCATCTGGACGAATACATTACATTTGGTTAAATTGTGAGGTACTTGACCTCTATATGATACATTTTACAAACATTGCATTCGTTTTTAAAAGATAAACTTTCATTTCATCGAAAGTTGACGGCATGCATACCATTTCATAATATATCCAACTATAATTGACCTAGTAATAATCTTGATGAACTCGACGACTCGAATGCAACGTCTTTTGAAATATGCTATGAATGACTCCATGTAATATCTCTAATATGAGCAAATGCACAGCGGAAGATTTCTTTCATACGTGAGAATAAACATGCTTTAAAGTGTCAATCAAAAGGTTAGTGAGTTCATTAGTTTATCGTAATCAATCATTTCCATAATTTTAATAGACCACAAGATTTCATTTATTCAATAATCATACACTCGCAAGAGTTTAAAATTCATTCATATGGATTGAACACCTCGTAACCGACATTAAAAAAATGCATCTAGAATATCCCCAAACATATAAACATCGAAGTACTAAAGCAGTTCAAATTCTCTGAATGGGGCGTGTCAAAGCCCAGAGATCTATCTTTAGGATTCGCGTCAATTGGTGGCAATTATAATAAATACCAATTCTTAGGCTACCATGTTCAACAAGGGTGATATCCGGTATAACAATTCAACCATAGAATGTAGTTTCGATTACTTGTGTCTGTTTCGTCAAACATTTATAAAAGCGCATGTATTCTCAGTCCCAAAAATATATATTGCAAAAGCATTTAAAAAGGAAGCAAATGAAACTCACAATCCAATATTTTGTAGTAAAAATATTCATACGACGAAACTGAACAATGCAGGGTTGGCCTCGGATTCACGAACCTATATCATTTGTATATTTATTAACACATATAATCGTAATCGAACAAGTTCATACATTATATCTTTAAGTTATATATTATATATATATTTATCTGATTAGTATTATATTAAGAGCACTTAATTTATTATATATGAATATTTATATAACATTAGTTAATAAGATTAATACATACTTATATTTATTACAAATATATTTTTACATGTATAATATTCATTTGTCATAAAAATAATAATGATAATAATTTTAATTTCTAATTAAACAGATAGTTTTAATATCATGATAATTTTAGTAATACTAATAATAATCTAAATGATAATACTACTAATAATAGTAACAATGAAAGTAATAATAATAATTAAAAGTTGATAATTTTAACACAAATGATAAAAAAAAATGATAAAAATAATATTTTTTTAACAATAATAGTAATTTTAATAATAATTATAGTTTTAATAGAAATTTTAATAATCGTATTAATATTAATACTAATAATGGTGTTTAGACGATAATTCTAATACTAATATTATTAATAATGATACTTAGTAAAATTATTAATGATAATGATATTACTAATTTTAATAAAAGTGATTGTTTTACAGTAATAATACTTTTAGTAATAACGATAATAATAATAATACTGATAACCATAAAATGATACAGATAATACTTATCGATAATACTTAGTAATAACAATAATATTAATAATTTCAATTATATTAGTGATAATGACAGTCATAATTAATATTAGTAATGATAATGATTTTCATCATAACCGCAATAATTATTAATAATGCTAATAATAATCAATACAATAACAATAACAATAATAATAATAGAAATAATAGTTTTTATATAAAAAAAATGAAACTACCTTCTAAGTCCTCTTTAAAAAGAATTGCACCAAGACGAATTCGAACCCGTGACCACACGCTCAACCAAAACACCCCTTAACCATTTAGCTATATCAGTTTTTCTGAATTAAACACAAACCATATTTATTTAACTGAACTTTCTGTGTTATACCTTCTTCTTCACTGAATCAAGTCGACCAAAGATACCAAAATCATAAAACGATTTTCCAATCAAGATTTAAGACTTTGTAATCAACCAAGAATCAATAAAGTGATGTAATTGATTAATAAGAAAAACAGAAAAGAAAATTTAAAAACAACCTGCTATTGTTCGCGATGAAAAAAGAAACTCAATAATTGATTTCGAAATCTAGCTCATTTTGGGTTATGATTACAACACGAATTATACTCTAAAACTTCATTAGAAACTTTCTGAATACTTAATTGATCCAAAGACAACTCACAGCGTTCGAATTTCTTGATGAACACATACTTTGACTTTTTGAAAAATCGACTTTGACTCCAAAATTCGAGCTCGTTAAAAGGAATTGAACACTGAGATTTTGCAGAAATATTTAGAAAAAGATTCCTAACAAGACTGTTTTAACACATTTTGAATTCATTTTCTAATTGAAGATTTAGGATAAAGGGTACAAGAACAGAGGTACCGGGTTTTGTTTATTTTATTTCTCCCTCTTACACTTACCAATTGTGGTGTTAATTATATGCTACGTTTTAGTGAAATGTTTATATAACAACAGGAATCAATCTCAGCTGTTTTGTAGTGGTTGTCGACTTCTCAATCAAACAGACAAGAACAAAGAAATAAAGGAAAATAATGAAAAGTCTGATGTCGATCTCTAACAGAATTTGGGTGTATATGTGATTTGATTCGGTTTGATTACAAGTTTAAAGACAGAGGGAATCGAGGCTTGAGAAAAATAGTAGAAACAGAAGGGACGTGCAACTGATTCATATAATTAAATGTGGTTTCTATAATTTTAATATTAATAAATTATAAATATAAATGTATTAATTAATAATAATAATAATACTTATAATAATAATTATTAATAATAATATTCATAATAATATTAAATATTAATAATATTGATAATATTTTATTTTAATAATAAGAATACTAATACTAATAATAATTATAATATTAGAATAATAAATGGAAATAATAATTCTGATATGATAATATTAACAATAATGAAAGTTTTAAATAAAAGATAAGTTTAATAATAATGTTGATAAAAAAATAATAATATTATTAATGATAATAATAAATTGTATTACTTTATAATAATAATAATAACTATAATAATAATATTTGTTCATGATAATGTAATAATAATGTATAATAATATAATTTATAATTAAGATATAACAATTTACGTATTTCCATTTTTATATACTATTATTAATACTATAGATATTGATATTAATAATAATAAAAGCAATTATAACAAATATATTTTTAACTTGTAATTATATTTAACATGTTAAGATTATACATTATAATTATACATTATTTTATATGATAGCATGTGTTGTATATTTATTATAAATACTTTATATAATAAGTGTATGCATATGAAAAATGTAATTGTCTTTTATATATATATATATATATATATATATATATATATATATATATATATATATATATATATATATATATATATATATATATATATATATATATATATATATATATATATATATATATATATATATATTTAGTATAATATTCTCATCATCATAGAAATAATTTTAAGCATATAGTATTTATAATTTATATATATATTTTCCAATATCCATATGATAATAACTATTACAGAAATCATATATATCTATTCATAGATTTATTTAAAAATAATTTTCTTATCTTGTATATATTATTTTACATATTTAATTCTAATGATTCAATTATCTTTTATTATTTTCAATACATACATTTATGTATATAATATATATACATATATATTTATTTACAACAATTGTTCGTGAATCGTCGGGAATAGTCTAAGGTTAAATGAATCCATCTTAATAGTTCAAAAATTTTAAGACTCAACATTACAGATTTTGCTTATCGTGTCGAAATCATATAAGAATAAAGTTTAAATTTAGTCAAAAATTTCTGGGTCGTCACAGTATTTATATGATTGTGAATATTGTTCATAACGGTGTATGTAAATTATTCGTGTTGCGTTCCTAACTGAGTTCATTTCTTATAATGATGACAAGGAACAAACAAGGTAACGAAGATCAAGGCGAAGACTCCGAGTTCACGGCTAAGGTTGAAGCCATCATTAAACGTCAAAAAGCGGAGTTTCTCGAGGATGTTAGAAAGGTTTCCAGGAATCGGTTGATGGGCAAGTAACCGAGCTAATCAACGAGTGAATGGATGTCGCGATTGAAAAGGCATTCGAAGCTAGAAACATTTATCCTCGTGGTGAAGAGATTGATGGTAACGGTGGACATAGAAGGCGAGACTTCCATTACAAGAACTTCAAGGATGCTCAACCTCCTATGTTTAATGGGGTGAGGGATCCGTTGAAGAGTACATGTTGGGTTTCCGACATTGAGGGGGCTTTTTGTACTAGTGAATGTCCTCCCGAGAAGAGAACGAGATACGGTTCTAGTATGTTACGTGAAGAAGCCAAAATGTGGTGGAATGACAAGATTCAACTGTATGGTGAAGAACAATGTATGAGCTTGTCATGGGAAGAGTTTAAAAAGGAGTTCTTTAATGAATATCGAACTCAATCCAACCTTAATAAAATCCAGGATGAGTTGCGCGATTTGCGACAAGGTTCGATGGACTTGGTTTCTCTCAAGTCTACTTTCTTGTCAAAAACTCATTTTTGTCCGGAGTATGTCAGTGATGACCGAATATTGATGCAAGATTTTTATCGTACTTTAAGCGATGAGTTGAAGGGTAAGATTAGTCGGGGAATGGCTAAGTCTTTTAAAGAATTATTTGAGTTGACTCAGGGTTTCGAGCCGGAGGCCCCGAAGATAAGTGTTTTCGATGTTAGTAAGCGGAAGTTCGAAACCACGGTGCATTCGAACAAGAAAAGTAAGAGTACTTCCGAGGGTGGCAGAAGTGTATTGATGAGTGGCACGGGTGGTTCTAAATTTGCGTGTTATAATTGTGGGCAAACGGGACATAAGTCTCATGATTGTCCGTCGGGTAAAGTCACGTGTTTTAAGTGCTGGAAGTATGGACACCGAAGGTCGGAGTCTCCCGAGTTGAGTTGATGACGAGGCGCGAGATCCTCACGACATGGGATTAAGGTACTATTTGATTCGGTACCTATTTTATTTTGTTATATGTGTGATGTTGGGTAATAAGTGGGTTTACCATGTGATGTAATGACTAGCTAGGTCGAGTTAGCTCATTGAGATTTGACTTAACCAAGTCGGGTTAGTCGTTAGATGTTAGGTTTTGACCGAGTTGGGTTGACCTAGGATGTTTGACTAACCAAGTCAGGATAATCAATTATTGTTAGGTGTTGACCGAGACGGGTTGACATAGTGTATTTGACTTAACCGAGTCGGGTTAATCAATTGTTGTTAGGGGTTTGACCAAGTAGGGTTGACCTAGTGTATTTGACTTAACCGAGTCGGGTTAATCAATTGTTGCTAGGGGTTTGACCAAGTAGGGTTGACCTAGTGTATTTGACTTAACCGAGTCGGGTTAATCAATTGTTGTTAGGGGTTTGACCAAGTAGGGTTGACCTAGTGTATTTGACTTAACCGAGTCGGGTTAATCAATTATTGTTAGGGGTTGGCCGAGGTAGGTTGACGGGGCGTGTTTGACTAACCAGGTCAGGTTAATCGTTTTGGTGTTGGATGCTTAACCAAGTTAGGTGTAACCGTGATATGATTAGAGGGTTACTTGTATTGCTCTCCTTTAAGTATTAGCATAGAAAAGGTATGCCGATTGAGAAGTCGTTCTACGTTGACCATGTACGTTTGCGAGTAGAGTCAATGTTGTTGACTATCTTTGATTGTGTGTGAGTAATTGTGTTAACGGTTGAGATGGTGCGAGTTAGGGTGTAAGTCTTGGTATTCCAAGTGTCTCCTTAGCGATGTGTAATAGGAAAATAGGCCAATTATGCGGCCTAATAGATAGTGACTAGCGGGTGTCACTAGAAAGTTTTAGGCGTGAGCCGTAATGATCGTTGGAATTGTGTGACTTCGAATAGTCAATTGACATATGACTCCGAGGATGGACCCCGTAAGGGTCGAGTTATTGAGACTCATTAGTAGTAATGGGAGTTGCATAACACTGTGTCAGGTGCCTCCGTATACCTGCTCGTGGAATGCTTCACTCCGGTGGTGTGATTACTTTGTACTTAGGTACCGATGAGAAAACCTGAAAGTACGATAATGGTTTATTGTGACGATTAGCGGGCGTTGACGTTTAATGGATTCGAACGGACGAAGTTCGAGTACCTTGTAGTAAGTCCGCGGAAGATTTTTTTTTATTATGACCAACGTTGATACCGGTCATGTGTGTTGTGGAATGTTGAAATTCCGTAAGATATTATCATCTTGATGGTGATAGTGTGGGGTTAGAACCCTAAGTGGAGGAGTGAGTACCCGAAGGGTACGATAAAGCCTCATTTTAGTAGGCGTGTTTGAGCAAATTGTCGGAAGTCGTCCTGTTTTGTGAGCGAACTAGGGACGTAGAGTGTTGATTTCGACTATCTCGTGTAGATATATGTTAGTATAGAGCACGTTCGAGGGTGAGATCCTTAGAGTATTGAGAACGTGTACGTGCGAAAGGTGTTAAGATCATCTTTGATGGGCGATCGAATTGATGTTCACCGTGTAATGGTGGGCGAGTTTTGGAGATTATGAGGTTACGTGTCGGTTGGAATTACCGAAAAGTTGCTGGAAATTCCATCACCGTGTGCGTGGTGCGGATGACCCAAACTAGTTGACGGTTGGTGAGGATACTCTGTGTTGTAAATTAAAGTGTGCCAAGAGATCATGGAAGATTGTTATGTGGATAGAACGTTACGTTCCAAAGAAGTGGGACTTATGGGATGCTATGGTGGCATCAAAGGGTCCGAGATTGTGTGAGAACTCAAAAACTTGAGGAAATGTGTGGTCCTTGTTTGAGATGAGGGTTAGATCGCGAGGATGCTATCTAATTTAAGTGGGGGAGAGTTGTAAGACCCAAATATTTATTGCACATAATGTAGATATGGTGTACATAAAGTGTATGAAGCTTTGCATAATTTAAAAGTTGACAGGACCTGCTCAGCCCTTTGTGCGTGCCACGCAGGGGTAATGGTGCGCGCCGCGCACTGTTCCTGTGACATAATTCTGCTTTTTCTAATTAAGTTAAATGAAGGGCATATTGGTCTTTTCACTTGGGGGACGGTTTTAGGCCACAAAAGGCAAATTGGTGGACTCAAGCAAGTCCACAATCTTATCCCGATTCTTTCATCTTCAACCTCAAACCCTAGAGTGAGAAATAGAGTTTAGAGAGAGAAAGATTCTTTTGGAGAAGAAGAAGCTTGAATCAATCGAAGTTGCAAGTGTTAAAGTTGTTCATCTCGTTCACGGCTACATTGTGGTTGTATTGGTAAGTTCTAACTCTGAGTTTTCATAGTATGATTAGTGTTCATAATTGGGGTTTTGATTTGGGTGTTCTTGAGTAAACCCACAAGTTGATAGTTGGGTGTTTGAGCTAGTAAATGGTGTAAATGACCATGGTTGGTTGGTTTGGGTTGGTTAGTGAAATTGATTGGTTGATAATCATGTTTGATTGTTGAAATCACCAGTTAATTAAGGTTATAAGTGATTAAAGGTATGAGCTTGCAAAATGGGTGTTTTGACTTGAGATTAGGTCAAAAGGGGTTTTGTGTCAAAATGATGCAAGTAAGTGTTTTGATGTTGAAACCTTGAGTATAATGGGGTGTTTGAACATAGTCATTAGTTAATTGTGATTATGGTTATTTTGGACGAGATTTGACTTAGTCAAAGTGGAAGTAAGTGCAAAAGGGTCGAAATTGCATTTATGGTGTTTTGGGGCATAAGCTAGAGTGTTTAGCTTATTTGTTTGTGAATTATCTAGGTGATTCACATTTGGACGATTAGGAGCTCAAACGGGAGTTGCCTTTCTTGCAATTGAGGTGAGTGAAATATTTATACATGTATATATGTAGTTCATTTACTCGTATGCGATGTGGGCCTTAGGTGCCACATCGTGAGTGTTGGGCGTTATGTCACAAGAGGGTGACTTATTGAGGTTATGGGTGAAGAGAACTACAGGCCGGTAGTGTCTCGTTAGGTGCCTCACATGTTGGTGACACCTCATGGTGGTTCACGAGGCGGTGACCCCTTTGTAGTTGGTTGGTGAATCACAAGTCGGTGATACCATAAGTCGGGGAAGTGATTCACAAGTCGGTGATACTTCGTAGTGTTCACGAGTCGGTGACACAAGATGGTGAATCACAAGTCGGTGATACCATAGTCGGAGAAGTGATTCACAAGTCGGTGACACTTCTTAGTGCTCACAAGTCGGTGACACTAGGTGGTGCTTCACGAGTTGGTGATGCCACATGGCGTTCACAAGTCGGTGACCCATACGTATTAGTGGGTGGTTCGCAAGTCGGTGACACCCTTTGGTGATTCACAAGTCGGTGACACCTTATGATGAGTCACGAGTCGGTGACATCATACGAGTGAGACTCGACGTTATTAGTCGTCTACAAGTCGGTAGTGCCATAGTGGGAAACGGTTTGTTATGTTTATACATATTAGTATATTATTGTGGTGGTTTATATACTAACGTTGTTGCTAGTTGTATGTTTGGTGATGCTAGCTCGTTTATACGTTTGTTTGCATGGTATTTGTAAGTGGACGCATGTAGGTAAACTATATATGTATATGTATAAGTATTGCATTCACTAAGCGTTAGCTTACCCTCTCGTGGTTTACATTTTTAGGTACGGAAGCGGATTTGGCAAGGGTATGCTTGGGATTTAGATGATTTCCCCTTTTGATGCTTGCATGGATTCCTTTTGGTTTCGACTTAGGATTGGGTAGTTTATCCCCAAACATCATGCTCATAGTTGTGTTTGGAATTTAAACTCATGTAGTCGAAACTTGTATTTTGTACGAAAGTCGTAAAACGACCGATGTGAAATGTCCCGTTCATATTGATTATAAACGTTCAATATTAATTGATTTCGTTGCGAGGTTTTGACCTCTATATGAGACGTTTTTCAAAGACTGCATTCGTTTTTAAAACAAACCATAACCTTTATTTTATCGACAAGGTTAAAAGGACACCACCTAGATTATCCAGAAATGATAATCTAAAAATATCACACTTACACACTACCAATACATATTGGTTTACAATATTAATATGTTACAACAAAGTAAATCTCGAATGCAGTTTTAAACAATATTATACAAACATGCTGACACCAAATCTTGTCCATATTTTAGCATGCAACAGCGGAAGCTCTTAATAATCACCTAAGAATAAACATGATTTAAACGTCAACAAAAATGTTGGTGAGTTATAGGTTTAACCTATATATTTATCATATTGTAATAATAGACCACAAGATTTCATATTTCAATATACATCCCATACATAGAGATAAAAATCATTCATATGGTGAACACCTGGTAACCAACATTAACAAGATGCATATAGAATATCCCCATAATTCCGGGACACCCATCGGACATGATAATTTCGAAGTACTAAAGCATTCCAAATTCCAGAATGGGGCTTGTTGGGCCCGATAGATCTATCTTTAGGATTCGCGTCAATTTGGGTGTCTGCTCCCAAATTCTTAGGATACCAAGCTATAAGGGGCATATTTGGCTTTGATCATTCACCCATATAATGTAGTTTCATTTACTTGTGTCTATTTCATAAAATATTTATAAAATTGCATGTATTCTCATCCCAAAATATTTGATTTTAAAAGTGGAACTATAACTCACTTTCACAGATTTTTACTTCGTCGGGAAGTAAGACTTAGCCACTGGTCGATTCATGAACCTATAACAAATATGTACATATACATCAAAGTATGTTCAAAATATATTTACAATATTTTTAATACGTTTTAATGTTTTAAGTTTATTAAGTCAGCTGTCCTTGTTAGTAACCTACAACTAGTTGTCCATAGTTAGATGTACAGAAATAAATTGATATATAATATATTGAATCAATCCACGACCTAGTGTATACACGTCTCAGGCTAGATCACAACTCAAAGTATATATATTTTTGGAATCAACCTCAACCCTGTATAGCTAACACAAACATTACTGCATATAGAGTGTCTATGGTTGTTCCAAATAATATATATAGATGGGTCGATATGATATGTCAAAACATTTGCATACGTGTCTATGGTATCCCAAGATTATATCATATATTAGAATACATGTATAATACAATATCAGTTAGCTAGGATATGATGATTATAGATTTGTTACCAATTTTCACGTAGTTATAACAAGCAAAAAAAATATCCAATCTTTTTTTACCCATAACTTCTTCGTTCTAAATTCGTTTTGGGTGATTCAAGCTGCTATGATTTCATATTGAACTTAAGTTTATGAATCTAAACAGAAAAAGTATAAGTTTATAGTCAGAAATACAGGTTACAAGTCATTTTTGTAAAGGTAGTCATTTCAGTCGAAAGAACGACGTCTAGATGACCATTTTGGAAAACATACTTCCACTTTGAGTTTAACCATGATTTTTGGATATAGTTTCATGTTCATAAGAAAAATCATTTTGCCAGAAGAACAACTTATAAATCAAAGTTTATCATAGTTTTTAATTAACTAACCCAAAACAGCCCTCGGTGTTACTACGACGGCGTATATCCGATTTTACGGTGTTTTTCGTGTTTTTAGGTTTTAAATCATTAAGTTAGCATATAATATAGATATATAACATGTGTATAGTTGATTTTAAAATTCAAGTTAGAAGGATTAACTTTTGTTTGCGAACAAGTTTAGAATTAACTAAACTATGTTATAGTGATTACAAGTTTAAACCTTCGAATAAGGTAGTTTTATATATATGAATCGAATGATGTTATGAACATCATTACTACCTCAGGTTTTGTGGATAAACCTACTGTAAATGAGAAAAATAGATCTAGCTTCAAAGGATCCTTGGATGGCTTGAAAGTTCTTGAAGCAAAATCATGACATGAAAACAAGTTCAAGTAAGATTTTCACTCGAAATAAGATTGTTATAGTTATAGAAATTGAATCAAATTTTGAATATGAGTACTACCTTTTACTAGAGAGATATATTACTGTAAATAAGAAAGATTTCTTAAGTTTGGATGATCACTTGAAATGGATTTGCAAGATTGAAAGCAAACTAGCAAACTTGGAAGTGTTGTTGGTGTGTTCTTGAGTAGTTATTTTGTATCTTGGTTTATGTATGGATTTATGAACTAGATTGAGCTAGATTTTGATGAAGATGATGAAGAACACTTAGAACAATGTAAGAACACTTGAGCGAGAGTAATTTGATTCAAGAAAAATTGAAAATGAATGTGTTTGTGTACTCTTCCATTCACGTGAATCTTAAGCATCCATATAGGCTCCATTAGTTTGTTATTTTGTGAGATATTTCATGCTAGATGTTAAATGATGGTTCCCACATGGTTAGGTGACTCACATGGGCTGGTAAGAGCTGATCATTGGAGTGTATATACCAATAGTAAATACATTTAGAAGCTGTGTATTGTACGAGTACAAATACGAGTGTATACGAGTAGAATTATTGATGAAAATGAATGAGGATGTAATTGTAAGCATTTTTGTTAAGTAGAAGTACTTTGATAAGTGTCTTGAAGTCTTTCAAAAGTGTATGAATACATATTAAAACACTACATGTATATACATTTTAACTGAGTCGTTAAGTCATCGTTAGTCGTTACATGTAAGTATTGTTTTGAAACCTTTAGGTTAACGATCTTGTTAAATGTAGTTAACCCATCGTTTATTATATCTAATGAGATATTAAATTATTACATTATCAAGATATTATGATGTATTAATATATATTAATATGATATATATACAATTAAATGTCGTTACAACGATAATCTTTACATATATGTCTCGTTTCGAAATCCTTAAGTTAGTAGTCTTGTTTTTACATATGTAGTTCATTGTTAATACACTTAATAATATATTTACTTATCATTTATCATGTTTAACAAAGTGTATCAATATCTTAATATGATTCATATGTACTTAGTAAGACGTTGTTATAACGATAATCGTTATATATATCGTTTTCGAGTTTCTTAATTCAATAGTCTCATTTTTGTGTATATAACTCATTGTTAAAATACCTAATGCGATACTTACTTATCATAATATCATGTTAACTATATATATCCATATATATGTCATCATATAGTTTTTGCAAGTGTTAACGTTCGTGAATCACCGGTCAACTTGGGTGGTCAATTGTCTATATGAAACCTATTTCAATTAATCAAGTTTTAACAAGTTTGATTGCTTAACATGTTATAAACACTTAATCATGTAAATAACCATTTCATTTAATATATATAAACAAGGAAAAGTTCGGGTCACTACATTACCTACCCGTTAAATAAATTCCGTCCCGAAAGTTTAAGTAGTTGGAGGTGTTGGCGTATCTTCTGGAAATAGGTGCGGGTATTTCTTCTTCATCTGATCGTCTTATTCCCAGGTGAACTCGGGTCCTCTACGAGCATTTCATCGAACCTTAACAATTGGTATCTTGTTTTCCTTAAGTCTTTTAACCTCACGATCCATTATTTCGACGGTTTCTTCGATGAATTGAAGTTTTTCGTTGATTTGAATTTCGTCTACCGGAATAGTGAGATCTTCTTTAGCAAAACATTTCTTTAAATTTGAGATGTGGAAAGTGTTATGTACAGCCGCGATTTGTTGAGGTAACTCAAGTCGGTAAGCTACTGGTCCGACAAGATCAATAATCTTGAATGGTCCAATATACCTTGGATTTAATTTCCCTCGTTTACCAAATCGAACAACACCTTTACAAGGTGCAACTTTAAGCATGACCATCTCTCCAATTTCAAATTCTATATCTTTTCTTTTAATGTCAGCGTAGCTCTTTTGTCGACTTTGAGCGGTTTTCAACCGTTGTTGAATTTGGATGATCTTTTCGGTAGTTTCTTGTATCATCTCCGGATCCGTAATCTGTCTATCCCCCACTTCATTCCAACAAATTGGAGACCTACACTTTCTACCATACATTGCTTCAAACGGCGCCATCTCAATGCTTGAATGGTAGCTGTTGTTGTAGGAAAATTCTGCTAATGGAAGGTGTCGATCCCAACTGTTTCCGAAATCAATAACACATGCTCGTAGCATGTCTTCAAGCATTTTTATCGTCCTTTCGCTCTGCCCATCAGTTTGTTGATGATAGGAAGTACTCATGTCTAGACGAGTTCCTAATGCTTGCTGTAATGTCTGCCAGAATCTTGAAATAAATCTGCCATCCCTATCAGAGATAATAGAGATTGGTATTCCATGTATGGAGACGACTTCCTTCAAATACAGTCGTGCTAACTTCTCCATCTTGTCATCTTCTCTTATTGGCAGGAAGTGTGCTGATTTGGTGAGACGATCAACTATTACCCAAATAGTATCAAAACCACTTACAGTCCTTGGCAATTTAGTGATGAAATCCATGGTAATATTTTCCCATTTCCATTCCGGGATTTCGGGTTGTTGAAGTAGACCTGATAGTTTCTGATGCTCAGCTTTGACCTTAGAACACGTCAAACATTCCCCTACGTATTAAGCAACATCGGCTTTCATACCTGGCCACCAAAAATGTTTCTTGAGATCTTTGTACATCTTCCCCGTTCCAGGATGTATTGAGTATCTGGTTTTATGAGCTTCTCTAAGTACCATTTCTCTCATATCTCCAAATTTTGGTACCCAAATTCTTTCAGCCCTATACCGGGTTTCGTCTTCCCGAATATTAAGATGCTTCTCCGATCCTTTGGGTATTTCATCTTTTAAGTTTCCCTCTTTTAAAACTCCTTGTTGCGCCTCCTTTATTTGAGTAGTAAGGTTAGTGTGAATCATTATATTCATAGCTTTTACTCGAATGGGTTCTCTGTCCTTTCTTCTTAAGGCTTCGGCTACCACATTTGCCTTCCTCGGGTGGTAACGAATCTCAAAGTCGTAATCATTCAACAATTCAATCCACCTGCGCTGCCTCATGTTCAGTTGTTTCTGATTAAATATGTGTTGAAGACTTTTGTGGTCGGTATATATAATACTTTTGACCCCATATAAGTAGTGCCTACAAGTATTTAATGCAAAAACAACCGCGCCTAATTCTAAATCATGCGTCGTATAATTCTGCTCGTGAATCTTCAATTATGTAGACGCATAAGCAATTACATTCGTTCGTTGCATTAATACACAACCGAGACCTTGCTTTGAGGCGTCACAATATATCACAAAATCATCATTCCCTTCAGGTAATGACAACATAGGTGTCGTAGTTAACTTTTTCTTCAATAAATGAAACGCTTTCTCTTGTTCATCCTTCCATTCAAATTTCTTCCCTTTATGCATTAATGCAGTCAAGGGTTTTGCAATTTTGGAAAAATCTTGGATGAATCTCCTGTAATAACCAGCTAGCCCTAAAAATTGGCGTATGTGTTTCGGAATTTTCGGGGTTTCCCACTTTTCAACGGTTTCAATCTTTGCTGGATCCACCTGAATACCTTCTTTGTTCACTATATGACCGAGGAATTGAACTTCTCCCAACCAAAATGCACACTTTGAAAACTTAGCGTACAGTTTTTCTTTCCTTAACAACTCTAGCACTTTTCTCAAATGTTCTTCGTGCTATTGGTCATTCTTTGAGTAAATAAGTATGTCATCGATGAAAACAATGAAAACTTGTCAAGGTATGGTCCGCACACTCGGTTCATGAGGTCCATGAACACAGCTGGTGCGTTAGTCAACCCAAATGGCATAACTATAAACTCGTAATGACCGTAACGCATCCTAAAAGCAGTCTTTGGAATATCATCCTCATTCACCCGCATTTGATGATACCCAGAACGTGAATCAATCTTCGAATAAACCGACGAGCCTTGTAGTTGATCAAATAAGTCGTCGATTCTCGGTAGTGGGTAGCGGTTCTTGATGGTAAGTTTGTTCAACTCTCGGTAGTCGATACACAACCTAAATGTACCATCCTTCTTCTTGACAAACAAAACAGGAGCTCCCCACGGTGATGTGCTTGGTCGAATGAAACCACGCTCTAAAAGTTCCTGTAACTGACTTGATAATTCTTTCATTTCGCTGGGTGTGAGTCTGTATGGAGCACGAGCTATTGGTGCAGCTCCTGGTACAAGGTCTATTTGAAATTCAACGGATCGATGTGGGGGTAATCCCGGTAATTCTTTCGGAAATACATCGGGAAATTCTTTTGCGACGGGAACATCACTGATGTTCTTTTCTTCAGGTTTAACTTCCTTGATGTGTGCTAGAATGACGTAAAAACCTTTTCTTATTAGTGTTTGCACCTTCAAACTACTAATAAGGTTTAATTTCACGTTGTTCTTTTCTCCGTACACCATTAAAGGTTTTCCTTTTTCACGCATAATGCGAATCACATTTTTGTAACAAATGACCTCTGCTCTTACCTTTTTCAACCAGTCCATGCCAATTATTACATCAAAACTCCCTAACTTGACTGGTATTAAATCAATTCTAAACATTTCATCCCCCAGTTTAATTTCTCTATCCCGACGTATATCATCTGCTGAAATTAATTTACCGTTTGCTAATTCGAGTAAAAATTTACTATCCAAAGGCGTCAATGGGCAACTTAATTTAGCACAAAAATCTCTACTCATATAGCTTCTATCCGCACCCGAATCAAATAAAACATAAGCAGGTTTATTGTCAATAAGAAACGTACCCGTAACAAGCTCCGGGTCTTCCTGCACTTCCGCCGTATTAATATTGAAAACTCTTCCGCGGCCCTGCCCATTAGTATTTCCCTGATTCGGGCAATTACTTCTAATGTGGCCCGGTTTTCCACATCCATAACAAACAAAGGCGGCATTACTTGTTTCGCCACTATTTGTTCCTTTAGTTCTGTTAAACTTTGGTCCGTAGACCTCACACTTTTTCGCACCATGGCCAGTTCTTTTTTACACTTGGTGTAAAATGTCGTGCAGAACTCATTCTGGTGGTACTCTTCACACCTTTGGCATTTTTGGTTTTTGTTGCCATTGTTGTTGTTGAGATTGTTGTTGGGATTTTTATTGTTGTTGAAACGATTGTTGTAGTTGTTGTTGTTGGGACGTTTGTTGTAGTTATTGTTAGGATTGAGGTTATTGTTGCAATTGTTGTTGCGGTTGTTATGATTGTTATTGTGATTATGGTTGTGATTGTTGTTGTTGTTGTATTGGTGACCCTTGTCACTGGTTTCTTCCCACTTTCTCTTAAGTTGTTTTGTGTTGGCTTCTTCGGCCGCCTACTCTTTAATTCTTCTCTCAATCTAATTTATGAGTTTATGAGCCATTCGACTTGCCTTTTGTATGGAAGCGGGCTCGTGTGAACTCACATCTTCTTGAATCCTTACTGGTAACCCTTTTACAAATGCATCGATCTTCTCTTCTTCATCTTCGAACGCTCCCGGACACAATAGGCACAACTCTGTGAATCGTCGTTCATATGTGGTAATGTCAAACACTTGTGTTCGTAACTCCCTAAGTTCTACCTTGAGCTTATTGACTTCGTTTCTAGGACGGTACTGCTCGTTCATCAATTGCTTAAATGCCGACCACGGTAGTGCGTAAGCAACATTTTGTCCTACATGTTCAAGATAGGTGTTCCACCACGTTAATGCAGTACCTGTGAAGGTATGCGTAGCGTACTTAAATTTATCCTCTTCAGTACACTTACTTATGGTAAACACCGATTCGACTTTCTTGGTCCACCGTTTCAATCCAATTGGTCCTTCGGTTCTATCAAATTCCAAAGGTTTGCAGGCAGTGAATTCTTTGTAGGAGCATCCTATACGATTTCTTGTGGAATTAGTTCCACTGCTAGATCCAGAGTTATTGTTATTTTGCATCGCAGCCTGTACTGCGGCTATGTTTGCTGCAAGGAAAACACGAAAGTCTTCCTCATTCATGTTCAAATTCTGACGAGTCGTCGGTGCCATTTCCTTCAAAAATAGCCAAAAGAATTAAGTTAATCATATAGAATTTTAAGAGTAGTCAATAGTATTTCGTAGCATTATATGAACTTATTTATAAAAGCTTTTTCGTCATATTAGCATTTTATAGTTTTAATTCGGGTAGTACCTATCCATTAAGTTCATACTTACTAGCTACTATACAACTCAACTACTACGCTTCTATATGAAAAACTTATTACAATAATATTTCGCGTTCAAACTTTATACAAATTTTACAAACTTATAATACCGTTATTATACATATAGGATGAAATATAGCACATAATAACTTTACTACTTGATAGCTATAAAGGCAATTCTAGTTAATACGCAAGTTGTTCAGCAAAAGAAATAAAGACACGTAATTCATAAGTCCGGAAACAAGTCATGCATTCAGGTTTTACTAAGACGACTTCCCATCCTTGATCTTGTGGAAAGTAACCGTTATGACCATTGGCTAGGTAGCATGTTGTCATGTCATCAAAAGGACGAGGGTTTCGTAATGTCCAACAGCCTCGTAGCAATCTAAAAACCTTGTTTCTTACCCCAACTACTGAGTTCGTCACTTGTGGAAATGTTTTAATTAAAAGTTGTAACCCGATGTTCTTTTTATCACTTTGGTAAGAAGCAAACATCACTAACCCGTAAGTATAACATGCATCTTTATGTTGCATGTTAGAAGCTCTTTCTAACTCACGAAATCCTATGTTGGGATATGTTGAGTCAAAATAGGTTCTTAACCCGTAGCGTAAAATTGCATTTGGGTTCCCCACATTTAACGCTTTAAAGAAAACACGGCGTAACTTACAGTCTCCCCAATGTGATATACCCCACCAATCAAACGAAAGCCTTTTATAAACTAAGGCATTTCTGGAAAGTCTTTCAAATGTTTGACAAGTTAATTTCGCCATAACTATGTAGAGACCTGTCCTAATCCATCTGGACGAAGTCTTCAACAGCTGGTCCCATTGCGAGGTTCTGACCTCTATATGCCCCGAATGACTCCATGTAATATGAGCAAATGCACAGCGGAAGGTTTCTTTCATACCTGAGAATAAACATGCTTTAAAGTATCAACCAAAAGGTTGGTGAGTTCATAAGTTTATCATAAAAGAATAAAATTCTGTAATTTTGATAGACCACAAGATTTAAATGCTACATGGTACAAATGGGCCCGAATCCTATACCCACTTGTAATGTACATGCGATATCTTTTAAATACAGTACATCTTTCTCGTGTACGAAACCATTTTTTATAAATCTTAGTAACCGTACACATATCTCGTGCACAAAAATAACATACACATGACCTGTGTATAAAATCATTCCCTCGATACATAACATTCACTTTTCATTTCTTTCATAGCTTGGCTTGGTAACCGACCTTAACATATAATGCGCATAATAATATCACCAAAACAGAACATCTCGTCTGTATAATAATCATATAAACTTCAAAGTACTAAACACCACGCCCACTAGCCCTTCCGTCTAGTGAACATTCTGGGTGGGGGTGTTAAACCCGGTAGCTACCTTTAGGATTCGCGTGAATTAGGGCCATACCCGATTCTAATTCTTAGGTTACCAAGCAATAATAATCAGGGGAACAATATTCACAACAATTAGTGGCAATTATCAAGTCCACATAATTCAATATAATTATCTTTTGTTAAAATAATATTTATAATAATATTAAAATAATGTTAATAATGATAATAAGTATGAAAATACTTATAATAATAATGAAAATAATAACTTTAATAAAAATATTGTTATTAATGATAATAATTTTAATGATAGTTTCATATACGATATTAATAATAATAATAATAATAATAATAATAATAATAATAATAATAATAATAATAATAATAATAATAATAATAATAATAATAATAATAATAATACTAAGTAACAAGTTGTAATATCTCTATAATGATAATAATAACAAAAATTAATAATCAAAATAATACTAATAGAAATAATAATGGTAATTTTTAAAGAAATAATATTAACAATAATAATGATGGTAATACTTTTAATGATAAACTTAGTATTAATAATGATAAAAATAATAATAATGATAATATTAATACTAAAAATAAATAAGATATTATATGTTAATAATAATAATATTTGTGTTAATAATAATGTTAATGATATTACAAATTATAATTCTACTTTTACTATAATAATACTAATAATAATAATATTAATTATCATAATAATAATGTTAATAATAATAATACTTATCATATCAAAAACAATAATAATAAGAATATTTAGTATTAAGACATTAACAACAATAATAATAATAACAATAATAATAATAATAATAATAATAATAATAATAATAATAATAATAATAATAATAATTATAATAATAATTATAATAATAATAATAATAATAATAATAATAATAATAATAATAATAATAATAATAATAATAATAATAATAATAATAAAAAAAATGGGAGTTATACCTCAAGAAAATCGGACAAAAGAAAAAAAATGTCACCAGTCAAGATCGAACTCGAGACCTCTCGGTTACACACAAACAACCTTGACCACCTAACCATCTGCCTTTTTCTATCATAATCTATAAACCAATTGTATATATACTGTTTTTGTTGTTCTTCATCTTTTTCTTCCTCCTTCTTCTAAAAATCAAACGACCCAAGACTCAAAAATCATAACAGAGATTTTACGATTTGAATTAAGACCTTACACCAAATATAATCGACCTATATCTGTCTTAGAACGGTTTGAAGAAAAAAAAATAAATAAATAGAATATTGCTGCTACTGCAGCTCGTCGTGTATAAAGAAAAAAAATTAATTTCGATTTTTAGAACGTTTTGGAAAATCTTTACAAAATGAAATATTTTACATATCATTCGTATAAGCTTACCAAATCATTAATTTAACAAAAAACCTCAAAACGAGATCGAATTTCTTCAAGAACAATTTAGTTGACTTTTATTTCAAAAACTTTGACTTTGCAAATTCGAAATCAATCGAAGACTTTGAGAACTGAAAATTTGCAGACAGTTTCATTAGACAATTCCTAGCATAATTGCAATGTTAGATTTTGAAAAGTGGTTCGAATTTGAGTTATGGGTGAAAAGTTGTCGTGAAAACCAAGTGTGTTTTTATTTTTTTATTTTCTGTTTTGTTTCTCCCCCTTTTAAAACTACTACAATTCAAGCAGTATATACACGATATTTTACAGGTGTTAATCGAATCTTTGGAGCGGTATCAGATTTGTTGATTAGTGTTGGTGGTCGACAGAAGACAAAGATGTCAGAGGAAAGAAGAAAAAAAAATGAAACTGAGAGTGAGAATTAACAGAATTTGTATTCATATGCTTTTACATTTTATAATTTATAAATATTAATAATTAATAAATATATTAATAATATTAATAATAATAATTATTAAATTAATAATAGTAAATTATAATAACGGTTTTTAAAATAATATTAACACATAATTATGAAATTTTAATAATTTCTATAAATATAAGTTTTATAAATTACATATATTACAATATTCATTTAAATAACTATGTATAGAAATATTATATATATATATATATATATATATATATATATATCATATGTTAACTTTCAATTATACATATATAAAATAATCGTCTTTAACTTTCTTAAGAAAATAGAATGAGTATTTCTAAATAATGTAAAACAAGTTCGTAAAATATATAATTATATATATTTCGAAATAATATATATATATATATATATATATATATATATATATATATATATATATATATATATATATATATATATATATATATATATATATATATATATATATATATATATATAATTTACATTACAAGTTTTTATTACATAAATGAATATATTGAATATATATTTTGTAAAGAATAATTTTAATTGTAACAATATATATATTAAGTGATTTTCCTATATATATATATATATATATATATATATATATATATATATATATATATATATATATAATATAATAGTTTTCATTACAACGCACATTATTATTTTATATATTTATAACAATAATTGTATATAATATTAATGTAATTCAAGTTATATACACATATATATTTATTTATGTACACATATTTATAAACAATGGTTCGTGAATCGTCGGAATAATCAAAGGTAATTGATTTCATAAATATAGTTCCAAAATTTTTGAGACTCAACCTTACAGACCTTGCTTATCGTTTCGGAAACATATAAAGATTAAAGTTTAATTTTGGTCGGAAATTTCTGGGTCATCACAGTACCTACCCGTTAAAAAAATGTTTTCATGACGTATACGAGTTAGAAATTTGAGTTTTATCATCAGTGAGCCATATAGATAAAACAATTTGATTTTGTGAAGAGTACGAGTGAAGTTATCACAAAAGAGTGAAAAGTTTCGTCTGAACTTTTGATGTAGTCATGGTGGATTTTCGGAATTCAAGGAATTTAAAGAAAATCTTCGTATTAAGATTTGATTCTTCGTAAAATGAGGAAATTAGGATTCTCTTTGGTTAAATGCGATAATCTGTTCTGATTGATTTGTAGGATATTTCACTATACATCCACCATTCTCATTTCCTTTTAATTTTGTAGTTCCATCCTTCTGTTTTCTATTCTCAACTTTAAGTCAAGCGAATAATGGTCTTGAATTCATAGGTATGGAGTTTCGAATTAACATGGCTAATGTTCTAAGAGAGAAATTGTAATAGCACGATCTTAATTGGTTAAATTACCAGAATTTAAGAGAAGAGATAGAACTATCAAGAAAATATGTTCTTGATATGTTTATATATTAGATAGAATGTAAGAGTCGTGTAACATGGCAGCTGATGACGTTATAGTTTGTGAATCATCAAGTTTCATTAGAAACTCAGCATGACTTACTTTAATTTAATCACGTTGATCAAGTGTAATTATATTATACTAACTCATGCTTCAATTCCCAACACTTCTCCAGAAACCATTCATAATTTAAACTCGAATTTTACAGGAATTTAGAAACTAAAGTAGTTTCCTTTATGATGTAATATAGATAGCACGAAGAGATAAATAATTTCGGACGAGAATATTTATGAAAATATCTTCAGAAATATCTAAGATATTTATGATGATATTTTGGAATTTCTAAGTTCGATGGTTGATGAAGAAAGATTTTCCGCAAGATTTTAACATGAGTACGGATCAAGATATTCGTTGAAGTTTTCATCGGATCCAGAATTACCTGGATTCTTTGAATATATGGTATGGTCCTGGTATTTGGCCTTGGCCTCCTCCATGGTTTGCTCAATCTGTTTTTCAGTACCAAATTTTCTATCGAGCGTTCCTAACACTCCCTTCCTTATCATCACACTTTTTGGCCGTTTAGACCATCTACAATTTTTCTGTTTCATCTGCATTTAATGCTATGATATCTGAATCATCGGTTATCAATCCGTGGTGGTTTCAGGAGGATTGTGTTTTTAGATGATTAAACGCTGATGGTAATATGGTGGAATATAAAAGGTTCTCCGGTAACGATGATGAAAGGCAACCTTACATATCAAAGTTATAATAAGGTTTATTCGAATGAACGGGCAATGTTAGAGTGCTGAAGCTGTGACAAAATTTGCTAATTTGGAGAGAGATTGTAAAGTTCTTTTCGGTAATAACAACACCAAAGGAGCTAGCACAGATACGTGTTAAACGTTTACTCAGGTTCTGAGTGTTTTCAGGTGCATAACTATATGCATCAATCTTTTCTTCCATAGATGAAGTGCTGTTGGTTTATCCTCTCGATTGAGGTGTTTTTAAGAATTATGAAAGGTTTGAACGCAGATTGTATTCGTCAAGATACAAATGAGGTTTAAGATGAAATCAAGTGGCAAACTTGAAGAATTGTTTAGTTTCATATGTTATAATCAATATTTTAATTCATTTTAATTGTCCAATGTTATTAGTCCACAGTCGATAGTCCACACTTAACAGTTCAATAATTCATATATAGTTTAATATATAATATTCGAATTAATTAATACGTATCGTGACCCGTGTACATGTCTCAGACTCGATCACAACTCAAACTATATATATTAATGTAGAATCAACCTCAACCCTGTATAGCGAACTCGATCATTACAGCATATAGAGTGTCTATGGTTATTCCAAATAATATATATAGATGCGTCGATATGATATGTCAAAACCTTGTATACGTGTCCCGATATTTAAAGTGCATAAAATAAATAACAGAAATTAAATGACGATAAATAAAATTACGAGAAATAAAATTGCGATAAATAAAATGCGATAAATAAATATGTAATTAGTTAGCTAGGAACATTTAGCGTGGATTCTTAACAAAATTTCTCATAATTAATTTGTTTGTTTCTAACAAGTTTTATTTTGTCCAATGTTTTTCTTCATTATGCCACTTGTTGGATTCTGATAGGTCAAAATCTAAATATGAAATTGAATGAAAAATGGTTATTCTGTGGTAAACGGATTCGTATATCTATGGATGTAAGTAGGATAGTAAATTATCGTTGAATCAGATTCGAAGAATGTACAGTGTAACTTATTAATGTGAAATCTAAATATTCCTCGGGTATTACCTACCCGTTAAAATATTTTCATCATTAACAGTTTGTACGAAAGAATTTTCAATTACAATCTTTATGAAAATATATATATATATATATACATATATATATACATATATATATATATACATATATATATATATATACATATATATTTTCTTCAGATGGAATCATGGATTTAATGAGTCAATATGATAATAGACTCATTTGATTTATCGTTAATTCTAGAATACATAATCTCTAAAACATTAGAGATTACATAATCTCCGTGAAGAACGAAGGTAATTGATGTAGAACGATACGTAGAACGATGATTATATTCGAGGTACAGAATGAGATGTTGAGGTATAGATTATTGATGGTACAAGTGCTGTTACTGATGGTACAGTTGGTGTCGGTGATGTTGAGATGTGTGATGTTGAAACTTGGGTAGTTGGTGGTACTGGTGTTGAAGCTGGTAAGTTTGCACCATATTTTCCAAAACTATTACTCGAGCACGAAGTTCGCTGACTTCTTGTATTACTACGGGATGATTGTCGGTCGGAACGAGTAGATGAATAAGGTTTAGAATTGTGGATAGAATATAATTATGACGAGATACTCTGGAAATGAGAGAGAAAATGGTGTTTCGAACAGGTTCGCCGGTAAGTACTTCAGGTTCATCGTCAAAAGGGTAATTTAGTTGGTGGAAAGGATCGCCTTCTTTGCGTCTCCATTGATTAAGTCGACTACGAACCCATCTCTAATTCATCCAGAATAGATGATGGCTAATTGGTTGATTCATTCCGATTACACTGCTTTCGGAGCTCGAGTGGAAATCCATATCGGAATAGCTGTCGGAATAACTATCGGAATAGCTATCGAAATCTGAAGGACTCGAACTGGTAGAGGGATTCATCTCGTACGATTAGATGAAGTATTTTCGATAAGAAATAGATTATAGGATATAGATTAGTACCCTGCAATACATAATTTACATATGCATATATAATACTAAAATCCCATAAGTTACGGAGGAATCTACGGAAGCTGTCAGGTAAAGGTAACAATAATAGATACGCTAAGATATGAATTTATCTATATACTGTCTATGCAATAGAGGTAGTAAAACGTGTCTAGACTTTAAGGATGATAAGCAAATAATTTTCGACACTAAATGATAAGCAAAACTTTTGACATGCAGACACGGTCGAAGTCCAGACCCACTATTGTATCTAAACAACTATCAGTTAGACACGCTAATGCAAGACCTGGTTCGCTAAGACCACTTCTCTGATACCACCTGTAGAGACCCGTCCTAATCCATCTGGACGAAGTCTTCAAAAGCTGGTCCCATTGCGAGGTTCTGACCTCTATGTGCCCTGAATGACTCCATGTAATATGAGCAAATGCACAACGGAAGGTTTCTTTCTTACCTGAGAATAAACATGCTTTAAAGTGTCAACCAAAAGGTTGATGAGTTCATAAGTTTATCATAAAACAATAAAATTCTATAATTTTGATAGACCACAAGATTTAAATGCTGCATGGTACAAATGGGCCCGAATCCTATACCCACCTGTAATGTACATGCGATATCTTTTAAATACAGTACATCTTTCTCGTGTACGAAACCATTTTTCATAAATCTTAGTAACCGTACACATATCTCGTGCACAAAAATAACATACACATGACCTGCGTATAAAATCATTCCCTCGATACATAACATTCACTTTTCATTTCTTTCATAGCTTGGCTTGGTAACCGACCTTAACATATAATGCGCATAATAATATCCCCAAAACAGAACATATATAATATATGAGAATAGTAACGGTAGATATACTTATGATGTATGTAATATTTATATTTTTATATAATTATCTTTTGTTAAAATAATATTTATAATAATATTAAAATAATGTTAATAATGATAATAAGTATGAAAATACTTATAATAATAATGAAAATAATAATTTTAATAAAAATTTGTTGTTAATGATAATAATTTTAATGGTAGTTTCATATACGATATTAATAATAATAATAATAATAATAATAATACTAAGTAACAAGTTGTAATATCTCTATAATGATAATAATAACAAAAATTAATAATCAAAATAATACTAATAGAAATAATAATTGTAATTTTTAAAGAAATAATATTAACAATAATAATGATGGTAATACCTTTAATGATAAAATTAGTATTAATAATGATAAAAATAATAATAATGATAATATTAATACTAAAAATAAATAAGATATTATATGTTAATAATAATAATATTTGTGTTAATAATAATGTTAATGATATTACAAATTATAATTCTACTTTTATTATAATAATACTAATAATAATAATATTAATTATCATAATAATAATATTAATAATAATAATACTTATCATATCAAAAATAATAATAATAAGAATATTTAGTATTAACACATTAACAACAATAATAATAATAATAATAACAATAATAATAATAATAATAATAATAATAATAATAATAATAATAATAATAATAATAATAATAATAATAATAATAATAATAATAATAATAATAATAATAAAAATGGGAGTTATACCTCAAGAAAATCGGACTAAAGAAAAAAAATGTCACCAGTCAAGATCGAACCCGAGACCTCTCGGTTACACACAAACAACCTTGACCACCTAACCATCTGCCTTTTTCTATCATAATCTATAAACCATTTGTATATATACTGTTTTTGTTGTTCTTCATCTTTTTCTTCCTCCTTCTTCTAAAAATCAAACGACCCAAGTCTCAAAAGTCATAACAGGGATTTTATGATTTGAATAAAGACCTTCTACCAAATATAATCGACCTATATCTGTCTTGGAACGGTTTGAAGAAAAATAAAATAAAATAAAATAAAATAGAATATTGCTGCTACTGCAGCTTGTCGTGTATAAAAAAAAATTAATTTCGATTTTTAGAACGTTTTGGAAAATCTTTACAAAATGAAATATTTTACATATCGTTCGTATAAGCTTACCAAATCATTAATTTAACAAAAAACCTCAAAACGAGATCGAATTTCTTCAAGAACAATTTAGTTGACTTTTATTTCAAAAACTTTGACTTTGCAAATTCGAAATCAATCGAAGACTTAGAGAACTGAAAATTTGCAGACAGTTTCATTAGACAATTCCTAGTATAATTGCAATGTTAGATTTTGAAAAGTGGTTCGAATTTGAGTTATGGGTGAAAAGTTGTCATGAAAACCAAGTGTGTTTTTATTTTTTTATTTTCTATTTTGTTTCTCCCCCTTTTAAAACTACTACAATTCAAGCAGTATATACACGATATTTTACAGGTGTTAATTGAATCTTTGGAGCAGTATCAGATTTGTTGATTAGTGTTGGTGGTCGACAGAAGACAAAGATGTCAGAGGAAAGAAGAAAAAAAATGAAACTGAGAGTGAGAATTAACAGAAATTGTATTCATATGCTTTTACATTTTATAATTTATAAATATTAATAATTAATAAATATATTAATAATATTAATAATAATAATTATTAAATTAATAATAGTAAATTATAATAATGGTTTTTAAAATAATATTAACACATAATTATGAAATTTTAATAATTTCTATAAATATAAGTTTTATAAATTACATATATTACAATATTCATTTAAATAACTATGTATAGAAATTATATATATATATATATATATATATATATATATATATATATATATATATATATATATATATATATATATATATATATATATATATATATCATATGTTAACTTTCAATTATACATATATAAAATAATCGTCTTTAACTTTCTTAAGAAAATAGAATGAGTATTTCTAAATAATGTAAAACAAGTTCGTAAAATATATAATTATATATATTCTGAAATAATATATATATATATATATATATATATATATATATATATATATATATATATATATATATATATTATATATATATATATATATAATTTACATTACAAGTTTTTATTACATAAATGAATATATTGAATATATATTTTGTAAATAATAATTTAAATTGTAACAATATATATATTAAGTGATTTTCCTATATATATATATATATATATATATATATATATATATATATATATATATATAGTTATGTATATATAATAAGATAATAGTTTTCATTAAAACGCACATTATTATTTTACATATTTATAACAATAATTGTATATAATATTAATGTAATTCAAGTTATATACACATATATATTTATTTATGTACACATATTTACAAACAATGGTTCGTGAATCGTCGAAATAATCAAAGGTAATTGATTTCATAAATATAGTTCCAAAATTTTTGAGACTCAACCTTACAGACCTTGCATATCATGTCGGGAACATATAAAGATTAAAGTTTAATTTTGGTCGGAAATTTTCGGGTCATCACAAACTAAATGTGCTGATGAATTCTGACCGACTCTAGACAAGATTTCCTCAATCATATCCTCTGGTAGGTTTTCTAAAATATTCAGTTGTCTACCCTCAACGTCCATTTTATTTTTATACTGTAAAATAGACAAGGATTAGATTCGTAAAAGATAATTAACAAACAATACAAGCAATTTTTACATAGAACATAAAAGTACAAGCACACTACAATACATATAATACACAACATGATTACAACCCTCTAATCTGAATCACTGGTTTCTTCTTCTTCGTACTTGGTTCGTTTTCCTAATTTTCTAGGGATATATGGTGTTCCTCTAATACGAGCCGTCATTTTCCACAATGGTTTAGAAAAACCTGGTGGTTTAGAGGTTCACGGGTTATTGTTACAATTTAGGAAATACGGATATTGCCGATACATATAAAGTTCATCGGGGTCGGAAACAGGTTTCTCTATTTTTATACCTTTTCCTTTATTATTTTCTTTTGCTTTATTAAATTGGGTCGAGGTAATTTCTACAACATCATCGGAATCCTCATCGGGATCTGATTCATCGAAAAATTGGTAATCTTCCCAATAATTTGCTTCCTCGGTGGAAACACCATTGACCATTTTTAACTTTGGTCCGTTGGTTGAGGATTTTCTTTTATTTAATCGATTTACTGTAGGTATCAATATTTCTTCCTCCTGAAGCTCTTCTTCTTCTTCTGGTTCCTCCTCTTCTGGTTCCTCCTCTTCCGGTTCCTCCTCTTCCGGTTCCTCTTTGGGAATTTGTGAATCTTCCCAAAGTATATTCGAATCTTCATTATTATTAGGTTAGTCGATGGGATTTGTACTAGTGGTAGACATCTATCACACAATATCAAACACATTAAGAGGTTAATATATCACATAATAATTACATGTTAATAATATATAGTTTCCAACAAAAGTGTTAAGCAATAGTTTTTAAAGAAAACACGGTCGAAGTCCAGACTCACTAATGTATCCTAACAAACTCGATAAGACACACTGATGCAAATTTCCGGTTCTCTAAGACCAACGCTCGGATACCAACTGAAATGTCCCTTTCATATTGATTCTAAATGTTCCATATTAATTGATTTCGTTGCGAGGTTTTGACCTCTATATGAGACGTTTTTCAAAGACTGCATTCGTTTTTAAAACAAACCATAACCTTTATTTTATCGACAAGGTTAAAAGGACACCACCTAGATTATCCAGAAATGATAATCTAAAAATATCACACTTACACACTACCAATACATATTGGTTTACAATATTAATATGTTACAACAAAGTAAATCTCGAATGCAGTTTTAAACAATATTATAAAAACATGCTGACATCAAATCTTGTCCATATTTTAGCATGCAACAGCGGAAGCTCTTAATAATCACCTGAGAATAAACATGCTTTAAACGTCAATAAAAATGTTGGTGAGTTATAGGTTTAACCTATATATTTATCAAATTGTAATAATAGACCACAAGATTTCATATTTCAATATACATCCCATACATAGAGATAAAAATCATTCATATGGTGAACACCTGGTAACCGACATTAACAAGATGCATATAGAATATCCCCATCATTCCGGGACACCCATCGAACATGATAATTTCGAAGTACTAAAGCATTCCAAATTCCCGAATGGGGCTTGTTGGGCCCGATAGATCTATCTTTAGGATTCGCGTCAATTTGGGGGTCTGTTCCCAAATTCTTAGGCTACCAAGCTAAAAAGGGGCATATTCGGCTTCGATCATTCACCCATATAATGTAGTTTCTTTTACTTGTGTCTATTTCGTAAAACATTTGTAAAATTGCATTTATTCTCATCCTAAAATATTAGATTTTAAAAGTGGGACTATAACTCACTTTCACAGATTTTTACTTCGTCGGGAAGTAAGACTTGGCCACTGGTCGATTCATGAACCTATAACAAATATGTACATATATATCAAAGTATGTTCAAAATATATTTACAATATTTTTAATACGTTTTAATGTTTTAAGTTTATTAAGTCAGCTGTCCTTGTTAGTAACCTACAACTAGTTGTCCATAGTTAGATGTATAGAAATAAATTGATATATAATATCTTGAATCAATCCACGACCCAGTGTATACATGTCTCAGGCTAGTTCACAACTTAAAGTATATATATTTTTGGAATCAACCTTAACCCTGTATAGCTAACTCCAACATTACTGCATATAGAGTGTCTATGGTTGTTCCAAATAATATATATACATGGGTCGATATGATATGTCAAAACATTTGCATACGTGTCTATGGTATTCCAAGATTACATAATATATTAGAATACATGTATAATACAATATAAGTTACCTAGGATATGATGAATATAGATTTGTTACCAATTTTCACGTAGTTATAACAAGCAAAAAAAATATCCAATCTTGTTTTACCCATAACTTCTTCGTTTTAAATCCGTTTTGAGTGATTCAAGTTGATATGGTTTCATATTGAACTTAAGTTTATGAATCTAAATAGAAAAAGTATAAGTTTAAAGTTGGAAATATAGGTTACAAGTTGTTTTTGTAAAGGTAGTCATTTCAGTCGAAAGAACGACGTCTAGATGACCATTTTGGAAAACATACTTCCACTTTGAGTTTAACCATGATTTTTGGATATAGTTTCATGTTCATAAGAAAAATCACTTTCTTAGAAGAACAACTTTTAAATCAAAGTTTATCATAGTTTTTAATTAACTAACCCAAAACAGCCCGCGGTGTTACTACGACGGCGTATATCCGGTTTTACGGTGTTTTTCGTGTTTTCAGGTTTTAAATCATTAAGTTAGCATATAATATAAATATAGAACACGTGTCTAGTTGATTTTAAAAGTCAATTTAAAAGGATTAACTTTTGTTTGCGAACAAGTTTAGAATTAACTAAAGTATGTTCTAGTGATTACAAGTTTAAACCTTCGAATAAGGTAGTTTTATATATATGAATCGAATGATGTTATGAACATCATTACTACCTCAGGTTTTGTGGATAAACCTACTGGAAATGATAAAAATAGATCTAGTTTCAAAGGATCCTTGGATGGCTTGAATGTTCTTGAAGCAAAATCATGACATGAAAACAAGTTCAAGTAAGATTTTCACTCGAAATAAGATTGTTATAGTTATAGAAATTGAATCAAAGTTTGAATATGAGTACTACCTTGTATTAGAGAGATATCTTACTGTAAATAAGAAAGATTTCTTGAGTTTGGATGATCACTTGAAATGGATTTGCAAGATTGAAAGCAAGCTAGCAAACTTGGAAGTGTTGTTGGTGTGTTCTTGAGTAGTTGTTTTGTATCTTGGTTTATGTATGGATTTATGAACTAGATTGTGCTAGATTTTGATGAAGATGATTAAGAACACTTAGAAAAATGTACGAACACTTGAGAGAGAGTAATTTGATTCAAGAAAAATTGAAAATGAATGTGTTTGTGTACTCCTCCATTCACGTGAATCTTAAGCATCCATATAGGCTCCCTTAGTTTGTTATTTTGTGAGATATTTCATGCTAGATGTTAAATGATGGTTCCCACATGGTTAGGTGACTCATATGGGCTGCTAAGAGCTGATCATTGGAGTATATATACCAATAGTAAATACATTTAGAAGCTGTGTATTGTACGAGTACAAATACAAGTGTATACGAGTAGAATTGTTGATGAAAATGAATGAGGATGTAATTGTAAGCATTTTTGTTAAGTAGAAGTACTTTGATAAGTGTCTTGAAGTCTTTCAAAAGTGTATGAATACATATTAAAACACTACATGTATATACATTTTAACTGAGTCGTTAAGTCATCGTTAGTCGTTACATGTAAGTGTTGTTTTGAAACCTTTAGGTTAACGATCTTGTTAAATGTTGTTAACCCATCGTTTATTATATCTAATGAGATGTTAAATTATTAAATTATCAAGATATTATGATGCATTAATATATCTTAATATGATATATATATAATTAAATGTCGTTACAACGATAATCGTTACATATATGTCTCGTTTTGAAATCCTTAAGTTAGTAGTCTTGTTTTTACATATGTAGTTCATTGTTAATACACTTAATAATATATTTACTTATCATTTATCATGTTTAACAAAGTGTATCAATATCTTAATATGATTCATATGTACTTAGTAAGACGTTGTTATAACGATAATCGTTATATATATCGTTTTCGAGTTTCTTAATTCAATAGTCTCATTTTTGTGTATATAACTCATTGTTAAAATGCCTAATGAGATACTTACTTATCATAATATCATGTTAACTATATATATATATATATATATATATATATATATATATATATATATATATATATATATATATATATATATATCCATATATATGTCATCATAGAGTTTTTGCAAGTTTTAACGTTCGTGAATCACCGGTCAACTTGGTTGGTCAATTGTCTATATGAAACCTATTTCAATTAATCAAGTTTTAACAAGTTTGATTGCTTAACATGTTGGAAACACTTAATCATGTAAATAACCATTTCATTTAATATATATATACATGGAAAAGTTCGGGTCACTACACGATGTGGGCCCGGTGTCGTAAAACTTGTTTTATTATTGAAACATGTTAGTTTTACATATTATAAAATGTTGTGAAAAGCGTTTAGCCTAAAAGTGTCGGGAAGTGTGAGATCTTTTAACAAAAATTGGATATTTTGGACAGCGGGCTGCCAGACCCTGTGCGCGCCTCGCACACATGGGGCCGTGCGCCGCGCACCCTTCCTGTAAAAAAAAATTATTATTTCGCGTATTTCGGTTGGATAACGGGTTGGGTTGTTACAATATCCACGGGATTCTCTGAACCAAGGACTTTCTTCAATATTAAAGTACCATTCTTTATATGTTGTCGAATAAAATGATACCTTAACTTGATGTGTTTCGTACGACTATGAGACACCGAATTCTTTCCAATATGAACTGCACTTTGATTATCACAATACAAGATGCAATAGTCTTGCCTTTTACCCAACTCACCCAAGAACTTCTTCAACCAAACAAGCTCTTTAGAAGCTTCCACAATAGCCATGTATTCGGCTTCCGTGGTTGATAAAGCAACACTCCTTTGTAGTTGAGACATCCAACTAATCGCCGCCTTCCCTATTGTAAACACATAACCCGTAGTGCTTTTTCCCGAATCATCACATCCACCCAAATTAGCATCCGCATATCATCTAAGTATGACACTGGTTTTAGAGAAGCACAATCCCATATTAGAAGTACCTTTCAAATAACGAAGCAACTATTTGACTGGTTCCCAATGCTCTTTCCCCGGATTAGACATATAACAACTCACAACTCCCACTGAATGGGCAATATCAGGTCTCGTACAAACCATGGCATACATAACACTACCCACGGCCGATGTATACGGAACTTTTTCCATCTCCGCATTATCTTCTTTCATTTTAGGTGATTGACTTTTCGATAACCTTATCGCGCTACCCAAAGGTATAAAACGAGCCTTTGAATTCTCCATGTTAAACCTCTCAACTACCTTCTCAATATATTTGGCTTGGGAAAAGTATAGAGTACCTTTTACACGATCACGCACAATACTCATACCAAGTATTTGCCTAGCACCACCAAGGTCTTTCATCTCGAACTCATGGGAAAGTAATCTCTTCAACTTGTTGATTTCGAACATGTTAGAACACGCAAGTAACATATCACCAACATACAACAATAAGATGATATAAGAAGATTTGAATATCTTCAAGTAGCAACAATGATCCGCTTCACATCTTAAGAAATCAATCTTCTTCATAAACTCATCAAACTTCATGTACTATTGCTGAGGTGCTTGCTTCAATCCATACAAAATTTTCCTAAGCTTACAAAACCACTTCTCTTTACCCTTTACCTCATAGCACTCGAGTTGCTTCATACAGATCTCTTCATTAAGATCTCAGCGTAAGAATGCAGCCTTCACATCTAATTGTTTTAGATGTAAGTCTTCAGATGCAACTATAGAAAGTACTAACCGAACATTAGTCATTTTAACTACCAGTGAAAATATCTCATTGTAATAAACTCCTTCCTTTTGTTGAAAGCCTTTGACAACCAACCGAGACTTGTACCTTTTCGTGCCATCCAATTCATTCTTGATTCGATACACCCATTTATTTTGCAACGCCATTTTATCATGAGGTAATTTCACTAGTGGCCAAGTTTCATTCTTCTCAAGTGACCCCATCTCTTCCTTCATGGTAAGCTTCCATTGTATAGATCCTTTCGATTGTCTCACCTCAAAGTAACTCTCGGGTTCACCATTCTCGGTATAGAGTAAATAGTTTGTTGATGAAGAATACCTAGGGTTAGGTTGGGCACTCTAGTAGAGCGTCTTAGTGTAGGAGAAAGCGCTATGGTTGAACCAGTTTCATTAGCATCCTCCTCATCACTAGAACTCTCACTATGTTCGCAATTATCATCGCTTTCTGAACTTCATCATTAGCACTTTGTGACGCCTCACTATTATTCTACAATTCATTGTTACCCGAACTACCACTAGAACCTACAAGATCATCAATAGAAACATCGTCAAAAGTAACATAATCCGGTTTAGGACTCCCCATTTCCTGTTTTCAATAAATCGAATCTTCATTAAAGGTAACATGATGAGAACCAATCACTTTTCTAGCCTCGTTATCCCAACAACGATAACCCATCTCATCCGAACCGTAACCAATGAAGGTACACCTCTTTGACTTAGCCTCAAGCTTGTCTCTATTCACATCCTTAGTCTTCACGTATGTCCAAAGATTCTAAGATGACCATAACTCACCTTTTTACCTTGCCATTCTTCCTCGGGAATTCGGAAACCCAATGGTGTTGAGGGTCCCCTATTGATCAAATAAGTCTCCGTATTAACTGCATCCGTCCAAAACATCTTAGGCAAACCAACATGTAATCTCATATTCTTAGCCCTTTCATTCAACGTACGATTCATACGTTCGGCAACCCCGTTGTGTTGCGGTGTCTTCAGTACCGTCTTTATCATCTTAATACCGAGCTTTGCACAATGGTCTTTAAACTCAAGACTACCATATTCCCCTCCATTATCCTACTTTAAGTACTTCAACTTTTTGTTAGTTTCATTCTCTACCATAGCTTTCCACTTCACAAAAGTAGCAAATACATCATATTTAACTTTAAGAAAATAAACCCATACCTTTCGAGTGGAGTCGTCAATGAAGGTTACATAATAGTGAGAACCTCCGTGTGATTCTACATTCGTTGGTCCAAACATGTCAGTATGAACTAGCTCCAATTTCTCTAACTTGGGTTTATTCCTCGATTTTCCGAAAGTCACCTTCTTTTGCTTCCCATAAGTACATGGTTCGCAAAACCCAAGTTTAATTTTCTTCAAATTCGAAATTATTCCACTTGAAACAAGCATCTTCATACCTTTCTCACTCATATGCTCGAGTGCTCGGTGCCATAGAGTAGAATTGCTTCCAACATCAAACGTAGCAACCACCGTGCCTTCATCAAACACTTCAACCATATAAAATGTTCCACTTTTATGTCCACGAGCCACGACACAACTACCCTTTTCCATTGGCAATTTTCAAAAGTAACCGCGTTACCTTCCTCATCTAATTGACCAACCGAGATATGCTTCCTTTTTAACTTAGTAATGAACCTCACATCCTTCAAAGTCCAATTAGAACCAAGAGTAGTCTTCAATACAACATCTCCAATGCCCTCAATCTCAAGCCTCTTATTGTTTGCTAATCTTACCTTACTTTGATACGATCGAAAATTCTTCATCAAACTCTTAGTAGGTGAGGCATGAAACGAAGCTCCCGAATCCAAGATCCAAGACTCCACCGAATTTTCAACACTACATAAAAGTGCATCATCCGTATCTTCTGTGGCAAAGTTGACACCTTTCGTCAGAGGATTCTTGCAATTCCTTTAAAAGTGCCCCTTTTGATTGCAACCCAACAAATAGCTTCACTTCAGTCCTTTGATGGATACCTCTTCTTAGACTTCTTCGTACCCTTCATTTCTCCACGATCAATTTTCTACCATGGTTGTCTGTACTTAACAAAGATCCGGATGACGACTCCCCCGAGTTTCTCCTACGAGTGTCTTCACCGAGAATCGAATCCCTAATACCTTCAAACGCTAGCTTAGTAGTTCCCATAGAGCTACTAACTGTGGTAACCGTACCCCGACCAAATTTCCGGTAACGATGAATGCAAGATTAGTGCTTTTAGTTCATCATCAAACTTGATCTCTACCGATTCAAGCCTCGATAAGATGTTATTAAACTCATTGATGTGATCCGTTGCAGTCGTGCCTTCCCTCATCTTCGTATTAAACAATTGTCGCATAAGAAAAACCTTATTAGAGGCGGTAGGTTTTTCATACAATTTGGAGAGTGCCTTCAAACATGTAAACGCCGTCTTCTCATTCACAACGTTGTACGCAACGTTCTTGGCAAGTGAAAGATGAATCACACCCAAAGCTTGGCGATCCAAAAGAGTCCAATTGGAATCACTCATGCCTTCGGGTTTGATCTCCAACAAGGGTTGGTGTAGCTTCTTTTGATACATGTAATCTTCAATTTGCATCTTCCATGAGCCGAAGTCTTTTCCATCAAATCCGTCGATTCTAAATTTTTCATCTTCCGCCATCTTCCCAAACTTATTACCTTGAGCTTTATTACCAATTGTTAGGATTTAGGTCCCAACAATAAGAGTAACTCCAGAAAATTACTCTCCCCACAGAGACAAATGAAGACATTAACAAAGAAAATAAGAACGCAATGTGGTTATATGTAATCAAGAGTTGATTACTTTAATCCACGGACCAAACTAGAGAGATTTTATTGATATAATTCGTGATACATGCTATGAGTTACATTTGGGTGCTTATATAGGCAAAACTCAACAAGGAAACAACTTAACGAACAAGAAAACTCGGTTTTGGAAACTTTGACCGACCAGTCCTCGACTCGCGATCGAGAGATCTTTCCCAGCTACATTCTCGCGTTCGAGGGTAATCTCCAGTCGCGACATCCTTTTTCCCTTCCATGAGTACTGATCCACACTAGTCTCGCGATCGCGAGATTAAGGCTCGCGGTCGTGAGCTTCTCCTGTTCCTTTGTTTTGTTTAAGCTTCTTCACTCCAACATGTTTTAGCTCAAAAACTAGCCCAAATAAATTATGCATGATTTTATCCAGCCAAATAAATCAGGTCTTTTCCTTCATTTACTCCATTCCACCATTGAAGCACATCAATTAGGTTTTCTTTTTCAAAACAGAGTAAAGGTTACACACACACACACACACACACACACACACACACATATGTATTGATTGAAAAGAAGCAGACACCACCTCCGTTGCGCAAGTGACTAACGCCGATCAAATGTCACCGTTGACGCCGTGGCATCACCGGTGCCAAATCATTGTCAGAAGGTGGTGGTGATGCTGCAATGGCACCCTCTAGTCACACTCCTTTTTTGAACAATTTGGCATAGCCAGGAATTGAATCCGGGTGTTGTGCTTCATTAGACAACTCAGTGGCTACTCAGGCAAGCCTGCGTGGTTCTCATCATTTACTTTTTTTCCTTTTTTTCTGCACATGAATTGCACATGTTATTTTACTCTCCGTTAAATAATCTTTTGGACTTTTTAATGTTATTTTACTCTCCGTTAATTTTTTCTTGGGATTTTTATTTTTCAGTATGCATACACGTGTCTTTTGGTGGTGCTGATTGGTGTCATATACCTATTAGCCGATGTACAACTGTAGTCGATATCTTGATTTGTATATAGTAGTACTATTTTGTTTAAATGTGTGAAAAGTTTTAGCTACGTTGTATTTAGAAAGGTTCGTTAAGATATGATAGGAGACATCGTTGTATATATATGCCATATTACTGTGGGATGAGAATCAAACAATTCATTAACTTAGATGGCAGTATTGTGTGTTTGAAAAACAAATAAAGTTATCATTTGTTTCTTCATCTTCTACAACTTTATTATCAATTGACATTATATATAGTGACTTGTGAATATCTCCGGTCAAGTACCGCAGACCATCGATATTACATATTATTTTTAGACAATTATTCCAACTTCTTACGGACGTATCCAAAAATAATAAATTTGATGTGTTTTCTTTTTTTCTCACATTTAGTAATTATATTCGCCCTCAATTTGACAAACCTATCAAAACTTTTCAGTGTCACAATGAAACCGAATACAACAACAGACAATTTCATCAATTCTGTGACAAAAATGGAATGAATTTTCTTGCCCCTAATCTTCTCCTAAAAACGGGAAATCCGAACAAAAAATTTGTGCGATTAACAACATTGTTAGCACCATCCTTTCTCATGCTTCTCTTCCTTTAACCTTTTGGCATCACGCTCTCCAAATGGCAACCTACCTTTTTAGACATTACGCCTAGCAAACAGCTTAATTTTCAGTCACCCACTTAAGTCCTCTACGGTTGATATCGCCTATATTACATATATTCTCCATGCATTTTAATAGCGATATCTTTCTCTTGGTTCGTATTAAACGTTAATTACAGAACTTGTAGCACTTATTCACATTATAAAATGATTTCGGGTTCTTTTGATATGATATGGTGATTTGGGCAAGTTTTGAAGCAAAATGAGTGATAATGGATGAAGCTTAAATAAAGACCGGGCCATAGCATGAAGAGTCCATTTGAGAGATATTTTAATTTGTATGGCAATTGTGCGCCCTATCGTCTGTACGCTTAAAAGATCACTTCTAGACCCAAAAAGACACTTAAAGGGCATGAAAACAACATTAAAGACAATTTACAATAATTCTTCTGGCGTCTTCCGGCCCAAAAAATATAAAAAAAAATATCAAACGGGCCGCCTATCATTTTGCGTAAGTCCTAAAGACAGCTTTCGATGCTTAAATCCTAAAGTAAACGCGTGAGCAGTACATATGTTACATGAGTTGATTCACGATCATAATCGGGGTATGTCTTCATCTTAATGTAAAGTTAACAATTATGTACAACTCGAATATCGTAAATACCGTACCGATTTATACATTTGTGATTGGTACTTTAAAGTTGACAATTATTTATATTTATATTTATATTTATATCAATCAATAAACAAAAACAAAAAATGTGCCTTAAGAATAACCAAAACTATCTTATGTACAGCAAACCTATTTCTATGGTATCTTTGGAATATTGAAATTGAAATATAAATTATATTATAACAAACATGCCCAATACGCACCAACTCAAACTCACAATCTCAACATTAATGAGTTACTTCGATAATGCTAGCGTAAGCGAAAAGCCCTTTGATTATAAATTTAGTTAATGTTGTCAAACCAAAAACTCTTGAGCAGCCACTAACACACGTATTTTGAGTTTCTACCAAGTTTCTGATTTCGAGCTTACTCGTTAAGCGCGACTCAAGATCTCTGGTTTGAGATGTTCGAAAGCTTACCGGTGATGAATGGTGAAGCTTCCGGAAAACTCTTGGGTGCATTCGTAATTCCTTCTAAAGAGCTAACAACTTCTTGCATTTCGGGTCTATATTTAGGATCGTTGCTAAGACACTTTAGCGCGAGCGCAGCCACAGCTTGAGCGCCTTTTTTTGAATATCGACCGCCTAACTTTGTGTCCATAATTCTGAAAACGCCTCTGTTTTCGACTAGAAATGGCTTCACCCATTCCACCAATGTCTCTTCAATACCACCCGCTCGTTCGTCATCAATCGCACGTCGTCCTGATAACAACTCTAATAAAACCACCCCGAAACTGTACACGTCATGCATTTTGGTCAAGTGCCCTGTACAACACACCACATAATTACTTTAAACTTATAACCCAAACAAGTTATTATAAGCACAGAAGGTACATGTATAGCATAATATATGGTCTAATATTTTCATTTTGACTTTTGGGGTCAAACTAATTTCAGTTGGACTCCTAATTAGTTAATGCTTTTACTAATTTCTAACAATGATTTTGGTATGTATAGCCCCAAATAAACAGTAATTACTAATAAAGGTCATTCTTCATCAATATCTAGCATAACCCATATCGAATAAAAAAAAATTCGAAAATAGTCAAGTTTGACCTGAAAAGTCAAACTGCATTTCTTACCCGTGGATATGTATTCTGGAGCAGCATAACCACTTGTTCCCACAACTCTGGTTGATACATGTGTGTTATCTCCTGAAGGACCATTTCTCGCTAATCCAAAATCCGAAAGTTTTGAATTAAATTCCTACAAAATTGAAATTTAATACGATCATATATCAAGTATATAGACATAACAATTCTCAATTTTTTTTTCTTTTCGAATAAGCCTGACATACTGAATCAAGTAATATATTAGAAGCCTTCAAATCACGATAAATAATACTTGGTTCTTTACTATGCAAAAAAGCTAATCCATGAGCTACATCAATTGCAATGCGCATCCTTGTGGCCCAAGGAATGGGTTCAACGCCTTCTGCAAGAAACGTTTGATCATGATGAATAAAAACAGACTAATTAAAAATACGGCCAGTTCATGGCTGCAGCCATGAAACCGTGAATAGAAGAAGCTTACTTCTAAACAGGTGATTTTCTAAACTCCCTTTTTGCATGAACTCGTAAACCAGAAGCCTGTTTTCGCTATCCTCACAATAGCCAATGAGTTTTACGAGGTTTTTGTGACGTAGCTTGCCTAAGTAATCAACTTCTGTCTGCAAATAAGAAAAGTAATCGCATATAACTAAATACTTCCTATCATTTGTAGTTAAGCATGCATAATATTATTTGTTTGATTCCAAAGTTTTTAATCTACATACTTAAAAAGTATAGAAGAAATGATATGATCTTTTCGAAATTCTACATTATTAAGGAGTATTCTCTGTCTCTTTAGAGCACCAGGAGTGGCGATGGGTGTATTTCAGTGTTCAGCTCAGTGTTTTTCTGGAACACTGATGGTAAAAAAGTGAGGAAGTGAGTTGTAGTATTCGTATTCAGATACAAGTATCAACCAATAAGAATAAGGGACATGAAAATAAATATTGTCAAACCTTCATGAGATAAGAAAATTTTGGAGAACTTTGAAAAAACGAATGAAAGACTGACCACTCTATCCCTCTAATGTCAAAGTCTTTAATAATTATAACTAAATTGAAAACTTCATTATTTTTTAGACATAATGCATGAAAAGGTACTCTAATTATGCATAGTTTCTATTTAAGGTACATAATCTTTATATTGTTAATACAAAGATATACATATTGACTTTCTTGATAGGTGGCCAGTCAACTATCACTTTGTGTTATGAGTTTTGACGATATATTGCTTATCAGCATACTTATTTTGAAAAATATTGAGTGAAACAATCGTGTAAAATAATAAACCAATCATTAATTTATTCTCTTTTAAAATATTATCATCAAATTAAGACGGTTTTAATCGTTTATGAAAGGAAAATGATTTTTTATTATATCGAATTAATTAATTCTTCTACCAATTCTTCAAACATCATGAATAGTTAACACGTAAATGTTCTTATTATCTATCCTATTGGTCATTTTATACTTTTAGCTCATACCAAAAAGAAAAAAAGAAAAAAGTAAAAATAAGAAAAAGAAAAAGAAACAAGGTACTTACAAGCCATTCTCTATGACCTTGATGGCTTTCTGATTTCAATACTTTAACAGCAACAACTAATCCGTTGCCCGGTCTGGCCGGAGCCAAAGTGGTTTCATCAATCCAACCTTTATAAACCCGACCAAAACCGCCTTCTCCGATAAGAACATCCGGCCGAAAATTCTTGGTGGCAGCTTTAAGATCATTCAATGTAAACGCCTTAAGATTATTTGGTATTGGGAAGCTTTCATGATCTATTGATGTTTTTGAACCCTTCAATAATATTGATTGTTGTTTTCTTACCTTGTGATCAACAACATCTTCTACAATGACAAAAAATATATATGAAATTATAAATATGTTACAATTGTATTATTATTAAATAATTAAATATAAAAAGGTGGTAATCGAACATACTTGTGAGTTGTGTTGAAGAAACATGAGCAACATTTGCAGGCGTTCTTAAGCATATACCCATTTGAAAAGTCTGGTTTTTGGCACAAAAAGTTTTGTGATATGAAGGAACAAGTGAAAAATACAACAATTTGTTGTTGGATATAAATATGATGGCGGTTTTGGTAGTTCAAAAAGTAGTACATTTTTGAATTTTCTGATGTTTTAGTCAAAGGCTAAGAATTTTCCTCACTATGAATTAATTAAATAAATTAGAGTAAGATCTTAATAGTGTAAACTATACATGTAAAACTGTATCTAAAAAGTCAAAATTGTCTCTTATATCATAACTAGTTGTTTAACCCTCGCTTCGCGCCGGAGGTTCGGTTTTTAATGTATTTTATTGCGTTTAGTTTGTAAAATTATTTCGTGGCTAAAGAATGATGTCGTTGAAACACAACTCGAGTCGAACTAAAAGGGTATAACCCGTAAAAAATTTAAATGTTATTTTAAATTAACAATATATGTCCATCTCCGCGTTTAGCTATGTAATTATCGACTTTTAAAAATTTAACGCAAAATTAACGTGTATGAAAAGTACCTCAAATATTTAGCATTTTCTAAAAAGCGTCCGTTTTGCGTATAGTTAGTGATATTGTGTTCCTAAAATTATTTCGAGTTTAATGATGATGTCGGAAAAATTTAACTCGTTGCGAGCGAGAAGATATAACCCTTTGAATATTTAGGTGGAGTTTATTTAAGATTTTTATGAAAATGGTTATTTGACCGATTTAATATTTGAAAAAATTGTGGGGGTCTTTGTTGGTGTGGTGAAATTTAATTAGAATTAAAAAAAAGGGTGAAAAAACGAAAATCCCCCAGTTACTATTCATCATTTTTGTCTGTTACATAATATAGTAATTTAATATAAATATATGTAATTAAAGCATAAAAAATTACTATTAAATCAAATTACAGTAATATTTTAACAAAATTTAACTTCATTAAATGTATTTTAACGTGTTTAATAGAAACGCAATTTAGCAAAACTTATAATAATTATATTTAATATTTTTAATTATTTATAATACTTAATACTTAATAATTTGGTACCCTTCATAATTATTGTAAGATTATATTTCTCTTTGACTATATTTATTTTAGGTCCTTTTATGACTGTAATGTTAACTTCATTAACGTTTATGTAAGGGAAAACTATAAATGTACATATCCGTCTTAAGAATGGGACTAATTATATTTAATTTTAATTTTAATTAATTCTAGGAAAAAACCTAATAGTAACTATTTAAACTACTCTTATTAATGACACATGTCATACAACCATATTGTGGAACATCAACGTCACCTTAACGTCTTAAGAATGGGACTAATTATATTTAATTTTAATTTTAATTAATTCTAGGAAAAAACCTAATAGTAACTATTTAAACTACTCTTATTAATGACACATGTCATACAACCATATTGTGGAACATCAACGTCACCTTAACGACTTCTTGTTACCACTTTATACTAGTATCCATGACATATCTCTTCACAATCACATTGGACCCACATAAATTAATTAATTAATACAATGTACCACTCATGATGCATTTTGTACAACAAAAAAAAGTTCACAGCTCCATAGTTCAATATGCTAAACAACGACATTTTGAAGGAGGCCCTTCAACGACGTAGCAAGGAAGCTTGCTAGTATTAGAGTCTTTAACCACATTGGCTTTCACCGAGCCAAGGGCGCTCTCAATATTAGTAGTCTTAGAGGTTTTCTTTATTAATGAATTCTTATTCTTATTATTAATTATCAAATCGTTACACAAATCACATATGATCTGTTAAAAATGTAATTTAAGTAGATGAAACAAAATAAAATGGATAAAGATTTTTCGTGTTTAAAGCATTCATTTTACAATTCCCTGCCAATAATCGAATTGAAGTTAAGGTTGGAGGTAAAAGTTACGTATTTATCCTACCTGAGTCGGTGAACAACCATAATCTTGTCTTTAACTTTAACAAGGATCGTGTAACATGGACGCTGATCGAGGTCAACGAATCTCCGGTAAAAGTCGACTGTGGTGATGCTTTGATGAATACTAGTGAGGGTGTTTCGAATTCGTCATGTGTGGGGGATAAGGGTGTGTCCCATTCGGTGCCTGACAACGATTCGTGTATGATGGATAATGAGGTGGCTTCAAACTGTGTTTCCTGCAACGAAGTGACCATTGAGCAAGATGATGAAGGAGATGGGTCAACAGGTGTGGACGATAGGCTGGACGATGGGGAGTTTCGTCCATCTCTGTCCGACGGGTTTTCGGTTGCTGATTCTTCACCGGATTTTAAGCCGGTCGACTCTCCTTTGGCCGGTAAAGATCTTGGTTCGAGGGAGGATTTTGTGAATTCCAATACGGCTGCAGACTCCAATGGCACGCGTGAGATGTTGTTTTCCCCAAGGCAAATTCAAATTAACAATGGGCCTGTTCAAAATTTGAGTAATGGGCCTGTTCAAAATAATGAACCTATGGTGGACTGCGAATTTACAATTGGGCCAGAACCTTTTCTAGATGAGAATGGAAAGGTTTCTGGTGAATCTAGTTTAAATGACGGGAATTTCGTCGAATCAAACGAGGTTATCGATTGTCCATCATCCAACGCTGTGGCTCGTTTTCGTATCAAGAGAAGAAAAGCCCCACCCCTGATTAAAAGTCACTTCATTAATCATGTGTGGAGAAGGAGTAGTATGAAGCGTTGCCGACGTCGAGAAAACTTTCGCTGGCATGAAAGATTTTTCATCGATAATGTGATGAAAGGTGCGGTTGAGGACGACGAGGAGGAAGCTTGTTGCTCATGTTGTGCTTCCTCCTATGAGTCATCGGATTCGGAAATCTAGATTACTATCTAGTCGTGGTGTGCGTTATTCGTGTTCTCTTAATCTTGCGTTTTATTTTGCTTCGAGTGTCCTTGTTGTGAGTTAGTCGTTGGGTATTGTCTCGTGTCTTTGTTTCTAGCTTCTGGCTAGTTCCGTTTCGTGTAATTTTTTTTTTATATATTAATACAATTTACTTGCCTTTCAAAAAAAAAAAAAAAGCATTCATTTTACAAGAAGAATGGTCATTTATGATTATTGCATAAATCTAATAAAACAAGATGTCAAAACCACCCAAAGAATTATACTGGTTATCCCTTAAAAAATGTCTAAATGACACGAAACCAAACCGAGAGAGAGAGAGAGAGAGAGAGAGAGAGAGAGAGAGAGAGAGAGAGAGAGAGAGAGAGAGAGCACTAGCCGGGGTTAAAGATGGCACGATTCCAGCTTTCTCGGTTTGATCAAGTGACAGTTGTCGGGACTTTTGTTTTTGGTGCTAATAAAGAGAGGAAACAACTTTTTGGATCTCGTTTTACCCCCTTTGAAATCATATAGTTGTGATATGGTTACAAATTCCTCGATAATAAATAAGATTTTATAATATTATATGAAAACTTAAAAGAAGAATATATTTAGTCACTGATAATAATATTTAGTTATCATTAAAATAATCGTATGAATTTTTGTAGCTATACGGTATTAGTGACTTGAACAAATGGTCAATATTGGTGGTCAATTTTGATATTATGGTCTCTAATAACATTTTGTGGCGATCTATATTAATAAGAAATGACCAACTTATTTTGATTACGACTTGACTTAGTGATCAATTTCGTGATGTTAGTGATCAATAACGTTTGTCACAAAAGCCATTTTTTCTTGTAGTGCAAAGATAATGAATATATTTTTACTCTGATGTATGTGCACTAATCGTATTTTTCCATGATCTTTTTAAACTCTTTGTCTGATAATCTTTATATATTCTTTTAGTGAGATTTGAACTTATAATTATCATAAGATAGTCTAGTGGTTGGCGTCCTGATATCCTTATAAGAGGTCTCATGTTCAAACTTTACTAGCAACACATCTAATACATGTGTGTGAGCTGCCGTTCTTAAAAATAAAAATCCTTCATTTTAAAACAAAATATACTTATTTTATTACTATTAATTAACGTCGCATACGTGTCTTCATGAAAGTTGGAAAATTTTCGTTATTGTTAAGAAAAATATAACCAATTCACGCATTTTCATAAGCATACATATGTAAGTCGACCTCATACTTATTTTATTTGTGGGCTAATCCCCGAAAAGGTAACCTAACTTACTCAATTTAACAATCAAGGTAACCCCAATATGACGAAGCCCGAAAAGGATTTCGATTGTTAATTTGCTCAAGAAAATGACTACGATTCGAAAAAATGTAAAATAAGGTTAATCATCGTCAAATTCATTAACGATTGTTAGTCAAAAATACACAATTAGTCCCTGAAGTTTCTTAAAAGATTGCACCACTCGTCCTCTTTATCATCTTAATTAACATCTTCATTCTCATTCTTCATCTTCTTCTAAATTGATATCAAAATCGAAGGTCTGAACCACATAATATATCTTATATGTCCAATAACATTAACAATTAATAAGATTATATAAACAACTAAACATGGGATTGAACCACATAGTTATACCAAGCGTTGATTTTCTTTGAATTTTTGGTGGATTTTGATTCCGAAGTGTTATAAAGAAATCTGAAAAAGTAGAAGATCCATCATCATCTCGTGATCATTTCTTCAAAATTTCAGGATTTAACTCTTATTATTAATCAGGATCTCGGCAATTTTTTCTCCGAAATTATCATACAAAAAATGGATTTGTTCATAGATTTTGGGTATAATTTGGAAAATATAAAAATGGAGATGTGTTTGAATGATTTAACCCTAACAATCTGCATATTTTGATAAATTTTCGTTGAGTTTTGAGCTCGTTTCCATAACCGCCGCCATCTACCGCCGCTAACCGCCGTATACCTGTCGGAATCTGAAAATGCTTGAAGAACACCTCCTTCTTACGAAGGAAAAGGTGATTCATTCCTGCACTAGAAGGTAGAAAAATTTGAGTTCCTGCCAAAACTGAAATGGGGAAGGCGCTAGCTTATGATCTTAATGTTCGTGGTTTATTTAACGAGTAAGCATTGAGACCTTCTACTTTTGCTTCCTTTATTTTGAGGCCTGGATTGTGCACAAAATCTAACATTGTTTATGTTTTTTTGGTTGGTTCATATGTGACTCTTGAGTCTTGAACGTGTATATATATCTCGACTTATGATATTTGCTACCGCAGCTACGTTCCAAACCCTGCATTGGTAATGAAGATGATGGTGGTGATGAAGATGATGAGTGGTGATGAACCCGATGGTCAGAGGCGAAGCCAGGATTTGAGTTTAAGGGGGGCTTGGCATTATATAGTTTATCGGAAGAAAAAAAAAGCACTCTAATTGGGCTTTGTGACTTCGAGTCAATTTCTTTCCAAAATATAGTTTCTAAATCTTCCTAAACCTTTCCTCTACATTAGGCTCCTTACTAGATAAAACTTTTGACTCAACTATGAGATTAAAATTCAAACTTATTTACATCTATTAATGCTATACTTGTTCATTTTATACGATTATGTAATCAGAAAAAATCGAGATACATAAATAGTTTTTTTATATACTTATAGCTGATATTATATAAATAAGTTTTAACTTCAAATAAAATTCCATGAATTTCATATTTTGTTTTAAAAGTATCGTTCAATCTTTCAAACTAATTTCTATCATCTAAATAATCAATTTACGAAAAAGAAAAAATGTGGCATTCACGTGTATACTAGAAAATCACATGAGTTAAGATTGGAAATTTAAATGGCTTATTAATAAAGTCAGGGACTAAAATGAATTATAAAAATGTTAATTGAAGGGCTTTATTGAAACATTGACAAATAACTCATCTTCCTCACTAAAACCTTCAGGAAACTCACCTCTAATTTAGAAATCGAGTTCCACAATTTAAAATTTTTACAATTAAAACACAGTACAATACTTAATAAATTACCAACAGTTAGGGGAGGCAAAGCACCCACACGCCCCCCTACTGTCTCCGCCTCTGCCGATGGTGGTGAATAAGATAAAGAGGACAACTATTGCAACGTTTAACAAATTTCTGGGACCAGTCGTGTATTTTGACTAATGCGCGTTAATAAATTTGACGTTGATTACCCCAATTTACCACTTTTTCAAATCGTAGTCCTTTTCTAAGGCAAATTAAAAATCGAAATCCTTTTCGGGCTTAGGCAAATTAGGGGTTACTTTGATTGTCAAATTGGGTAACTTATGTTATCTTTTCGGGCCATTGCCCTTTATTTATTTATTTATTTATTTATTTATTTATTTATTTATTTATTTATTCAATATGCCGGCGTGGATAAATTGTAACATAGGTAACAATTTTTGACCAACACTTATAATACTTATAAGTCTATGTGGTTCATAGTATCGTTACTTCTAGACATGTGTTTTATTAACACCACACACACACACTCATTTCTATCTATAATGAGACTTAAATTCACAACCTCTGAATTAATGATAGTCGTTGATACTTCTAGAGTTCTTAACATAGTATTTGTATCTTTCATAGGTGTCTCATATGCAACTTTTCACGTTACTATATCACAGATTAAGATTCTCTCCTTTATTAAGATCAGTCAAATGAGACATTATAATGTTTAACGTGGCCAAACAGAATTAACCATTGATATAAACGAACAAAATACTTAATAGCCACAACTATTCTTTATTCACAAAAATAATAATAATGATAACTAAGTTCATACGGCTCAAACCAGCAGATATAAATATTGAATAACAGATCCTCTAAAAACTAGGAGATCAAAAAGTAGATAAACATAAAAGAAACAAGTTGTAAAACAACTCTAATAGCTCGAGCTTGCATCACTATCCCTTATCACGATCGAATTTTTCCTTGGGCCCAAAGTCACTTGATCGCATGAAACTCCCAAAGTCAGTAGGCCTGTTGGGCCATTACTGATGCCATCGTCAAACCTGTATCCATCCACAAGCTCATTACCGGAGTCTACGTCATTATCTCCCGCTTCGAACATACTAGGCCTCGAGTCTACATCATCATCACCATCCGGAACATACGGGGACAAGCATAATTGAAAGTCGTGGACACATTATAATGACCCGGTAAATCAATCTTATAAGTGTTTCATTGATAGGTTCCAGAGACATGAAAAGGCTCACCCGCACGCGGTTTCAATTTTCTAAAACGTCATGCATGAAATCTCCCTTTCCTCAAAGAATCTAAACCAAATCTCCAACGTCAAAAACAACTTGTTTGCAAGGTTGATTAGCACGACGTCTGTAAATCTGAATTTGTTGCTCAATACGATCATGAACATGATAGTGAAGAGACTTGATTTGATCAGCTTGGTTAAGTCCAGCTTTGTTACCATCCACATCTAGAGGTCTCGGCAACATATCTAAAGGAGTAAGAGGATTACGACTGCAGACAATTTCAAATGGACTTTTACCCGTCGTCCTATTCCCCGAATGATTAAATGCAAATTCTGCCTTGGCCAATGTTAAATCCCACTGTATGGGATTATCCCACACAAAACTACATAGAAGATTACCAAGAATTTGGTTGATAACTTCAGTCTAACTGTCAGTTTGCGGGTAATGTGGGCTAGTAAATTGTAGCTTTGACAACCCACACGACCACGAAGTACGCCTAAAAAATGGCTAAGGAACTTTACATCACGATCGGATGTAATTGTCTTGGGAATTCCATGCAACTTCACAATTTTAAAAAATATAAGCGTGCCAACTGCCTTGCGTCGTACGTTTATTACACGATATACAATAAGCCATCATCGGAAAACGATCAACCACTACCATGATCGAGTCCTTATGTCGAGCATTGTTTGGTAATACCAGTACAAAATCAAGATTGATGTCCTCCTATGGACCGCGAGGAACTGGAAAAGGCGTAAAAATCTCGACGTTGTTGTTGTTGTTGTTGTTGTTGTTGTTGTTGTTGTTGTTGTTGTTGTTGTTTGGTTTGGCAATGTGACACGCACGACAAAGGGCAACGAAATCTAAGGGCATTGACCACTTAATTTTGTACCTTGGCTTAATGTTTAATAACAATAGATTATAATTGAAATACCTTGAACCACTTAGCATGCTCAGGCTCAACGTATGTTGACTGGTATGTACTTTAAATACTCGTGACCCGAATACAAAATGAACTCCGCAGGAAAAAAATAGTGGCACCATGTCTTGTGATACCTCATGATGGCATGAAATTCTCGGTCGTAGGCCGAATATTAACGCCTAGCATCATTCAGCTTTTCAATATAATGTGCGACTGGACGCTTGTTTTGGCTCAAAACATCACCAATGCCAACGCCGGATGCATCACACTCAACCTGAAGCACATCAAAAAAATTAATTAGAGCAAGAAAGAAAAATTAGTTACCTTCAACTTCAAATCTTTAAATGCTTTTGTCGCAGGCGTGGGCCATGTGAACTTCCATCATTTCATGCACTTGCTGACGGTTGCAATGATAGTGCTAAAGTTCGCGATAAAACGTTGATAATATGATGTGAGTCAATGGAAACTACAAATGTCTAGTGTTGCTCAAAATTTTCCATTCGGTGATAGCTGTAATTTTATCAGGATCCATTGGAATACCGTGTCCCGATATGATATACCCCAAGAAAGTAACCTCTGATGTGAGGAATTGAGACTTAGCACCATTCTCATACAACTTCTGATCACGCATGACTGTAAATACTTCTGTAACGCCCCGTCCCACATTGATTTGTGTAAGAAAGTTTGAGTCCCTTATAAGGTAACTCTCATCCTTACCAGACACAACGCGTTTTGGAGCTACACACACATCAGATCCCGTCAGAACTCTGCAGTTAACCGTGCTCGAGCGGGAGTAGTACTAGGATGGGTGACCTCTGGGAAGGCCTTGTGTGGTCACCAAGAAAATGCCGTGCACCTACGGGAAAAGCGGACAATATTGTGGTCTCGGTAAGGAGGGATGTTACAGATGATATCAGAGCACTAGCCTCTCAATGTGTGACGAACACTCGGCTCGTGCATCTCCCGAGGTATAGATCCTGGGTATCAATTTGTTTCTTCCTGACGAGGACGTCAGGATTCTAAGTGGGGGAGTTTGTAACGCCCTGTCCCACATCGATCTGTGTAAAAATGTTTGAGTCCCTTATAAGGTAACTCTCATCCTTACCAGACACAACGTGTTTTGGGGCTACAAGCTCATCAGATCCAGTCAGAACTCTGTAGTTAAGCTTGCTCGAGGAGGGATGTTACAGAATGACATGCAAATCTAGTAGTCACGTGTCATACTAATTAATTATAACTTATGTTAAGTTTACTATATAACAATTTAAGACAAATAACATCTAGTAGGCTTGTGATAATTAATTGATTTAAAAGTACATAATTTATGAATTCATTAGACATGTGATAACATTATTAATATCAAACTTATGATAACTTTATTATTAAACAATTTTAGGTAAAATTAATCATATTAAACTTATACAACTCTTTAGTTATAAATAGTTAGCCTCTCAAAACATAAGTTTTAGATATTATTAAAGTTATGGTGTTATTAACATATATGATATTGTGGATATATACATATAAGAATTTACCGAAATGATCCTAGTACCACCTAAAATATCCGTACCTTATTTCCAAAATGACAATTACAAAGACGAAAAGACCACCGAATAAATGCGACCATCGAACCGAATCTACTAAATAGAGAAGTATGAATACAAAATACATTCAAATGGAGAGTATGTAATATCTTTTAATTTATAGATTTATCATATAATGTTTATGTGTTTATTCTTAGTATTACACTTTTAATAGCTTGATTAAAACTCCCTTATTTTCATTATATCATAAGTACCAAAAGTGCGATTGTTAAACAAGGTTTTGACATGATTTATTATGTGATTTTATTTAAGAAATATAGAGCTTATATAATGATAATCTACTCTTAAATGTTGAATATAAGTTAGAAGCATTACCTTAATACTTGAACACCAAAACAACCTTGTTTTTTTTCTTCTTTCAAAATGAATGAACCACTTAGTAATTTGGAGAGTGAATTGTGTAAGATTTTAGGCTAGTGAAATGATGGAAGTTTCATCAAAAACTCACGTATTTGTCTAGTGAATATGGCTTCAAGTATGCATATGTTAAAAGATCACTATTTAGTATATTAATGAAAATTAATTTTACAAGTTACAAAAGTTACTAATGTGTTAGTAATCCAAAGCTTTCCTTTAATGAATCTAGTAATGGTAGATGAAAGTTCGAGACTTTAAAAAAATGTACAAATCATGAAAATCTGTCATATTAATTAATTATAACTTATGTTAACTTTACTATATAACAATTTAAGACAAATAACATCTAGTAGGCTTATGATAATTAATTGATTTAAAAAGTACATAATTTATTAATTCATTAGACATGTGATAACATTATTAATATCTAACTTATGTTAACAGTTTATTAAACAATTTAGGTAAAATTAATCATATTAAACTTATATAACTCTCTAGTTATAAATAGGTAGCTTCTCAAAACATAAGTTGGTAATACCCCGTCCCATATCGATTTGTGTAAGAAAGTTTGAGTCCCTTATAAGGTAACTTCCGTCCTTACCAGAAACAACGCGTTTTGGGACTACAAGCACAACAGATCCCGTCAGAACTCTGCAATTAAGCGTGCTCGAGCGAGAGTAGTACTAGGATGGGTGACCTCCTGGGAAGGCCTCGTGTGGTCGCCAAGAAAAAGCCCTGCGCCTACGGGCAAAGCGGACAATATTGTGGTCGTGGTAAGACAGGATGTTACAACTTCTCTCAAATGGACTAAATGTTGCTTGATGGATATGCTATACACTGAGATGTCATCAATATATACCACACCAAAACTTCTGATAAATGCCTTGAATGCTTGGTTCATGAGGTGCATAAATGTACTCAACACATTAGATAGGCCAAAAGGCATTACCATCCATTCGTATAACTTGTCACGTGTTTTAAAAGCTATCTTCCATTCATCTCCTACCCACATGCGGATTTGATGATATCCACTTCGTAAATTAATTTTCAAAAACAAAATCATAGCGATGCTTAGTTAGTCAAGTAAGTCATCAAAACGAGGAATGGGAAATTGGTACTTGATCGTAATCTTGTTAACAACACGACTATCAATACACATTCGGAACTTATCCCCTTTTTTAGGTACTAACAAAGCCAGAACAACACACGGGCTCATGCTCTCTCAAATAAGGCCCTTATCCAACAACTCGCTAACCAGGCATTGTAGTTCTTCAAATTCACTTGGATTCATTCTATAAGCTGGTTTGTTAGGGACGGTAGTTCCTCGTACAAAATCCATACAATATTGGATGTCTCGCATATGTGGTAATCTCGGAGGTATTTCGTTTGGCAAAACATCCTGAAATTCACCCAACATTAGTCGAACCTCAACTGGAACCTCATGTACATTCCTCAAAAATTATTTCAAATAGAACTGTGTTGTGTTTGATTTCAATTCGGCTCAACAAGGCAGTAGTTTCATCATCCGATTTAAGTTGCGCATCAAGTGGGGCTCAAAGTAATAGGAATGCCTTTAACAAACGTATATGTGTTACGATACCCATTATGTTTCATACAGATATCAAACTGCCATGGTCGTCCTAAGAATTTGTGACAAGAATCGATATGGGAATAACTTCGCAACAAATTTCATTATTGTACTTCTTCTTGATTGAAAATTGGATGAGTCGTCTCTTGATGACAGTTTATGATTTCTCTTTCCAATCCACGTCAACTGGTAAGGGTCTGGGTGATTCTTCAACCTTTAATCCTAGTTTGGTGACCATCTCTGTCGACGAAATGTTTTCACAACTATCACCATCTGTAATCATGTTGCACACCTTCCCTTTTGATGTTACCTTTGTACGAAAAAAATAATATTTGTTAACCAGGAATAGTCATATGTCATATTAACAATGGATGTGTTAAGTGATCTTCGAACAACTAACGATACCCCTCGATCCGGATAGATCACTTCTTCTTCCATCTGGTTATTGGTTTCATCTACACACACTTAGTCTGTATCAGAAACAGGTACTTCTTATTCATTAGAGAACATCATTGTTTTTTTAGGACAATCACGTAAAATATGACTGATTCCTTGGCACTTAGAACATCTAGGAGCACGAACATTAATTCCTTCACGACATGTTCTACCATCCATTTATCAAGAGTCGTTGACATGGATCTAGTTGTGACACCGCCCTTTTTTTCTAATACACAAAGGAAGTAATAACTAAACATCATGAAAAGTATTAACACCATCATATAAATATTAATAAGTTATTACAGTACTAGATACCACTTAAAAACCCATTTACAAAATACATTAATTTGATAAAAGACACATCAGAGTTCTTCATGTCCTAACATAACACTGACACGTTTGTCTTCTCCCCTAAAAGCAACATTGATAAGCTAACAACCTGCAGGAAGGAGATGAAGGGGTTAGCTCGAAGCTAAGTGAATGAAAATAACTACTTACTATAGTATACAGGAACAATTATACTAATCATGTCATACAATCTAACACATAACAGGCACTAGTACAATCTAAATAAACTCTGGCGGCCTGGTCGAACCTGCAACCATCAGTTGATCAGACTGAGGTTTACCGGAAGTTCTTCCAACATACCTCAAAGTATACATCATCCACACATAATGAATGCGTCATTCAAACTTATAGTAAACTGGCTGCCACATGAGGAACCCATCCCCCAAATGGTTGATCTCTCCTACCTGTTTCATGGCCACCTCAGGTAGGGACACACTAGTGTTTCAACACAAAAAAGGAACACATACATTAGGCAAATAATCCTAACTAGCATGGAGTTCTTAGGATAACTAGCTACTATATACTACAAGTCCATAGTCAGTCTCACTCATCGATTACCAGTAATAAAGAAGGCGCTCAATTGTCTTAACTCATTGAGCCTTTTCTTTCTTCTTTTCACATGAGAAAGATATACACACAAGTCAGACAAAATGTCTTAATCAAAATTATACAAACAGACAACATAACGGCTAGGAAATGACACTTTAACAACCAAAAACTGATTGACACACTGGTGATGCCCCATTCGCAAGAGTACAACTCCATCCGTACAGATCAAAACTCATCTGTACAGATTTAGGATCCATATGTTCGGATCTAGAACAGATGCATCCGTACGGGTACACTCCTATCTGTACAGATGCAAGTTGCATCCGTATGGATGCAGTTCATCTGAGACAGAAGCAGTTTCAAACAGTTTTCAAGCCAAAATCCACCAATTCTTATTCCAGGATCTGTTTTTGACCTTAAAACTGACCATAAATCAACCACAACATGTTTTGGGACTTAAACTTACAGGTTTTATACTACAATAACATTAAATTGCAAGATTTTGACCCTAAATTTCATTTTTATAAAAACAAAGTTAACAATTTGCAACAGATTTAGGGCATGAAAACCTACAAATCTCACCTTATTAGATTCAATGAAACATAATGAATCGATTTTTAACACACAATAGCTTCCAAGAACAAGATTTAGTGAATTAAGGTTTAGGATTGATGAAGATGTTAGGAACGGGTGTGTGTGTGTGTGTGGAGTTTTCTGGAAAGGAAAAGGCATGAAGAATGAAACAGATACATAACATAAAAGGGGTTAAAACCCATACCCCACCTCACATGGGTATTCACCAATTATCTGAACTCTTATGTACTTCGTTAGGCGACCCTAAAGGAGTCCAAATTAAGTAAACAAACCACTTTTGTAACCCTTGTCACAAACTGGTCTTAACGCAACAATCAACAAATTATAGATTTATTATTAAAAAAAACCATATAAACCACACTTGATCTAATCTTAAGGGTAAAATAGTAACCTTCCAGCCAGGCCCGGTCCAAGGGTGTTATAAATTCACCCCTGATATCGGCTAAAAAGTCACATTTTCACCCCGGTATTTAGGCCCAAAAACTATAAAAATCCAAGCTTTATCGCCAAAATTATCGCTTTGTGGATTAAAAGTGAAGTTCAAGTAGTTACAAAGACGGTGCAAAAAGAATCAAGTGAATCAAAGCTAAAACGAAGACTGTAGAGCGAAAATAGTGAAAGATAAGTTACGACCCCAGAAACCAAGTTACGATCCTGAGAATGAGCAAAACGATCTAAGCAAACAGTAAGACCAGAATCGAGAACCGGCCTGCCACGCCAGCCTGCCCACCGGCCTGCCATGCCACGTCGGCTTGCCCTACGAGTCAGACACCGGCTACATAAAACGACCACAAGAAAATGCTTGCCAGGAACCGGCCTCCGGCACCGGCCTGCCAGCTGGCCCCAGCCAAAATTCAACTATAAAAGGAGTCCATTTGTCATCCATTTTCCACACAATTCAATTCACTTCTTCTCTCTCTTTCTACAATAATTAGTCATACTTTTAAGGTCTTCGACTCAAAGCGGGAAATTTAGTACCCGGAGAAGAACGTCGAAGATTATATTAGGAGCGGTCTGGAGTTTGAAGTTGTCACTTTTGTATTTTTAGAACTCGTTTAATCTACTGATACTTCTATCCATTATATTTACATAATATCTTCCATTATTATGATTCGTGATATTGTTACCATGATTAGCGATTAGTTATCTTTAGTGTATGCTATGATGTAGTTAGTTATAATGCCGAAATAATGTTATGGTTTGTGTATGTTGTTGAGATGCTTTCCGATTATGCTTTAAACTCAATCGCTTTTCCAACTAATAGAATATAGTTATCAGATCTGTTATTGGGAAGTCGCGAACCCCGATTCATAGCACACTATCTGTGTCACCCCTTGGTAAGAGAAGTCTATCGGATACAACGCGAGTTTGACTGAGGCACACCGGTTGTAGTAAGTCCACCGAGCCTTGAATTTTGATTGAGGACTATTTCGTAGTGAAACATCTAACTAGGCCCATAGTACATTGTCGCTCTTAGACCATGCTAATGTAGTCACCAAGCATATAAACTTCGTACATGCACGCTGAAGCACAACGGTTGTTGTAAGCTGTACCTCTACTAAGTATGGCCATGGAACCCAGTCAGTGCTGATTAGTACACTTCACCATAACGCGGTCTCAAGCATTGCACTGCTTGAGGGACTCTTAGTTAATTAAGGAACTATTTGTTTAAACACATAAAGGATTGGATCGTTAGGATAACCGAACGTGTTCATCGAAGTCATACTGACTTGGCCATGGTGTTCTTTATGGTTAAACTCTTTTTAAGGGCCTAACTATCTTTTAAACCCAATCATTAATGAAAGCATCGAAACACATTTCGTCTCTCGGATATGGCATACCTTGTACATCATTGTGCTTAAGAAAGTTTAGACCTTTTGGAGCGTTAATACGTCACTTAACCGAGTCGCTCAATTGGATGAGCCGTTTGAACGTGTATGCCTGTAGTCAGACTGCACGGGCGTCGGGGGTATGGGACATTGCTGTCTATTCAGAATCTTCAAGCCTAACGTATTACCCAATGACATGTCTTATAACAGGGGCGGTAGGACCAGTGTAGTGAATACAAGGTCACTACCTATTCATGAGTCAGCATTTCATAATCTAAACAAAGTAACTAACAAAATCATAGTATGCACTTGCTTTAACCTTATCTAAATTACAAATTTTATTGTATTTACTTTATTTTATCTTATAAGCTAGAAAACCAAAAGTTAGGTAATATACAACTACTCCTTCACTTTAGGATTATCTTAAGTTATAAATATAGGTTAGATTCTACCGATCTCTTAAAAATTTGACCCTAGGTCATGCTTCCCTTACTCACCATAATAAAGAGTAGTACGATTTAGGACCCGCTAAATATAAATTTAAAACTATTGCCTCCTCTCCTAGTAGCTGATTTTGACGTCTTGCGACCTAACGACACAACATAAAACAAACCGTTAGATTCGGTCATATCATGAGAGGTAAAAATGTTTTTGGCCCCCCTGCCGGGGAACTGGTATTCGAAAATACTAATTCTATCAAACCTATTTGCAAACATTTAGTGGTGTCTAAGAATAACAATTATACACGGTCTTGGTTGTTGGATTTTCCGAACAGTCACCAATTATATTGGGACCAAAAGGATCATCCTCTTCGTAGTCGATCTGACCACTTGGTTTGTTGAATAGTTCGTGCGAAGCTCTGTTATCGAAATACCAGGGAATCGGTAGCAAGAACCAAAAACATATTAAACTTAGGATAATTACCTTAGATTACCTTAGCTACCTTAAACTACTTTAGATTACCTTAGATTAAGATCACTTTAGTTTACTTTTGACTAAATTAGGAACTTAGCATAGCTACCTAAAATTTAAAACAAGAGGGCATACTCAGTGTATGACCCACACCCGATCTGGACCAGGACCATTGTTATTCGTACCTGATCTAGACGCGATAATCTCTAAAGCACGCAAGGAAGAACGAATCAGAAACCATATGGTGTTACGCGTTACTCTAGCAGAAAACACCAAACCCTCGATTGAAGGTCGAGGAGAACAAATCAGATTCCCAGAGATCCAATGACACTCATCCAAATTAAAGTATCATATTATACAACTCATCGAAAATGGCTGTCAATTTCATGGACTACCGAATGATGATCCTAACTCTCACCTTGATAAATTCATATCTCTTTCGAACTCCTACAATTAGCCAGGGATAGGACAAGATATAGTCCGGCTATACTTGTTCCCCTATTCTCTCACTCATAATGCACAAACATGGTTTGAAGGACTGGAAAAAGATTCCATCACGTCATGGACGGAGATGGCTAATAAATTCCTAACTAAATATTTCCCTCCTTCTAAACAAACCAAGCTCAAGAATGACATCATTAACTTTAAACAAAGTTATGATGAATCTCTTTACACCGCATGTGAGCGATTCAAAACCCTGCTGAATAAATGCCCTAATCACCAGCTAGAACGTTCAGCTCAAATTTGAACCTTCTACAAATGATCTTACGGTAAATCATAGGATGACGATCGACGCGGCAGCTCAAGGAAATCTGATGAACCAAACCACAGACGAAGCATGGAAGTTGCTCGAAAACATGACAATGCATCATCATGACTGGAACAGTGGTGAAACAACTTCATCATCAGCTCCACTCTCCGCACTTAATAATCAAACGGAGGCCATCAAATCCCTCACTGACAAGATGTAGTGTCTTGCCAAACAACTTGGAGAATTAAAGATGCAACCACATCATGTTAACCAGGCTCAGTCCTGTGTCAACTATACCAACCCGCAACCTAGTGAAGAATATCAAGTTGAGTACGAGAATCCCGAAGGTTCAGTCTGTTACGTTCAATACCCTGCTCGTCAACCAAATCCCGGATTCAATCAACAACCTAGGGTTAACCAATTTCAAAAAAACAACCAACCTTTTCACTATCGTTACCCACCTTATCCACCCCAAAAACCTCAATTGACCTACGATCAACCACTTCAACTAACTGAACCACCAGTTGAGAAAAATTCTCCAACCACCCAAATTACGAAAGTAATTAACCCTGTTCTCAGGACTGATGATCAGTTGACTCAGTTCATTCAAGGACAACAACAACTAAATCAGAGAATCGCGTCTAGACAAGACCAGACAGAGATACTCATGTGAAATCAATTGGATATGCTTAAAAGTCTAGAAACGCAGCTCGGACAGTTATCACAAAGCCTTGAAACCCGACCACAAGGAAGATTACCTAGTAATACTATCCAAAATCCCCACATAGAGGAAGCTAAGCAAATGGAATCTATAATCCTAAAGGAAGAACCACGGAGGAGGTCAGCTAGGCTCAAGAACAAATCAACATATACTCAGAAGTTGCCCACTCAAACTCCAGTTCGTGTACCTTATCCCGGAAGGCTATTGGAAGAACCATCCAAGCTTGATACCTACAAACTTGACAGAAGATTCCTGGACACCATGTACAAAGTTCCCAATCAGAAGAGATACATACGAAAGTTTCTCTCTACAAAGGAAAGGATACCAATTTCCAACAAAATTTCACTGAGTGAAGAATGCTCGGCATTGCTCAGAAACTCTCTATCGAAGAAAGTAAGGTATACGGGTCGATTCATTTTCTCATGTTTAATCTACCAATCTGAAACCATTCATTCACTGGTAGATTTAGGAGCAAGTATCAACCTCATTCCCTATTCTCTCTACAAGAGTTTAGAGCTAGGAGACTTGACACCAACTAAAATGACAATCCAACTTGCCGATCACACAATCTGATATCCTAAGGGCATAGTTGAGAACGTCTTGGTGAAAGTCAAAAAATTCTTGTATCCTACGGATTTAGTAGTGATGGATATTAAGGAAGACCTACATACGCCGATAGTATTAGGAAGACCTTTCATGAACACGGCTAGGACTTTCATTGATGTGTACAGTCAAACCTTGATCTTGCGATCACATGGGGAGAGCGTTACCTTCAAAATTGACCGACCTACCGATCTTTCTTGGCATGCAGAGATGTTTGTTATTTCCACCAGACGGATCACTTTCGATGATGAGTCCCCACCACCAGTCGATGATATCAAAATGGGTGTCGAATCAAAGTCTGGTGACGACCCAGAAATGGAAGAAGAGGATCCCAGCGAAGAAATAGAGGAAGAGGAAGAATCTGAGGAGGAAGAGGAAATAGGAGACGTAGAGAAAACTGCGATAGTACCCTCTCTAATCCTTGAAGCAAAGCACAATCATCACGAACAATTAATGAGGCTAAAGACGGAGGATCACAGTTTAATTATTCGATTCAAAAAGAAAACTGGTAAGGTTACCAAAGTTAAAGATATAGTGATTGACCCTGCTAGTGTCGAAGTGAAACACCAGAATACTAAAGAAGCCCGTTCATTAGATGAATCTACAGATGAAAGCTATACCGATGATGACTAGGAAGTAGAAGACATTCCGGACGATTCATATTCCCCATCAGCAGTACCAGATCAAGAGGAGCCGGACTCTTCTTCAGATCACTCAGAGACACCAGTCATATCTAATCTCGCCGATATGATAACCTTCATCAATAACACCGATGCATTTGAAGATATTCTCGAAGCCATCCATAAATCAACAATCATTTTCACACCTTGTTTAAAGGATCGGATCAAGGCTATCGAAGATGAATACAACCTTTATCTACCAAGAGAAGATGATAATGTTGAAATCTTAGAATGGCGCATTTAAGACTTTATCAATACTCTTGACGATCATATATACCATGAAGAAAGGCAACGAGAGCACAATTCAGTGGTTCGCACTATTCTGGAGACAAGATTTTGTCAAGATCAGAAGATCAATTACTCTAAGGTTTACAACGCCTTAGCCGGATCTGCACTTCTGTTCTCAGAAAACCAACGAGCACTACTGACTCTCATCTGGAAGCATATGGATCTTTCCACTGGATGCCCGACTTATCACTCTGACTCGCAAATGATCGAAGATATTCAGAGCCTCTTCGTTCTCTTGGAAAGAGATAATTTCGAAAGTACACCAGACAGACTAGTAATTTATGTAATAATTGATCACCACGCTGATCTGATTATCAAGGTATTACGAGACGTAGTAGCAGAAGAAGGAAGATGCAACAATCCGTTCTCACATCTGGAATCAGACCGAGTAAACATTGCCACCTTTGTTACAAAGCAGTTAGCACGCATCTTCCACGAATCCACGCATCCTAGTTTCACATCTAAAGCAGGATATCGGGAGATATATTCCAAGACGGTGACATTAATGCTTGGGTCAGGATTGCTTTTCACTTCTTTCCAGCTTCGCCTCTTATCAAATCTGTGCAAAGCTACATACTCCTTCTGCAGAGACCACCGTTCAGAAGATTTTGAGATACTGAAGTTACCATTTTGACACTATTTAAAGACCTCCGAAATGAACATCCCATCAGAGAAACAATCACCACAAGCACGACCTCGATGATTGACATTCATGGATCAATCAACAGAGCCGAAGACCATGTTCTCATCGGACTTCAGGATTTTTCACGAGCTAAAACCGCTCATTATCTCTCCTTCGGAAGATCTTCAAGAGAAATACTGGATCTTCTACCACTCTTGGCCCGGCATTTTCTCATAATCTGTCCACCAAGACTCACGTTCTCTCAAGAAAACCAAGATTACAACTACTGATATCGGTTAAAAAGTCACGTTTTCACCCCGGTATTAAGGCCCAAAAACAAGAAAGATTCGAACTTTATTGGCAAAATACCCACTTCATCAGTTAAAGTTGAAGAACAAGTAATTACGAAGATGGTGCAAAAAGAATCAGGAGAATCGGAGCTAAAACGAAGATTCTAGAGCGAAAACGGTTAAAGATAAGAAATTAAGTTACGATCCAGGGAATCAGCAAGCCAAACGGCTTGCCAAACGGCCTGCCTGGCTCACAAAATTAAGTAGCCACTACTCCTTCATAACTATCTTAAGATTTAATATAGGTACGATTCTACTGATATCTTAAAAATATGACTCTAGGTCATACTTCCCTTACTCATAATAAGGAGTAGTACGATTTAGGCCCCGCTAAATATGAATTTAAAACAGTACCCCCTCTTGGTGGTTGATTCTGACGTGTTGCGACGTAATGACACCGCACAAATAAAATTGTCCGTTTCGGCCATATCAAAAGGGAAGCTAGTTTTTGGCGCCGCTGCCAGGGAACTGGTATCAGACAACACTGCTCTCTATCAAACTTATTCACAAGCATTTAGTGGTGTCTAAGAAAGAAAATTATACACGGACTTGGTTGTTGGATTTTCCGAACAGTCTCCAATTATATTGGAACCAAAAGGATCCTGCCTCTCCGTAATCAGCCTGGCCACTTGGTTTGTTGAATAGTTCGTGCGAAGCTCTGTTATCGAAATACCAGGGAATTAGTAGCCAGAACTAAAAATATATTCAACCTTAGGATAGTTAGCTTATCTTAGACTAAATTAGATTACTTTAGACTACTTTGGATTAAGATTACCTTAGATTATTTTATAATTACCTTAGATTACCTTAGAAGTTTAGTTTATCTGCTTAAAATTAAAAACAAAAGGCATACCCAGTATATGACCCAAACCCGATCTAGACCAGGGCCATTTTTATTCGTACCAGATCCAGACGCAATAATCTCTAAAGCACGCAAGGAAGCACGAATCAAAAATCAAATGGCATTACGCGTTACTTTAGCAGAAAATACTAAACCCTCGATTGAAGGTCAAGGAGGACCAATCAGATTTCCGGAGATTCAAGGACACTCGTTCGAGTTAAAACATCACATCATCCAGCTCATCCAAAATAGCTGTCAGTTTCATGGATTACCGAATGACGATCCTAATTCTCACCTTGATAAATTCATATCACTTTCGAACTCCTAAAAACAGCCAGGGATAGGAAAAGATATAGTCCGGCTATACTTGTTTCCCTATTCTCTCACTCATCATGCTCAAACATGGTTCGAAGGACTAGAAAAAGATTCCATCACGTCATGGACGAAGATGGCTACTAATATCCTAAGCAAATATTTCCCTCCCTCTAAACAAACCAAACTAAAGAATGATATCATTAACTTCAAACAAAGTTATGATGAATCTCTTCACACTTCATGGGAGCGATTCAAAACCCTGCTGAAGAAGTGCCCTAATCACCAACTAGAACGGTCCGCTCAAATCTGTACCTTTTACAATGGTCATATGGTAAATCATAGGACGACGATCGATGCAGCAGGTCAAGGAAATCTGATGAACCAAACCACAGACAAAGCATGGGAATTGCTCGAGAATATGACAATGCATCATCATGACTGGAACAGTGGTGAAACAACTTCATCATCTGCCCCCTCTCTGCAATTAACAATCAGACAGAGGCCATCAAATTCCTCACGGATAAGATGGAAACTCTCGCTAAACAACTTGGAGAATTGAAGACGCAGCCGCAGCAGGTAAACCAAGCTCAGGCTTATATTAATTGTACCAACCCGCAACCCACTGAAGAATATCAAGTTAAGTTCGAAAACACTGACGGTTCAGGCTGTTACGTTCAATACCCAGCTCGTCCACCAAATCCCGGATTCAATCAACAACCTAGGGTTAATCAATTTCAACGAAGCAACCAGCCTTTTCGCTATCGCTACCCACCTTATCCAGCCCAACAATCTTAATTTTCCTACGATCAACCACTTCCACTCACTGGTCCACCAGTCGAGGAAAATTTCCCTACCACCCAGATTACAAAAGTAACTAAACCCACTCTCGGAGCTGATGATCAGTTGGCTCAGTTAATTCAAGGACAACAACAGCTAAATCAGAGAACTGCAGCCAGACAAGATCAGACGGAGATACTAATGAGAAATCAATTGGCTCTGCTCAAAAGTCTAGAGACGCAGTTCGAACAGTTATCACAACGCCTTGAAACCCGACCACAGGGAAGGTTACCCAATAATACTTTCCAAAATCCCCACATAGAGGGAGCTAAGCAAATAAATTCCGTAATCCCAGAGGAAGAACCATGGAGAAGGTCAGCTAGGCTTAAGAACAAATCGACATATACTCAGAAGCTGACCCCTGCAACTCTAGTTCGTGTACCCTATCTTAGAAGGCTACAGGAGGAACCATCCAAGCTTGATTCCTTCAAGCTTGATGGAAGATTCCTGGACACCATGTCCAAAGTCCCTAACCAAAAGAGATACATCTGAAGGCTTCTTTCTACAAAGGAGAGGGTACCAGATTCTAACAAAATTCCACTGAATGAAGAATGCTCAGCATTACTCAGAAACTCTCTACCACCAAAACTAGGAGATACGGGCCGATTCATTTTTTCATGTTCGATCTACCAATCTGGAACCATTCATGCGCTAGCAGATTTAGGAGCAAGTATCAACCTAATCCCCTACTCTCTCTGCAAGAGATTAGAGTAAGGAGACTTGTCACCAACTGAAATGACATTCCAACTTGCTGATCACACAATTCGATATCCTAAAGGCATAGTTGAGAACGTCTTAGTGAAAGTCGACAAATTCTTGTATCCTGCGGATTTCGTAGTAATGGAAATTAAGGAAGACCTACACACACCGGTAGTGTTAGGAAGACCTTTCATGAATATGGCTAGAACTGTCATTGATCTGTATAATCAAACCTTGATCTTGCGATCACATGGGGAGAGCGTTACCTTCAAAATTGACCGACCCACTGATCTTTCTAGACAAGCAGAGATGTTTGCTATTTCCACCGGACGGATCACTTCCGATGACAAGTCTTCACCACTAGCCAATGATATCTAGATGAGTGTCTAATCACAGTCTACATACGACCATAAATGGAAGAAAAGGATCCCAGTGAAGAAATAGAGGAAGAGGAGGAATCTGAAGAGGAAGAGGAAATGGAAAACGTAAAAGAAACTGCGATAATACCCTCTCTAAGCATTAAGCATCATTAAGAATTAATGAGGCTTGAGACGGAAGATCACGGTTTAATCATTCATTTCAAGAAGAAGACTGACAAGGTTGAGGTTAAAGATATAGAAATTGACCGTACAAGTATCAAAGTGGAGAATCAGAATACTAAAGAAACCCGTTCATCGGACGAATCCTCAGAAGAACATTATACCGTTGATGATGGGGAAGAGCAACATGAAGACATTCTAGATATTTCACACTCTCCAACCGAACCAGATATAGGGGAGCCAGACTCTTCTTCAGATTGGATTTCGGTCATATCTACACACGCAGACATGATAACCTTCATCAATGATACCGATGAATTTGAAGATATTATCGAAGCCATCCGTAATTCAACAATTGATTTCACGCTACGCTTAACGGAATGAATTATGGCTATCCGAGAAGAATACTACCTCTATCTACAAAGAGAAAACAATGATGTTGAACTCTTAGAAGAACGCATTCAAGACTTTATCAACACTCTTCACGATCATATCTACCAAGAAGAAAGGCAACGAGAGCACAATTCAGTGGTTCGCACTATTCTGGAGACAAGATTCTGTCGAGATCAGAAGATCATTTACTCTAAGGTTTACAATGCCTTAGCCGGATCTTCACTTCCGTTCTCAGCAAACAAACGAGCACTACTGACTCTCATCCAGAAGCACATGGATCTTTCCACCGGACGCCTGACTTATCACACTGATTTGCAAATGATTGAGGATATTCACAGCTTTTTTGCTCTCTTGGAAAGAGATAATTTTGAAAGCACACCAGACAGGCTAGTGATTTACGTAACAATTGATCACCATGTTGATCTGATTATCAAAGAGTTACGAGACGTAGTTACAGAGGAAGTAAGACGCAACAATCCGTTCTCTCATTTTAAACCAGATCGAGTCAATATTGCCACCTACGTTACGAAGAAGATATCACGTATCTTCCACGAATCCACATATCCAAGTTTCACATTTAAAGCTGGATGTCGGGAGATATACTCAAAGGCGGTGGCATTGATGCTTGGGTCAGGATTACTGTTCAATTCTTTTCAGCTCCGTCTTTTAACTAATATGTGCAAAGCTACAGACTCTTACTGTGGAGATCACCATTCCGAAGATTTCGAGACACTAAAGATACAGTTTCTAACATTGTTTGAAGACCTCCGAAATGAGCTTCCCATCAGAGAGATAATCACCACCAGCACTGCCTCTATGATTGACATTCATGGGTCAACCAGCATAGCCGTGGATCATATTCTCATCGGACTACAAGATTTATCACGAGCAGAAAGTGCTTACAACTTATCTTTCAGAAGATCTTCAAGAGAAGTACCGGATCTTCTACCACTATTGGTCCAACACTTTCTTAGGATTTACCCACCAAAGCTCACATTCCCTCGAGAAGACCAAGATTACAACCATCAGCATGGAATGTTTGCTTTCTAAGGCATCACTACGGTCGAGCCAACGACCTTAAACAAAAGCATTTCTCGGGAGGCAACCCATGCAATAAAGTAGAGTAGAAGAATAAAGGATGACAAATGAGCTGATCCATAAAGGACGCAAGGATTGAAAGCCAGCCCATATCGTGACAAGCAACATCTGCTAGGGGTACTTTTTTCTTCCCGTTACTAGCTCAAAATTTAAAGTATGCCACATCCTAGATTATCACTAATTGTGGGATCCTAACCCAATTAAACACTAGACAAATACTATCAAATCTTCAACTAAAACTCCTAAGTGTGTGATACACTAGGAACATTGAGGATAATGTTCGTCTAAGTGTGGGATGTTAGTATAATCTTTTTATGCTGTATTAAAATAACCCATTACGAAGATTTCAAGTTCTTAAGCCAAATTTCAAAATTTTTAACAAGAGAAAGCCTTTTCAAAAAAGTATTTTTGAAAACCTGAAACGTTTGTAAATAAAAGTAAGGCTTAAGTAGGGTGAAAATCTTGTTAGGTTGAACCAAATCTCTAATAGAGCATTACATGACTAAGGCATTATTGACCTAAATTGATTATGGTGAGGCACCCAAATAAGACCAGCATTCATCTTTAATGCTTCACTATTTTTCGTTGAGAGTGCCGATGTCTGTGCTCAAAATCAGAACTTGCTTTAGATCTACATTTTTAAAGCAGCGAAATGTGATTCAGTTATAATCAGAAGAGCTAGCCATTTGTCAAAAATATGCCTTTCGCACCTCCACTACTTCTACGTCACTTCACCACCACACTTTACTATCACTTGAAAATCCAGAAAATGAGATTCCTTCCAAAAACCCAATTTTATAAACCTCTCAAGTATCTTGGCAAAGGTCTTGAAAAAGTTTGCTGGCAAATAAGTTTCTCAAGATGAAATCTCCAAAAAAAGAAAAAAAAAATTCAAAGTTCTGAAAAAGGAGCAGAACTTATAAAGAGAAATGCCGAAGAAGAACTTGACCGAAAATGATTATCAAATGAAGAAAAGTTCAAAAGTGCTTCTCAAAATTTCAGCACTCCTATCCATCCGAATAAAAGTCTGCATAAGGACTATATCACCCTTTTTCTCATCCCTCAAAAACAACTTCACTACCACTCCAAAATTCCTTTCCATCATTGACAAATGACCTAGAAGCTATGGTTACTACCGTTCTCACGTTAGTAGCAAGGATTTGAGTCTTTATCAAGCCTATGACGATGGGTGTAGCATGACTGGCTATGAGTGAATTTATTTCTTAGATCTATAGGGAGCCCTAAACACTTGTGTGATTTGAGTGACCCGTGAACGCTAGCCTATGTCATGTAACCTCCTCGCATGCTTGCAGAGATAGTTTCAATCATAATGTAGATGACTCACCTTATCTTTCGCTCTTATAAACAAAGGCAAACCGGTTAGGCTATTAGAAATAAAACTCTGAAAAGATTTCTTAAGGTAAAATGAGAGTTTGCTTGAGGACAAGCAAAGTCTAAGTGTGGGATATTTGATATCGGCTAAAAATTCATGTTTTCACCCCGGTATAAAGGCCCAAAAACAAGAAAGATTTGAACTTTATTGGCAAAATACCCACTTCGTTGGTTAAAATTGAAGAATAAGTAATTACGAAGACGGTGCAAAAAGAATCAAGAGAATCGGAGCTAAAACAAATATTCTAGAGCGAAAATGGTGAAAGACAAGAAATCAAGTTACGATCCAGGGAATCAGCAAGCCAAAAGGCTTGCCAAACGGCCTGCCTGGCTCACAAACGGCCTGCCACACGCCCAAGTTAAACGGCCCCCACAAACGGCTATGTCTGGAAAACGGCCCCTGCAAACGGCCTGCCAAACGGCTTGCCAAACGGCCTGCTAGCTGTTTGCAGGCAAATTTCTTGCTTATTTAAAGGGTCTTTGTCATTCATTCCAACACACACTTCAATTCACTTCTTTCTCTCTCTTATACAATAGTAGTCATACTTTCAAGGACTTCGACTCAGTGCGGGAAACCTAGTACCCGGAGAAGAACGCTGAAGATTGTATTAGGAGTGGTCTGGAGTTTGAATTTGTCACTTTTGTATTCGGAACTCATTTAATCTACTGGTACTTCTATCCTTTATCTTTATATAATGTCTTCTATCATAATGTTCTGTGATGTTGTTGCCATGATTAGCGAGTAGTTATATTTAGTGTATGCTATGATGTAAGCAGTTATAATGCCGAAATAATGTTATAGTTTGTGTATGTTGTTGAAATGATTTTCGATTATACTTTAAACTCAATCACTTTTCCAACTAATAAAACGTAGTTATCGGCTCTGTTATTGGAAAGTCGCGAATCCTGATTTAGAGTACACTATCTATGTCACCCCTTGGTAAGAGAAGTCTATCGGATACAACATAAGATCGACTGAGGCACACCGGTTGTAGTAAGTCTATCAAGCTTTGGATTCTGACAAAGGACTCTTTCGTAGTGAAACATCTAACTAGACCCTTAGTACATTGTCGGTCCCAGACCATGCTAGTGTAGTCACCAAGCATATAAACTTCATACGTGCATGCTGAAGCACAACGGTTGTTGTAAGCTGTACCTCTGCTAAGTAAGGCCATGGAACACGATCAGTGTTGATTAGTACACTGCACTATAACGCGGTCTCAAGCATTACACCCCGCTTGAGGGATTCTTAGTTAATTAAGGAACTATTTGTTTAAACACATAAAGGATTAGACCGTTAGGATAACCGAACGTGTTCATGGAAGTCAACCTGACTTGGCCATGGTGTTCTTTATGGTTGAACTCTTTTTAAGGGCCTAACTATCTTTTAAAACCAATCATTAACGAAAGCATTGAAACACATCACGTCTCTCGGATATAGTAAACCCTGTATTCTATTATGCTTAAAAAAAGTTTAGACCTTTGTGGAATGTTAATACGTCACCCAACCGAGTCGCTCAATTGGATGAGCCGTCTGAACGTGTATGCCTATAGTCAGACTGCACGGGCGTCGGGGTTAAGGGACGTTTCTGTCTATTCAGAATCTTCAAGCCTATCGCATTACCCAGTGACATGTCTTACGACAGGGGCGTTTAGGACCAGTGTAATGAATACAAGGTCTCTGCCTATTCATGAGCCAGCATTCCATAATCTCGGCAGAATAACTGATGAAATCATAGTATGCACTTGTTTTAACCTTATCTGAATTACGAATTTTATCGCATTTACTTATATCTGTCTTATAAACTAGAAAAGCCCAAAATTAGGTAACCACTACTCCTTCATAACAAACTTAAGCTTTAATATAGGTTCGATTCTACTGATATCTTAAAAATACGACTCTAGGTCATACTTCCCTTACTCATAATAAGGAGTAGTACGATTTAGGCCCCGCTAAATATAAATTTAAAACAGTACCCCCTCTTGGCGGTTGATTCTGACGTGTTGCGACCTAACGACATCGCACAAATAAAACCGTCCGTTTCGGCCATATCAACTACTAGAGGGGAATGTCTGCTTTTCAACAGTAGGCATCATTATGGTCGAGCCAACGACCCTAAATAAAAGCGCTTCTCAGGAGGCAACCCGTGCAATAAAGTAGAGTAGAAGATAAATAAAGGATGACAAATAAGCCGATCAATAAAGGGGGTAACTTCCAAGATTGTTGAAACAACCTGCCTTCACAAGCCCGCCAGTTTCTTCACAAGCAACCACGATAATCCGTTGAGGAGTACTCGTTCCTTTCCATTTGTTACTAGCTCAAATTTTAATTATGCCACATCCTAGCTTATCACTAAGTGTGGGATTCCAACCCAAATAAACACTAGAAAAATATTCCTAAAAATCTTTAACTAAAACTCCTAAGTGTGGGATACACTAGGAACATTAGGGACAATGTTCGTCTAAGTGTGAGATGTTGTTATAATCTTTTTATGTTGTATTAAAATAACCTCATTACAAAGATTCCTAGTTCTTAAGCCAAATTTCAAAATTTTTAACAAAAGAAATCCTTTCTGAAAAAGTACTTTCGAAAAACAAAAAACTTTTGTAAATAAAAATTAGGGCTTAAGTAAGGTAGAAATCTTGTTGGGACGAACCGAGTCTCTAATAGAGCATTGCATGACTGGGAATTATCGACCTAGTTTGATTATGGTGAGGCACCTAAAAATAAGACCATATAAGCATTCATCTTTAATGCTTCACTATTTTCCATTGAGAGTGCCGATGTCTGTGCTCAGTATCAGAACTTGTTCTAGAACTGTATTTTCGAGTAACGAAATGTGACATAGGTATAATCAGAAGAGCTAGCCATTTGTCAAAGAAACTCTTCACACCTTCCACCACCTCTGCCACATCAAACCATCATTCACATCATATTTAATATCACCCAAAAAATCCAGAAAATGAGGTTCTCTCCGAAAAAAACCCGATGTTATAAGCTTCTCAAGTATCATGGCAAAGGTCTTGCAAAAAGTTTATCGGCAGAAAGTTTCTCGAGATAAAAGCTGCAAAAAAAAATATATTTCAAAGTTCTGATAAAAGAAGCAGAACTTTTAAAAGGAGAAAAGCCGAAGAAGAACTCGATCGAAAAATGCCTATCACTCCAAAGGGAGAAAAGTTCAAAAGTGCTTCTCAAAAACATCAGCACTCCTATCTATGTTTTCTAAAATTCGGAATAAAAGTCTTTAAAAAGACTATTTCACCCTTTCACACCCTTTAAACAACTTCACCACCACTCCAGAATTCCTTTTTCATCCTTTCAGATTGACAAATGACCTAGAAGCTATGGATATTACCGTTTTCGCATTAGTAACAAGGGTTTGAGTCTTTATCAAGCCTATAATGATGGGTGCAACATGACTAGCTATGAGTGAATTCGTTTCTTAGATCTATCGGGAACCCAAAACACTTGTGTGATTTGAGTGACCCGTGAAAGCTAGCGTAAGTCATGTAATCTCCCCGCATGCTTGCAGAGATAGTTTCAACCCTAACATAGAGGACTCACCTTATTTTTTGCTCTTATAATAAAAAGAAAACCGCTTAGGTCAATAGAAAGGAAACTCCGGAAAATTTCTCGAAGTTAAAAAAGAGAAATTTGCTTGAGGACAAGCAAAGTCTAAGTGTGAGATATTTGATATCTGCTAAAAAGTCACATTTCCACCCCAGTATTGAGGCCCAAAAACTATAAAAATCCAACCTTTATTGCCAAAATAATCGCTTTGTGGGTTAAAAGTGAAGATCAAGTAATTACAAATACGGTGCAAAAAGAATCAAGAGAATCGGAGCTAAAACGCAGATTCTAGAGCGAAAACGGTGAAAGATAGGTTATGACCCCGAAAACCAAGTTACGATCCCGAGAACGAGCTAAACGATCCAAGCAAACAGCAAGACCAGGGGTGAGAATCGGCCAGCCACGCCGGCCTGCCCACCGGCCTGCCCATCGGCCTGCCATGCAACGCTGGTAATATTTGTTAAAAATTCATGTTTTCACCCCGGTATTAAGGCCCAAAAACAATAAAGTTTCAAGCTTTATCGCCAAAATACTTGCTTCATTGGTTGAAATTGAAGGTGCATAAAGAATCAAGAGAATCGGAGCTAAAATGAAGATTCTAGAGCAAAAACAGTGAAAGACGAGAAACCAAATTACGATAAAGAAAATCAAGTTATGATCCAGTGAAATCAGTAAACCAAAGTAGGCCATATGGCCTGCCAGTAGGAAAAATAGCCTGCTATATGGCCTGGGCAAACGACCATGTAAAATGGCCTGCCCAAGCAAACGGCCTGCAAAAACGACCTGCCATACGGCTTGCCAGCCGTATGCAGGCCAATTTCAAGTCTATTTAAAGGGTCTTTGTCATCTATTTTTACACACACTTCAATTCACTTCTTTCTCTCTTTCTACAATATTAGTCATACTTTCTAGGTCTTCGACTCCGTGCGGGAAACCTAGTACCCGGAGAAGAACGCCGAAGATTGTATTGGAAACAGTCTGGAGTTTGAAGTTGTCACTTTTGTATCTGGAACTCGTTTAATCTACTGGTACTTCTATCCTTTTGTCTTTACATAATGTCTTTCATTATTAAACTTTGTGATATTTTTGCCATGATTAGTGAGTAGTTATCTTTAGTGTATGCTATGATGTAGTCAGTTATAATGCCAAAATAATATTATGGTTTGTGTATGATGTCGAGATGCTTTTCGATTATGCTTTAAACTCAATCGCTTTTTCAACTAATAGAACGTAGTTATTGGCTCTGTTATTGGAAAGTCGCAAACTCCGATTCAGAGTACACTATCTGTTGGTCCCTTGATAAACAACAGGAGTATTATAGGGGGGGTGAATACAATGCTTTTAATTAACTTAACAGTTAAGACACAGTTTAGTATTCAAGCAAGTAAATTAAATAGAGTCAAAGGTAATTTTTCAACGGTTTATTCTTTATTGATTAAATCACAAAGAATTACAACTATCCTCGGTGAAATGATAGTTGGTTGATACAGATTTACCTAAGTATAGCTACAGAGGATGTTCTAAGCTATTACACGTTTTGGACTCTAAATAAACAAACCCACACTACTAGTTGTTACAATAGTGGATACATCAATTTATACTAGTCCTATTATACGTGTAATTGTTCTATTGTCCACTGGTACATAAGATGTCTGTACTTGTGGGGACAACTGCATCAGAGAGCGTGCTCTCCTCTTTCCTCTTTGGTAGCTATTTGTAGGAATACCCCAATTCGGTTTGGCACCACTATTTGTTTAAACAAATAGAATGTTGTGTTCCCTAGGCGTTGACAAAGTATAACTGATGTTATGCGAGGTGTATATAAAATAGCTTTATTTTTACTAGGAAAAACTATCAAATATGTTACAATTTTACACAAGATATTTATTTATTTATAGAATGGATATACTTAAACCTTGCTACAACACTTATAGGCAGTGTACCTAATCGTACAGTAGTGTAGTTTTTAGTAAGTCTGGTTCGTTCCACAGGGAAAAATCTTTAAACAAAGCTTAACGCTATATTAGTTTTACTTTATAAAAATACAAATATATATAAGTAATATTATTAGAAAGGGGGGGGGGGTTTACCGTTTAATGACCGGTTTATCGATTTTTAAAACTTAGTCACAGTTAAAACCTAATGTAAAATATTAAAAATAAATACAAGACTTAATTTAAAGCGTAAAGTAAATAACGATAATGAAATTGTGATAAATAAAAATTGCGATAAAATAAACTTGCGATAATTAAAAAGTACGATAATTAAAAGTGCAATTAAATACAATAACAATAAATAAAAGTGCGATAATTAGAAGTGCAATTAAATATAAAATAAAGGAAATTAAATATGAAATAAAATAATTATGCTTATTTAAACTTCCGTAATCATGATGTTTGACGTGTTGATTTTAGTTTTATACCCATGGGTTAATTGTCCTTTGTCCTGGATTATTTAATATGTCCGTCTGGTTTTTGTCCATAACAGTCCATCAGTCATAAATATAAAGTGCGAGTGTCCTCGTCAAATTATCCTTATACCCGAAGTTAAATATTCCAACTAATTGGGGACTTAAACTGTAACAAGGTTTTAATACTTTGTTTAATAATTACACCAGGATATTGACTGTGTGTAACCCAAGGTTTTAATACTTTGTTATCAATTATGCCAAGTGTCCTTATACATAATTTTACCCCTGTTTTAATAATTCTAGTGACTATTAATACATTCCCGTGTCCGGTTAAATGAACGATTATTCGTACATATAAATATCCCGCCCATCGTGTCCGATCGAGTGTATATGGTTATTTATAGGGACGTCCAATTGTAAATCTTTATATTAAAATTAACAAACTATCATTTAGTTAAACAAATATAAAGCCCATTAATAACCCATAGTCTAATTTCCACAAGTGTCGTTCTTTTGTCCAAACCCCAATTATGGTACAAAGCCCAATTTCCCAATTTTAATATTTTTAGCCCAACATCATGATTACTTCGGATTAAATAAGCATAATAATAACTTAGCTACGAGATATTAAATTAAAAAGGTTGAACATAACTTACAATGATTAAAAATAGCGTAGCGTTACACGGACAGAATTTTGACTTACACCCTTACAACATTCGCTAACATACCCTTATTATTAGACTTTAAAATTAAAATTAAAATTAAAATATAAATATATATATATATATATATTACGTATAATATAGATAGAGAGATTGAAAGATGGATATTTTTTACGTTCAGAATGAGCGAGCTTTTATAGGCATTTTTGGAATTTGGGGCTCTGCGAGTCGCGGCCCATTTGTTCTTCAAACTCCGCAAGTCGCGGAGTTCGTAAAACCAGCTCACACAAGTTTGTCTTTTAATTTGCCGACGGTATTTAAATATAAATATAATATATAAATAATTTTTAAGAATTATTTAAATATTATATTATATTTATGTGCATAGTTGACTCGTAATTTTTAGTCCGTTGCATCGAGCGTTGAGAGTTGACTCAGGTCCCGGTTCCAGATTTTTCGAACGTCCTTGCGTACTATTTAATATCTTGTACTTTGCGTTTTGAATCTTGTACTGTTGTAATTTTGAGACGTTTCTTATCAATAATTGGAACCTCTTTGATTGTATTTTGTACTTTTGAGCTTTTTGGTCGTTTGCGTCTTCAATTCGTCGAATCTGTCTTTTGTCTTCACCTTTTATTATTTAAACGAATATCACTTGTAAATAGAACAATTGCAACTAAAAGCTTGTCTTTCTTGAGGGATAATGCTATGAAATATATGTTCGTTTTTAGCATTATCAATAACACATGTCTGCACATGCGTTAAACTTTTGCATTCCCACGTGATCTTGTAAGGTCACTTGTCAGCCGCCGACACGTGTCCTTTTCGGTTCAACTTTGTCTTTGACTTCTGTTGAATAGTACAATTGATGTAGACTACTCAGGAAACCACTATGCTTGTAATGGAGCATAGCTGTCTTGTGTAGTAAGCTGCATTCCAGCTATGCTGGTTCTTCATTGCTGAGTCACTTGATATTCTTAAATTGCTGAGTACACATCATGTGCTTAATTGAAGAATACTGTCTACCTTGTGCTGGTAGACTAGGCAACAAACTAAACACTCGACACATCAATATCTGCTGTCTATACATAAACAAACTTGTGCTGGCTGCACATAATATTTTAGTGCATATAAATTACAGTTTTGTCATAATTAAATCCTTAATAATTTTGGGGACTCGACAATCTCCCCCTATTTGATGATGACAAAACCTATGACATAAAGAGAAAATACTAAATCTAGCACTAAGGGACTTAAAGATAAATAGGCAGTAAATTTGTCCCTTTTACGTGTGTTTTGGGATCTTTGCTGAGTTATCTATATCTTATAATTTGATATGATTTTGAAGATAAACTCATTTTATTTTCATTATAGCAGAGTATATACAAACATTTACAAAACAGTATCATGAAAGATGAAATAACAAAAGATACAATAAATTACAAGAAGGCTATCTATCTTTATCTTTCTCTTGTTCATCACCAGATAGCTCTTCTTCCTTTACTTTGAGGGCTGCTCAGGCTTCAGGAAATAGGTAAGGTAGCTCATCAGGATTATACACTAGAACTTGAGGGGGTAGAATGATGGGATCTCTTCTGTGTGGGCCATCACCAGTAGATTTCTTTCCTTTAGGCTTTTGAGAGAGAACTTCTTCTACATTCACTACTGGTGCATTCCCATACTTTACTGCTTTGTTGAAGAGCTCTTGAAATTCAGGTTTCAGTGTATCTTTAATACCACTTTTACCTTTACCAATAAAGTACTGCAGTATCTCCATCCATTCACTGAATCCTAAGGTTCTTAGTTCAGTGTAGTCTATCCTCTCCTGAACATTACCTTCCCTGCTGACACTAAAGGCCCTTTTTGTGCCTTTATGCACTTTGATGATCTTACCAGGATTGGATATTTTGGTAATCACATCACCATACTTGCTCCTATAATAATGATCAGATAGCTCTATTGTTCGTTCAGTCTCTATAGGAGCTATAGTAGGTACATTCTCAATAGCTTCCAGTTCATCGAATGCCTTGTCCTGTTCCTTAACGATGGCTTTAGCTAACTTGAGGGACTCAGCCTCTTGTTTTCTATTAGCAGCCAACTTTGTGTCGACCCGGAAATTTCCGACCAAATTTAAACTTAATCTTTATATGATTTTGACACGATAAGCAAAGTTTGTAAGGTTAAGTCTCAAAAATGTTGAACTATTTTCATATATGCAATTACCCTTCGACCGTTCTCGACGATTCACGAACAACTATTTGTAAACAGATACATTTATATTAAAAATATAAATATATATATTAATTCGAGATATAATTTAAAATATTATATTATTTAGTTATTAGAATTAATTTTTTAAAATAAAATAATATAAGATATAATAAAATTTATTATTAAAATGAATATGTATATATAGATATAAAAGTTTATTGAATACATTTATTAATCAATTGTAATACTCGATTGACGTTTTGTTAGTGTTCATATAGATCTAATACGAAATTATGAAGATTTAAAGTGAAGTTGAATCGTAATTTGACTGTGAAGATTTTAGGTTTGATAGAAATATTTTTATCTTTTTAGTTTAAGTTATAATACTCCGTACATATTATTTGGAACTAAAAATAAATATTAGACGCACCTTTTTGATCAGGTTTCAAATATTTAATGACCAGAATAAATAAATGGACTTAAGTTAAAAATTAGGGATTTTTAGGAACATTTTTATATATTAATTGTTTAGAAATGGACACAATAGTACACTATTTGAAAAACGTCGGTAGGAAGAGAACAAGAATTATGGCTGCTAACTGTTTAATTGTTGATTTATATTACATGTTACTGTGCTTATAATTGAAATGATTCTGTTTTCTTATCAATCCACTTACATCATAGATATATAATATATACACATAATATATATGACTTATCACAACACCTTTTCCTATATATATATATATATATATATATATATATATATATATATATATATATATATATATATATATATATATATATATATATATATATATATATATATATATATATATATATATATATATATATATATATATATATATATATATATATATATATGAATATGTACGAGATGTATATCTATCACCAATCTATTTCTTCTTCTTCATTGTAAACCACACCCACTTAACTACTACAACCTCACCACCCTCAATCACCTTCACCAACTGTAAACACCATAGACACTTTCTTGTGGAACCTCCATAGCTAACAAGCGGTTACAGTTTGTCTCCTATTTCTACTTCACGATAACACCAAACATAATACCCACGAGTAAACCACTAGACCCACGTTATCACTGTTTGGCCAGGTACTTAAAAACCGCCATTCTCCACCTTCCATAACTACCATTCGATCACCACCACCACCACCACTGTTTTCACTCGCTATTCCTGCTGTCCTTTTACTCTTATTTTCTGTAAAACAGTGATAACTATGATGATAATGGAGAGTTGATTTTAATGGCAATTTTAAAATGATGAAGATAATATGGATACTGTTCTACTGCTGTATGCTTTACACTGTATCTGTTTTCTGTTTCTCATTTGTTCAAATGCAAAGAAACATGATGATGATTGGTATTTGAGGCCCACGATTAAAAGGAAAAGTGAAGGAGGTTGAAAAGGTCGATTTCTTGGATTCTTAAATCTCATGCACATAATTCTTTTATTTTAATTGAACTTGGTTTGGGCTAGATAAGTGGACTGCATGCCTTCTTAATATTGGACGGCCATATTTAATCTTTCCATCTATAGCTATCGAGCAAACCCAGGAAACCAAAAACCTATTGTTCCGATCATATTTTCTGTTTTCTTTCAACCACCAAAAGCCACCACTGTTACTGTTATATTGTTTGGTTTCTACTTAAAACAGATGAGAAAAACAGCCACCCTTCATCGTGTTTCATTGCTGCAACTATATATATTTTTTTTCTTTCACTACTGCTACTCGACTTTCTATTTTTTTGTTGTTATCTCTGCTCGATTGAAGCTTATAAACTGCTGTGTTTGTTTCTTGTTACAAGAATGATAAGTGACGATGAAGGACGAATGGATAATGATAAGTATGAGAATGTTACAGCAACAATGATGAGATATCGATGAGGAAAACGTGTTTATGTTCCTGTTACCAGACAATTACATCGAGCAGTTTATTTTAAACATGTTATTGGGCCGAAAAAATGGAGTTGGGTCGAGTTTATTTTGGGCCATGTATTGTTTTTGGGCAGTGTTTCATTTGGTGGATGGGCCAAGACACTAGCCTATTGATGATATTCGCTGATGATGATGATAGACGATGACTTGATGATGGGAGATGATGAGGCTGTAATGATGATGATTCTATAAAGATATAAACGATGATGATGCATGATACATGATGCTGCAGTGATGATGACGATGAGAAGATGATGATGATAAATAAGAATGATGATGATGCGGTAATGATGATGAGTAATGAAGATAAGATGGTGATGATGAATATATATTAATGGTGATGATGATATAATGATCATGGAAGATGATGATTATGATGTCGATGATGATTAGATGATATGATTATGATGATGATGTGATGTTAAAAGATAACGATGATGATGATTAAAATGGCATGATGATGATGATGATGATGATGAACCTGTGATGGTGATGACGAGATGATAATGGTGATGACAACGATATGATGATGAGTGTTGGTGTTATAGGGATATGATGATGAGTGTTGGTGTTATACGAGGGGTCGTGGGTTCGAACCCGGGCTAAGGCGTTTATTTTTTTTTAAAGGCTTGTCTTCAAAGGTTGTACTCTTTTATTATTATTAGTATTATTGCTATTATTATTATTATTATTATTATTATTATTATTATTATTATTATTATTATTATTATTATTATTATTATTATTATTATTATTATTATTAATATGATTATTATTATTATTGATATTATTATTATTATTATTATTATTATATAAGTATTATTAGTATTATTAATATTATTAATATTATTATTATCATATCATTATTAAGATAAGTATTATTATTACCATTAACATTATTATCATTATGAATATAAGTATTATTATTATCATGACTATTAAAATTATCATTTTACAACTATCATTAGTATTATTATTATTATTAGAATTATCATTATTATTATCATTATTATCTTTATTAGTATTTTTATGAATATTATTATTATTAATTTTATGAATATTATAATTATTATTATCATTATTATTATTATTATTATTATTATTATTATTATTAGCATTAATATTTTTTTTAACATTATTATCATTACTATCATTTTTACTATTACTAGTATCATTATTATTATTATTATTATAAGAACTATATTATTATTATTATTAACAATATTACTATTAATATTATCATTATTATTATTACAATAAAAATTGTTATTAAAATACTTACATAAAACATATATAAAAGTATATATATAAATATATATATATATATATATATATATATATAAATATAAACAATTGGAAATATATATATATATATATATATATATATATATATATATATATATATATATATATATATATATATATATATATATATATATATATATAACATGCTCGATTACCATTTTATGTGTTAATATATATATAAATGATATAGGTTCGTGAATCCGAGGCTAACCCTGCATTGTTCTGTTCCGTCGTATGCATATTTTTACTACAAAATATCTTATTGTGAGTTTCATTTGCTCCCTTTTTAAATGCTTTTGCAATATATATTTTTGGGACTGGGAATACATGCGCTTTTATAAATGTTTTACGAAATAGACACAAGTAATCGAAATTACATTCTATGGTTGGATTATAGAAATCGAATATCGTCCTTCAAGTCTGGTATCCTAAGAATTAGGGAAATGGCCCCTAATTGACGCGAATCCTAAAGATAGATCTATTGGGCCTAACAACCCCCATTCATGTCTATGGATGGCTTTAGTACTTCGAGATTATTATTATACAGACGTCGATGTCTGTGGGGATATTCTATGCATTATGGTTAATGACGGTTACCAGGTGTTCAATCCATATGAATGATTTTTATGCAGATGGCTATATGCATGAATGATGTTTATGAGAAATTGAAATATGAAATCTTGTGGTCTATTAAAATTATGGACATGATTGATTACGATAAACCTATAAACTCACCAACCTTTTGGTTGACACTTTAAAGCATGTTTATTCTCAGGTACGAAAGAAATCTTCCGCTGTGCATATGCTCATTTTAGAGATATTACTTGGAGTCACTCATGACATATTTCTAAAGACGTTGCATTAGAGTCGTTGAGTTCAATAGAGATTATTATCAAAGTAAATAACAGATTAGGTTATTTATAGTTTGGGTATTATGAAATGGTATGCATGCCTGTCAACTTTTCGATGTAAGGAAAGGTTGTCTTTTAAAAACGAATGCAATGTTTGTAAAATGTATTATTTAAAGGTCATATACCTCGCGATGAAATCAATTATTATGTAACGTTTATAATCGATATGAACGGGGCATCACAAACTTAGGTTCTTCTTCGCGAAGCCTCAACCTCTCAACATATTCGGCATCAGCATCCTCCCTTCTTTGCCTTTCAAGTTGAACACTCAAAAGATAATCATTGGCAATAATGTTGAGGGATTTTGCTGTAGCAATCAACTGTCTGCCTTCACTAGTAGTCATGGCATCACAATATTGCTTTAGATCCATGTCCAGCTATAGAGCCTCATAAAAGAGAGCTTTCTCTTCATCAGTATGTAGCCTTTGACCACTGTTGTATAGATACACACCAACTTCAATGCTGAATTCCAAGGCATTGATGTAGAATTGTTGATCAAGTGGATGGTACATCATTCTGATTTGGCATATCCTTTCAGGTATAGCTGCTGCTCTTTGTTCAAGAAGTTCTGGAACAGTGATCTCCAGCCTGTAAGCTTCTCTTTCATCTGGATTCATCTTTCTTAAGTATGGCTCACCATGTGCAGCTGAATCATCTTCCCAAGTAGTGTGTTTATCATGATGTTTTGGGGAAGATGGAGGATACATACGTGATTCTGATGTGCCAGAAGAATCCACTGATTCAAAATCAATACGTTCATCCAGTGTCCTGTCAAAGTAAGCAAGAGTCCGGGCAGGAATAGGTGATTGAATAAATGTTGAACTTCCTCTACCCCAGACTCTGAAATCAGCAGCATCAACAGAATCAGCATCTTTGTTAGCACCCAGCTCAGCCACCTTGGCTGGGCCTTCATCACTTGTTACACCCAGCCGTACACTTCTAGCTGGGTCTTCGTTCATAGCACTCCTTGCTGTGTCTTCAGTACCAGATGACTGATTAGTATCAGCTGGCATAATTGCCACAATATCTTCACAAGCTGCCTCAAATAAGGGCTCTTTCCTTAGGGTCTGATAATCCCTAAGGGCAGATTTTACCCTTTGTTTATCGATTGGCTTGGGTTCAGCTGGTGGTTCTTGTGTTGATACTGGTTCTTGTGGAGGAACATATGGAGTAATAGCAAGATACTCCCCCTCAATAACATCATCATCAAGGTTGAAGACTTCTGCTAGCTGTTGTGGTGCAGCTGGCTGAGCAGAAGATGCTGGTTGAGAGGATTGGCTGGTTTCTAACATAGCGTCCAACCATTTCATAAATACATCAGCTTAAACTCCTCCCGACTCAGTAGATTGCAAATAATCTTGCATCTCTTCAGGTTTCATTCTTTTAATCCTGTCTACTCGCTCAGCATACAGCTTTGCCTTCTTTTTATCATATTTCACCATGAACTTAGCATTTTATTTTCGAGCATCTCTCTTGTATTTGTTTATGCTGAGTATTTCATCATGAATATCCATTTTTCAGGGTCTAGGCTTCTTCTATGCTCAATTCTGTGTCTTTTACGAGCAACATAGGCCTCTCATTTTGCATTGAAGGCATCGTTCAGTTCCTGCTGCCTCTTCTGATGCCTCTCCAATTTCCTTTTCATTTTTCTTTCGATTGTTTAAGAGACAACAAAAGATTCAGCAACAGCCAGTTCAGAAACATCACTGGGCTTACTGCCAGAACCAATCTCATCCACAGATGTGGCAGACACACGGGGCTGAGATTCACCAGTAGTCTTGACACCTGATTCAGTATGAGCGTTGCTGGGCTTAGTGCCAGTACCTTGATCAGCACCATCACCACCATCATCACCATCTCTCCTTTGCTGCTTCGGAGCTTTTTCATGCTCATGCTCCCCCTCAGTTTGTTTTCTCTTTTTGTGCTTCTTAGATTTCTTCTCCTCCTTTTTGTCATCAGCGGGGGCAGAAGGATGGTCTGGGGAAACATGTGCATCAAGGTCACTATCTGACTCTGGAATAGAAAATGCAAAGTTGTTCCAGTCAGCGTCAGCATGAGAAAGATGGGCACCAGAATCCACACCATATTGTCTGAGGCATAGGTTTGAAGAACGAACTTCATTCCTTGTAACACCCATGGCCATTTGATTTACGATGGCTCTTACATCAGCTTGAAGAGCAGCCATGCGTTGCATTACCTCCACTATTTGAACATAAGCAGAGGCAGGAATCATTGTAACCATTTGCTATTTCTGTGAATCCAACCTCTCTTCTAATACGCTATTCTCCTCATTAAGAAAAAGAAGCCCGCGATTAGCAGCATCAAGTTCAGCTTGAAGATGGGCAATGTGATCAGCATATTCATTATGAGAGATGATTCACTTTTTAAGATCCTCCTCTTCTTCATGGTGTTGGACAATGACATCCACCGCTAGATCTGCAAAAGTACATACTTGTTTGAGCTGGGCTTCAATAGTGGATGTTGTAACATTCCCAGCTCTGCGAATGGCTTCAGGCATTCGATCAATGAGAGTATCGCGGATGGTTCTCTGTATGTCTGGTGAGATTCGAGCTACAGTGCGATAAACATCCAGAGTGGAAATAGCAGCCACCTCAGTAGGATTAAAACTACTAGTTGAGGGGCGATCACTAGCAGCTACAATAGGAGTACCTCCATGGGGTGGTGGAGGTGGAAGGTCAGAATCTGACTCATAACCATGATCACCACCATTTTTACCTTCACCCGAAGGTTTAGAACCACTGGTATCCTTTGCAGCATCATCATTATCATCATCACTGAGATCCACTGGTTTGTCCTTGGAGCCAGTCACATTATCATGAATGACTGGCTCGTCCTTACCAGTACCTTTATCAGCATCATCATCAGATGAAGAAGATGATGAGGAAGAAGCTGATGAATCAGAAGGTACTGGCGAATCAGGAACATTTTGCATGACACACTTACCAGTAGCAGGATCAATGATGAACTTGAGAGGCCTCCAAGTACCAGGCTATGGAGAAGCAGTTGGAGCCATACCAAAGTAATGGTAGTATGGCTGCTCATTAATTTGCTGTAGAGTGGCCAACCTCTCATATACCTCTTCACAGGCTGGTTGGTCAAGCTGAGAGAGTTGTTCAGTCAGCTCCTCTGTGGGTAACTTGCTGGCTGATACCAAAGCACTTTGAGGATCAATAGTCAGCTGATCCACCAGCAGGGCAATCTTGGGAGTGATAGAGGCTCCCCTATATATGAAGTTGGGCACAACTTCATCTGGATCCGGTACTTGGCACACATACTTGGGCTTTTCACCAGAAGCAGAAGCCTAAGTAGTGTCAATAGTAGTAGCAGTGGAGGTACCAGCATCCAAAGTGAGTTCCGTATAACCAGTGACATGTGCAGAATAGGCAGCATTTACTGCAATAAGCTCATCAGTAAGCACCACGTCATCCTGGTCACCACATGTAGTAATTTCCTCTGTAGCAGTAGTTAGAGGAGTAACAGTGGTAGAACCAGTAACATCGAAATCAAGAACCTCCTTAACAATATTATCAATAACTTTTTCAAGTGCAGGAGGAGGTTCTGTTATCATCTCATCAACCATTTCAGAATCAGTGGTTGAAGTAGCAATACCAGAGACATCAGGAGGAGTAGCAGAAATATTAGCAGTAGCTAACTCCTCATTAACTGTAAGGTCAGTGGAATCAGCAGCCACAATATCTCCAGTAGTACCAGCAGCAGTAGAGGCAACAACACTAGCATTAGCACCACTAGTAGACAAATCAGTAGCACCAACACTAGTAGCAGAAATAGAGAGCTCATCAGTAGAAACAATAACATTATTTTCTTGCTCCCCATCTGCCTGTTCATTTACCCTGCTAAGAACTGAAACAAAAGAACATTTTATGTTAAAAATTGTAGAACTAAATAAATTTGACTCAACAATTGCATATGTTGTTGGTCTCTGGGAACAGACTGGTGATTTAGTCAGCCCTTTGATTGAGATAGAGTAAGGTGTCTGTAAGTGCAGCTGTGATTCTGCTGACTCATTGGCAACACATGTTGACCCAGATTGTGTAAGAGTTCTGGCTGGTAATGATGTAGGAGTATGACTTTTATCATTATCCAAGTAACATTTGGTCTGTTCAGTAGCCTAAGCTGATTCAACACGATGAGGAGCCAGCTCAAGTCTGCATTTGGGGGTTAGTTATGTTCTCTGCTGGTTGTACTGTCAGCAGAGGATATTTCTTGAAGGATAATTTTGAAAAATGTGGAAGTGCCTGGATAGAAGAGTATGGGATGCTACTCTTCTTAACACTAGTTTTGAAACCAGTCAGCTTGAGAGTCAAGATTGTACCTTTAACTCCACTTTTATTTTTCAAGTCATCAGTTAAAATAGTTTTAATTAAGTTAGAGATTTCTGCTGTTTGGTCTAGAGATGCACCAGGTTCCATAGCAGCCTTCTTTTCTGAAGCAGCAGTTGAGACTAGGGTAATCTCCCATGTGGCTTGCATGGAGCCAGCTTTAGCTCGTTTGGATTTGTCTATTACCAAGAAATAGATAAGCAATGGATTCCAATACTAAAAGTGGGTAGTCAGTATATAAAACTAGGGCTGTTCTTTATTATTAGAGAGCACTAGATTCTAATACAACTACTGCTATACCAGTATGTGAGATGGTGGCTATACTAGTTGAGGTAGCTGGCTTCTTCCTTTTAATAGCTGGCTTGCGCTGAGGTCCCTCCCCCTCAGCTGGTGCAACACCAGAGGCAGTCGATTGGGAGACTCCACCTTGAGCAGCTAGATACTCAAGCATTGCTGGCGTCAAGGCAGCATATGGAGCAGTTGGTTTATCTTTCAACATCCCCCCTTGCTTTAAAGGCAGGTCAAATGATTCATTAGCAATCTGCTGGTAAGCATTACTCAGCTCGTTTTCAAACACAAGGCTCAAGAACCTTGAAAAGGGGATTAAATGTGTTCTTTTGGGTGCAAGCACCATTTTCCTTAACCTAAGGTAGATCTCAGCTGCTTAATCAATGTTCCTGTTGAACAGCAATCCATGACCAATCTTAAGCTCAAAGTCTGAGGATTGATCGAAGCTACCGGATTTCTGGTTGATGAACTGGGTCAGTAGTCCGAAGAAGTAGTACCACAATGGTGGCATATGCTTCCTTAAAGGCGTATGACCAATTGGATCAGTATATCCATTTGTTTTTAGCACTTCCCTCCTGAATTCATCGCTAGTTGTTGAATTGATAAATGGATCACCGGGTAATTGAAGGGCCCGTCAAATAGTATCAGCGGTGATAGAGCAGGTTAGGGTTTCAGTAACCATGCCACGAATACATAGAGCATTCTTTTGAGTGGTGGCCATGGCCAAACAGGCTGGATAAAGACGAGAAGGCACTCCAGTGATAGATCTTGCCAAGGGGCATCGCCTGATGTAGTCGATCAGAGTCTCATAGCTATGTTGGCTTTAGACTTGGGGATGGAGAGAGCATGTGCAGCATTGCCTCTTGATAGGCGAATGAGATCATGTGTAGGTGCGTTAGAAGCCTTAACAAGTCTAAGCTTAAACAATGGTTAACAAGCCTCTTGATAGACGATGACTTGATGATGGGAGATGATGAGTGTGTAATGAAGATTGAACAATGGTCCTTGTTCAACCTGTTCCTCCAGGACCGGTGGAGGTTGTTGTTCTGGTTGTTGTTGTTGCTGTTATTGTTGTTCCTCTAGTTGGTTCTCGATGGGTGGTGTTTGTTGTTGGTTCGCCATTGATAATTTTGTTGAAGATGAATGTATGAATGATTTGAAGATTTTGGGGATTTAGAGAGAAAAGTGTGTTTTTGAAAGGTAAATGGAAGAGTTAATAACTGAAGGTTATTATGAGAAATGTATTGCCTTATTTAACCTTTTGGATTGGTGGAAAAAGTGCAGGAGAGAGAAAAATGGCAACTGTCATCTGCAGGCGCGTGGACAGATGTGACAGACTGGCACATTTTCGAGGGGACATAAACTGTTGGCATGACGTATAATCGGCTTGAACACTCATACCTCTCATTAAGCATTAAATGCAGCAGGTTTTAATTCAAAAAGAAGTTAAAGACCATAAAATAAAATTTGTATTAAATACAAAAATTCTTTGTTACATTTAATATGTTATTAATTTAATTTTAAATCATTGGGAGTAAATGAGTTTCTGTTTTAAGGTATCATTTAATGTTGTGAGCTTATTTATTATTTAATTTAGACATTGAATAACCATGATATAAAAGACCTTGTTGTGCTGATTGTTTGACATGTAGGCAGTAAGTAAAGAATTTGTGAC